>NC_138814.1:1048463-1501284 GCF_965178545.1 Coloeus monedula | reverse complement strand
AACCCAGAGAATTCTGGGATACTGAACCCAGAGAATTCCGGGAATATTGAACCCAAAGAATTCCGGGAATGCTGAACCCAAAGAATTCCGGGACATTGAACCCAAACAATTCTGGGAATATCAAACCCAAAGAATTCTGGGATACTGAACCCAAAGTAATGAATGAACCATTCATTAATTAATCCGTTAATATCATCATTAATAAAATATCGAATATTGAACCCAAAGAATTCGGGAATGTTGAACCCAAACCACTTCAGGAATGTTAAACCCAGAAAATTCTGGAATGTTGAACCCAAAGAGTTCCAGGAATGTTGAGCTCAAGGAGTTCCGGGAATGTTGAATGCAAAGAATTCCGGGAATGTTGAGGAATATCAACTCCGGGATATTGAGTCCAAACAATCGGGGGATGTTAAACCCAAACAATTCCCAAATATTGATCCCAAACAATTCCGGAATGTTGATCTCAAACAATCTGGGAATGTTAAATCCCCTGAAATTCCAGGATGTTAAACCCAAATAATTCTGGGAATATTGAACCCAACAATTCCAGGATCTTAAACCGAAAAATTTGGGAATATTGAACCCCAAAAATTCTGGGAATATTGAACCCAAACAACTTTGGGAATGTTAAACCCAGAAAATTCTGGAATGTTGAACCCAAAGCATTCTGGGACTATTGAATGCAAATAATTCTGGGAATGCCGAACACAAAAATCTGGGCATGTTAAACCTCCAATATTCTGGGATATTGAACCCAAACAATCTGGGAATGTTGAACCCAACCAACTCTGGAATCTGGATCCCAAATATTCCGGAATATTGAACCCCAACAATTCTAGCCGCCTCGGAGCAGGAACTCCGGGATTTTGCCGTCCCTCTGATCCGTAGGGAACGTCCACGAGCCTCTGCTGATCCTGGAGGGGCCGGAGCAGGGCGGGATCCGGCTCCGGTGCCTCTCGGAGCGCCCCTTCTCCGACGTCCAGCTGCTGTGGACGGACGGGAAGGGGGAAAACTTGACGGGAATTCCGGCGCCGACGGACACCGGGAGTGCCGGCAGCTCCCTGCTGCTCCGGCCGGGATCCGGGAACGCCGCGTCCTGCAGGATCCTGGACCCCCGGCTCCAGACGGCCTCGGAATCTTCTGTCGTCGTCGCCGGTGAGACGCCGGGAAAACGGGAATCGTTCCCAGTTATCCCAAGTTTTCGTGGCATGATGAAGGAGGTTTTAAAGTTTTCCAGGGATTTCCTGGACTTGGAGCCGCTGGAAGGTCCTGGAATGTCCGGGATGGTTTTCCATGGGCTCGGGGATGAATCTGGGGATGGAATTCCCAGTTTGGGGATGGAATTCCCAGTTTGGGGATGGAAAATTCCCAGTTTGGAGATGGGGAATTCCCAGTTTGGGGTGGGGGAATTCCCAGTTTGGGGATGGGGAATTCCCAGTTTGGGGGTGGGGAATTCCCAGTTTGGGGGTGGGGAATTCCCGGCGCAGCGGTCCCAGGGTTCCCTGGCCAGTCCGGGATTCCCGGAGTTTTTTTCCAGACGTTTTCTTCCCGGCCACGTCTCCCTGGCTCCCGGCGTTCCTGATGCTGCTCCTCCTCGGCGTCTTCCTGCTGCTGGCGGCCGCCTACAAACTGCGCCGTGAGTGCCACGCTGCCGGCAGCTCCCGCCATTCCCGCAATTCCCGCCATTCCCGCCATTCCCATTCCCGGAATTCCCGCCATTCCTGCAATTCCCGCCATTCCCGTTCCCATTGCCACAATTCCCGCTATTACCATTGCCGCAATTCCCGCCATTCCTGCAATTCCCGCCATTCCCATTCCCGCCATTCCTGCAATTCCCGCCATTCCCATTCCCTCCACTCCTGCCACTCCCGCCATTCCTGCGATTCCCATTCCCATCATTCCCGCCATTCCCATTCTAATTCCCACCATTCCTGCCATTCCCATTCCCGCCATTCCTGCAGTTCCCACGATTCCCATTCTAATTCCCGCCATTCCCGCAATTCCCGCTGCTCCCACCATTCCCGCAATTCCCATTCCCATTAACCTCATTAATTCTCATTAATCTACCACTAATCAACCGGTGATTAACTTCTAATTAACCATTAATTAACTGTTAATTAACCCTTAATCAACTGTAATTAACCTCTTATTAGCCATTAATTACCCATAATTAACCTCTAATTAACCATTAATCAACCGTCAATCAACCGTTAATCATGTCAACCAACCATTAATCAACTGTCAATTAACCATTAATGAAATGTTAATTAACTGTTAATTGACCGCTAATTCACTATTAATTAACCATTAATTAACCGATAGTAGCCATTAATTAACTGTTAATTAACCATTAATCAATTGTTAATTAACCTCTTATTAACCATTAATTACCCATAATTAACTGCTACTTAACTATGAATCAACCACTAATCAACCATTAATTAACCGTTAATTAGCCATTAATTAAATGTTAATTAACTGTTAATTGATGGCTAATTGACTATTAATTAACTGCTAATTAACCGCTAATCAACCTCTAATTAACTGCTAACTAACCATTAATCAACCATTAATTAACTGGCCATTAATTAACCATTACTCAACCACAAATTAACCCTTCATTAACCCTTAATTAACCACTAACTCTTAATCAACCACTAATTAACCATTCATTAGCCCTTAATAACCACTAATTAACCCTTAATTAACCCTCCCTTCCCCCTAACGAGCCTCTCCTTCCGTGTCTCCGCAGGGAACCAGCAGCTCCTGGCTCGCGAACGTGAGTCCAATTCCCCGGCGGGAAAAGGCGGAATTTGGGATCGGCCCCGGGAATTCTGGCCTTGGGGAGGGTCCAGGGTGGAGATTCCCCAAAAATCGGGATTTGGTGGCCAAAAGTGGCGGGAAAATCCGTCTGTTCTGGAATGGGAATGGAGCGGGAAAGAGGAAATGAAAGAACTGAAGAGCAAGCAATGAATGAAATCAAATGATTGGGAGTAAAGGGGGAATGAAAGAAATGAGGAGGAGCCGAGGAATGAAAAGGAATGAAAAGGAATGAAAAGAAATTAAAAGGAATTTAAAGGAATTAAAAGAAAATAAAAGAAATTAAAAGAAATTAAAAGAAAAAAGAAATTAAAAGAAATTAAAAGGAATTAAAAGAAAATAAAAGGAATTAAAAGAAATGGAAAGAAATTAAAAGGAATTAAAAGAAATTGAAAGAAAATAAAAGAAATTAATAGAAATGAAAAGAAATTAAAAGGAATTAAAATAAAATAAATTAAAAGAAAATAAAAGAAATTAAAAGAAAGTAAAAGAAATTATAAGAAAAATACATTAAAAATAGAAATAAAAATGATATAAAGAAAATATCAAATAAAGCAATTAAAATAAATAAAAGCAATGAAAAAATGAAAAAAATAAAATCAATAAACAGAAGTAAAAGAAATTGAAAGAAATTAAAAGAAATTCAAATAAAACACATTAAAAATAGAAATAAAGACAATAGAAAGAAATTATCAAATAAAGCAAAAACATGAAATAAAAGCAATAAAAAGTAAATAAAATTAATTAAATTAAAGAAAAAATCAAATAGAAAATATAAAACTAAGATAAAGGATGCAAAATGAATGAAAATAAATGAAAATAAATGAAAATTGGATACCTTAAAATAATTGAAATAAAAATGATATTAATAAAATATAAATTAAAGCAAATAAAATAAATAAAAGCAATTAGAAAGTCCTTAAATAAATAAAAATAAAGAAAAAATAAAATAAAATAAAATAAAATAAAATAAAATAAAATAAATAGAAGGTAAATAAAATAAATTAAAATGAAATAGATTAAAATGAATATAAATAAAAATTATGTGAAGAAAAAATAAAATAAATGAAATACACAAAATAAAAAATAAAAAAGAGAAAATAAAATAGAATAAAATAAATAAATAAAATAAAAAATAAAATAAATAAAATAAATACTATGAAAATAAAACCGAGAAATAGAAGCGAACTTAAAATCTGAAAATAAATAAATAAGCAAAAATAGAAAATAAAGAAAAATATAAAATAAATAACTAAAAATGAATTAAAGAAGCCATAAAATAAATAAAACATAAAATTAAAAAAAAGAAATTAAAATGAATCAAAAGGAAACTAAAATATAAAATCCAATTTATAAAAGTTAAAATAAATCAAATACAAAATCAAAAATCACTATAAAAGGAATCAATATAAATAACAAAATTTTAAAAATCGGTTCCATCAAATACAAAATAAGATCAATAAAACCAAAATAATCGGGGGAAATAAAAATAAAATGTAAATAAATATCAAAAATAAAAAGGGAAAGAAAGGAAACAAAGAAATAAATCCAGAATAAAATAGAGTGAAATAAATGAAATGAAATGAAATGAAATGAAATGGAATAAAATAAAATAAAATAAAATAAAATAAAATAAAATAAAATAAAATAAAATAAAATAAAATTAAATTAAATTAAATGAAGTGGAGTGGAGTGGAATGGAATGGAATGGAATGGAATGGAATGGAATGGAATGGAATGGAATAGAACGGAATTCTCCCCTTGATCCGCAGGGAACGCGCCGTCGCTGTTCCAGCGGCTGTTTTGGCGCTCCCGGAATTTTCCGTAATTCCCGTTTCCCTTCCCCCTTCCCAGGGAAGAACCAGCAGGAGATCCAGGAGGGTGAGTGCGGGACTCGGCTTTCCCTGGGATTTGGGCCCTGAGAAGCGCCCGGATCCCCCCGGAATTCCCCGGAAGCGCCGGGGGCGGGCGGGACCACGGGAATTCCTGAGGGCTGATCCCAATTCCTTACAGAGATCGAGGATCTCAAGGGGGAGCTGGGTAAGAGCCGGCATTAATTATTCATTAGCTGCTAATTAACTAGTCATTGGATGCTAATTAATCATTCACTAACTGATAATCAATTAGCTATTAGATACTAATTGATTATTCATTAGCTGCAAATTAGTTATTAATTAGCCTTAAACCAATTGTTTATTAGATTTAAAGCCATTGTTTATTAGACTCGGACCAATAATTCGACTTAGACTAATTAGTTCTTAGACTAATTATTTATAATTCTTAGACTATTTATTAATGAGATTTATTCTAATTGTTTATTAGACTATTTATTGGACTCAGATTAATTATTTATTAGACTCAGAATAATTATTCATTAGACTCAGATTAATAGTTTATTAAATTTACAGTCATTATTAGGCTCAGACTAATTATTAGACTTAGACCAATTGTTTATTAGACTAATTGCTGACTAGACAAACTCTAGTTATTTATTAGACTTATGCTATTTATTACACTGGTTAATTATTTATTAGACTCAGAATAATTGCTTCTTACCCTTGGATGAATTATTAGCTCCAGACCAATTATTAGATTTAGACCAATTATTTCTTAGACTTGGATTATTTATTAGATTTAGACTAATTATTAGATTCAGACTAATTTTCTATTAGGCTTAGACCAATTAATTATTTATTTGACTTAGCCCAATTATTATTTCTTAGACTCAGACCAATTATTTCTTAGACTATTTATTGATCAGACTCATTCTAATTATTTGTTAGATTTGGACAATTTATTAGGCTCAGCCTAATTACTTCTTAGACCCAGAGTAATTATTTAACTCAGAATACTTGCCTGTTAGACTGAGACTAATTAGTTATTAGACTCAGACTAAATATTTATTAGCTTTGGACTAATTATTTATTCTTAGATGAGGTATTTCTTAGACCTGGACCAATTATTTATTCGACTTGGATGAATTACTTCTCAGATTCAGACTAATTATTTATCAGACTCAGACTAATTATCAGACAGACTAGTTATTAGACTTCAACTAATTACTTATTAGACCCATTCTAATAATTTATTAGCCCTGGACTAATAATTTATTAGACTTGGACTAATTATTAGACTCAGAATAATTACTTGCTTATTAGACTCATTCTAATTATTAGCTTACAGCAATTATTTATTAGATTCAGATTAATTATTTATTAGACCAAGACTATTTATGAGAATAATTCTAATTATGTATTAGACTGAGACTGAAAATTTATTAGACTTAGACTAATTATCAGACAGACTAATTATTAGACTTGGGCTAAATATGTATTAGACTAATTGTAATAATTTATTAGACTCAGACTAATTATTTACTAGACTCAGACTAATTACTTATTAGACTCATCCTAATTATTATCTTACCCCAATTATTTATTATTAGGCTCGGACTAGTGATTTCTTAGACTGAGACTAAGTATTTATTAGAATAATTTTAATAATTTATTAGGCTTGGATTAATTATTAGGCCCAGAGTAATGAAATTCTTTCCCTTAATCCCAACCTCAATTTTTGCCCCCAAACTGAGCCCAAATTTGGGGATTTTCCTGATTTTTGTTCCTTTATTTTCCAGAGGAGGAGATTGGAAAATTCCAGAAGGGTAAAAAAGCCTCGAGTTTTCCTCCAAATCCACGATTTTTGGGACAAAATCCAAGGATTTCGGTGGAGTTCTGAGGGTGGAGCTGGAAAATCCCTCGGGATTAATTCTCTTATTAATTATTAATTAATTCAAAGAGGGATAGAAGGGATAAATCCGGGAGTATTTGTGGGAAAGGGACCTAAAAATAATTGGGATAATTCCGATTAATTTAAATTCCTTTGGGAGCTGCTTCTGCCAGATCCGGAATTAATTTTCTAATAATCAATTAATATTTACCTTGATTTCCTGGAAATGTTTGGGAATATTTTTTTGTTTAGTAATAACTGAATAATGAATAGTTAATTAGCAATAATGAATGCTTACTTTATTGATAATTAATAATTAATAATTAATAATTAATGCTTACTTGATTAATAATTATTAATTACTAATTAATGCTTACTTGATCATTTATCAATAATTAACAACCAATGATTAAAAATTAATAATTAATAATGCAAAATAACCAGTAATTAATGACTATTAACTAATAACTAATAATTAATAACTAATTATTATTTAATTGTATTTGAGCAAGCTCCAGCATCTACAGGTCCATTATTCTCTACAGATTAGAGATAATAATTATTATTCATGAAATACATTTTAGATCTATCTTGTCTTTATATTATTAATTTTTAATACCTAATCATTATTAATTGATATTTAATATAAGGTATTTAAATGTCTGTTATTCTGCAGAGATTAAACATAATTATACTTTCTATCTATTTATAGAAAATGAACACCTAATTACTCCTACTAATTATATTTCATGATTAGATATAATATTTATAAGCAATTATTTATTTTATACATCTATAAAATATAATCGATGACATTATTATTTATTATATAATTAAATATTCTATCTAAAAGACATTAATTATTCTATATAAGCTATATATATCAATCATATTAACAATCAATATAAATCCTATTAAAAGTAAATATTAATGATATTAGTAGTAAATATGAATCATTTAAAAGTTAAATATTAATTATATGATTATCAACCATTAATTAACTCGTTATCTCTCCAATTATTTCTGATCTCGATAATTATCTCGATATTAACACCACTTCCCCGGAATTCCCGCGACAATTCCCATTCCCAAATCCCGATTTCCTTCTCTGCCCCCGCAGAGAACCAGGAGATGGAGAAGAAAATCGGTGAGGAAATGCCGGAATTCGGGGAGTTTGGGGGAATTTGGGGGGAATTTGGGGGAATTTGGGGAATTTGGGGGAATTTGGTGGAATTTCGGGGATTTGGGCTCTGGAAAAACGTTTGGAGCTGAACTGGGGCTGCTTTGGGAGGTGGGACTGGTGACAAAGGTGGGACATGGGGACACCTGGGACAGGTGCCTGGGGTATGACCCAGGTGACCCAGGTGGCTCAGACCTGGCACAGGTGGCACAGGTGGCACAGAAACACCTGGCCCAGGTTTCCCAGGTGACAGAGGTGACACAGGTGACACACCTGCCCAGGTGACCCAGGTGACACAGGACACCTAGGACAGGTGACAGAAGTGACACAGGTGACACAGATGATACGCGCCTGACACAGCTGGCACAGGTGGCACGGGTCACACACAGGTGTTCCAGGCAGCACACAGAGGTGACACAGGTGGCACAGGTGGCATAAGTGACATGGGAACACCTGGGACAGGTGACAGAGGTGGCACAGGTGACACAAAGGTCACTCAGGTGTCGCACAGGTGACACAGGTGTCACTCAGGTGTCACTCAGGTGTCACTCGGGTGTCCCACACCTGGCCAGGTGTCCCACAGGTGTCACTCGGGTGTCACTCAGGTGTCCCACACCCACCCAGGTATCACTCAGGTGTCACTCAGGTGTCACTCAGGTGTCCCACACATGCCCAGGTGTCCCACAGGTGTCACTCAGGTGTCCCTCCGGTGTCACTCAGGTGTCACTCAGGTGTCCCACACCCACCCAGGTGTCCCACAGGTGTCACTCAGGTGTCACCAGGTGTCCCACACCCACTCAGTTGTCACTCAGGTGTCACCAGGTGTCACTCAGGTGTCCCACACCTGCCCAGGTGTCCCACAGGTGGCCCTGATGTCTCTTTGGGCTCTCTCGTTGCAGGGCACATCCAGGCCCAGTTGGGTGAGTGGGACCCGGCCCCGATTGCTCCGCCCCGCCCGGCTCTGCTGGCATGCAAATGAGCTGCCGGGTTAATGAGCGTTAATTAGCCTTAATTAGTGCTCCTTTCCGCACAGGATTCAGACTGGCTCAGAGTAACGCAGGTGAGTCCCAGCCTCCTCCTCCTCCTCCTCTTCCTCCTCTTCTTCCTCTTCTTCCCCTCCTCCTCCTCCACTTCCTCCTTCCCCTTTTCCTCCTCCTTCTCCTTCTCCTCTTCCTCTGCCTGTTCTTCCTCCTCCACCCGTTCCTTTCCCTCCTCCATCTCCTTCTCTTCCTCCTCCTCTTCCTCCTCCTCTTCCTCCACCTTCTCCTTCTCCTGCTCCTTCTCCTCCTCCATCTCCTTCTCTTCCTCTTCCTCCCATTTGTCCACCCTTTCTCCTCCTTTTCCTTCTCCTGCTCCTTTTTTTCTTCCTCCTCCTCCCTTTCCTCCTGCTCCTCCTCCTCCATCTCCTTCTCTTCCTTCTTGTCCTTCTCTTCTTTCTCCATCTCCTCCTCCTCCTCCTCCTTCTCCTCCTTTTTCTGCTCCTCCTGATTTTCCTCCTCCTCCTTCTCTTCCTTTTCTTCCTCTTCCTCCTTTTCCTTCTCCTTCTCCTTCTCCCTCTCCTCCTCCTTCTTTCTCCTTCTCCTCCTCTTCCTCCTGCTCCTCCTCCTCCTTCATCTCCTTCTTTTCCTCCTCCTTCTCCTCCTCCTTCCCCCCAAATCTTCCCAAAAATCAGAACTTTGTGGGGGTTTTTTTTGCATTTAGATTTTGCACATCCTAACACATGGAAAAATCCCAAATATTTGGTTATTCTATATTGAACGGTATCAAACGATATCAAATTATCCCCAACGATACCAAATGATATCAAACGATATCAACCGTTGGTTTTCCCTCCTTCCCAAGTCTCCCTGACCCTGGACGAGCACTGCAAACACCCCGACCTCGTGATCCAGGGAAAATCCTGGATCATCACCTCCAAGCCGGGATCCAAGATCCATCCCAAAGCCGTGGTGGTGGCCCGGGAAGGCTTTTCCGAAGGGAAGAGCTACTGGGAAGTGGAGGTGGGCGACGGATCCGACTGGGAGCTGGGCGTGCTGGGCCAGGAGATCCGGGATTCCCTGCGGAACGGCGGCCGCTTCCCGGAGGAGACGGTGCCAGGGCTGGAGTATTCCCAGGGGAAATTCCGCCTCCCCGGCGGGAAGCTGGAGCGCAATTCCGGGAGCTGCCGCGTGCTCGGGGTCTTCCTGGACCAGGAATCCCGCACCCTCTCCTTCTTCGACGCTGAGGAGAAGCAGCGCCTGGGACTCCTCCCCTTGAAACTTCCCGGGAATCTCTTCCCGTTCTTCAGCCCCAGCTCCGATGGGAAAGCCCTGGGGATCCGCCCCGTGGGGGTTGGAGGGCCCCAGCAGTGACCTTTTAATATTCGCTTTATTTTAATAACTGAATTCCCTTTTGAACGTCCCAATTGTTCCCCTTAAAATAGTCCAATTGTTCCTTTTTAATATTTAATTTATTCCCTTTTAATATTCAAATACCCCCTTCTAATATTCCAATTATTCCCCTTTTTAATATTCCAATCATTTTCTTTTAATAGTCAAATTATTCCCTTTTAATATTTTAATTCTTTTAAATGCCCCAATTAGTCCCTTTTAAATATTCACACTATTCCTTTCAAATATTCAAATAATCCTTTTAAAACATCCTAATTAGTCCATTTTCAATATTCAAAAAATCCCATTTTAAATATTAAAACCACCCATTTTAAATAGTCAAACTATTCTGTTTTAAATATTCTAATTGCTCCTTTTAAAATATTCCAATTAGTCCTTTTAAAATATCCTAATTACTCCCTTTTTAATATTCAAATTATCCCCTTTTAAAATATTCAAATTATTCTCTTTTAATATTCAGGTACCCCACTTTTAATATTCAGATTATTCCCTTGTTAGTATTCCAATTAATTTCTTTTAATATTAAAATTATTCTCTTATAATATTTTGTTTCATTTAAATATTGCAATTAGTCCTTTTATAATATCCCAATTAATCCCTTTCAAATATTCAAATTATTCTTTTAAAACTTCCTAAGCGGTCCCTTATTAATATTCAAATTATCCCTTTTTAAAACATTCAAATTATTCCCTTTTATATTCAAACATTCCCCTTTTCATATTTCAATTTTCTTTTAATATTCAAATCATTCTCTTTTAATATTTTAATTATTCTTTTTAAATATCCCAATTAGTACCTTTTAAATATCCCAATTAGTACCTTTTAAATATTCAAATGATCCCTTTCAAATCCCCTAATTAGTCTTTTTTAATAGTGAAATTATCCCTATAAATATCCTAATTAGTCTTTTTAATATTCAAATGGCTCCTTTTAAAATAGTCCAATGATTCCCTTTTTAATATTCCAGTCATTTCCCTGTTCCCGTTATTCCCATTTGCCCATTCCCACCTTGTCCCATCCCAAAGGATGGAGGCTGGGAATGGGTGACAAATCCCGGTCTGTGGGGCCAGGAGGAAATCAATGAATAATTATAAATTCATTCATTCATTTAAATCCATTAATAATGACTAATAATTAACTAACCATCAATGCAATTATAATGTAAACCTATTAATTAATGAATTAATGAATCAGAGGGTGAGAAAGGGAAATAAAAACCAGCAGGGTTCCCAAAGTTCCCCAAACAATTTTCAGCGATTCAGGAATTTCGGAAAACCCCAAAGTGTTCGAATATTTCCCTTCTCTTCCCATTTTCTTCCAGTTTCCTGTGGATAAATCCCGGATTTCTCTTGCTGTTTGTTACATTTCTTGGATATTTGGTTTGGAATAATAAATCCATGGGAATAACTCGCTGCTGTGTCAGGAATCCCTGGAATTTTCTGATCTATGGATCCTCAATATTTGAATTATTTGATTTTTTTAGATCCTGTTTTATTTTTCTTATTCTAATTATCTTCTTGATCCTAATTAATTTTATTTGAGATTTTAATTATTCCCCACTTTATTTGAATTATTTCATTTCTATTTTCGAATTATTTCCTATTTCCTAATTATTTTCTCTTTGATATTCGAATAATTCTCTTTAATTTTCTCCCAATTATTTTCTCTTTTATGTTCCCATTATTTTATATTTAATATTTTAATGATTTTCCAGTTTTTATCCAAATTATTTTCTCTTCTGCATTCCCATGATTTTATCTTGTATCCAAACTATTTTTTCTTTTATATTCCAATTACTTTCTCATTAATATTCAAGTTACTTTATAGTTAATATTCTAATTAATTTATCTTCCAGATTCTGATTGTTTATGTTTAATATTTTAATTAATCTCCATTTAAAATTCTTATTTTATCTTCTACATTCCAATTATTTCATATTTAATATTTTAATTAGTTTCCATTTTTTATTCTCATTATTTTCTCAGGTCCTAATTATTTTATCTCTTATAATCCAATTATTTTCTCTTTAATAGTAAAGCTACTTTATTTTTAATATTCTAATTATTTTCTCTTCTACATTTGAATTGTTTTACATTTATTATTTTAATTAATTTCCGTTTTGTATTCAAATTCTTTTATCTTCCATATTCTGATTATTCTGCATTTAATATTTTAATTCTTTTTAATTTTTAATATTAATTATTTTCTCTTTTATATTCCAATTATTTTATCCTTCCCATTCCAATTATTTTCTCTTTTATAGTCTAATAATTTTCTCTTTTATATTCCAATTACTTCCTCATTAATATTCTAATTATTTTCTTCTCTATTGTAATGATTGCATCTTTTATGTTTTAATAATTCTCTTTCATATTCTCACCAATTATTTTATCCTTTATAATGGAATTATTTGAATTTTGATATTTGAATTATTTTATTTTCGACCTTTGAATTATTTTCTATTTCATATTTAAATTATTTTCCATTTTTTATCCTAATAATTTTCTCTTTCTATTCAATTTTCTATTTTCTGTTTTAATTGTTTTCCATTTTTAATTTCAATTATTTTCTCTTTTCGAGTAGAATTATTTTATATTTAATGTTTCATTTATTCCACATTTCTTATTCTAATTATTTTGCCTTCCAGATTCTAATTTTTATAGTTAATATTTTAATTATTTTCCATTTTAATTCTAATTATTTTATCATTTGTATTCTAATTATCTTATCTCTTAAAGTCCAATTATTTTCTCTTTTATATTCCAATTACTTTTCATTAATATTCAAATTATTTTCTGTTTTATATTTTAATTATTTTCTCTTCTCAATTCTAATCTTTTAATTCTATTTCTCTTCTCAATTCTAATTATTTATATTTAATGTTTCATTTATTCTTCATTTCTTATTCTAATTATTTTCCCTTGGAGTTCCTAATTTTTTATATTTAGTATTTTAATTGTTTTCAGTTTTCCATTCTAATTATTTCCTCGTCTACATCCCAATTATTTTATATCCCAAATATTTTTTAATATTCCAATTATTCCCTTTTTTTTTTTTTTAATATTCCAGTCGTTTCCTCTTCCCGATTATTCCCACTTGCCCATTCCCATCCCGTCCCATCCCAAAGGATGGAGTCTGGGAACGGGGAAAAATTCCGCCTCTATCGACCCCAGGTGAGGAATTTTTAGGGGGGAAAAAAGGGAATTTTTGGTCTTTTTTGCCACCCAAGACCTGCTCTGGGAGTCCGAGGTGGGAATTCACCTTTGCCATGAAATTGTTGGAATAAAATTCCCATTTCCCAGTTTTTGGTTGGAGTTTTTGGCTGCGTTTTTTAGGGTTTGGTGGTTTTTTTGTTTGTTTTTGTTCTGTTTTTTTTCAATAAAAGGAAATGTCCGTGGAAAAATCCGGGTTGGATCCGTTAAAAAATTTCCCTAAAAATCTCCCAGGTAAAGAAACGATTCCCAAACCCATTCCCAGGGGCGAGGGGAGGATAAAGGATGGGAGCAATGGGAATTCGCTGGTCTCAGTTTGACAGATGGGTGTTGGCCGAGGAAGGCAGGAGCCTCCCTTGGAATGGAAAAGAAAACTGCAACTCCCTTCCCTCTGAGTTATTATAATTTTGAAATCAAGGGCCTTTAGGCAGAGATGTGGGAAATAGGAATAACAGTTCTTTACTATCATATATCTATATGTGTATAACCAGTCAAACAAACAGCAATAACTCTGGCAGTAACAGCAAACAATCCCAAACCCAGTGCCAGCCTTCTCGGCTGTCGGGCCCTTTCCCCTCGGGTGCAGTTCCGCTCGCAGCCGGCAGGGGCGCTGGCGGCTCCCGGTGAGCAGGGCAGGTGCGATGGTTCCCCCGCGGCTGCAGGGGGCGCTCCGGAGCGAGCTCGGGAAACACGCGGGCAATGGCGGCCTGGGATCCCGGGAAGGGATGGAACAAAGGCTTCACAAACCCCTGGGCAGCCGATCCCGGTGTCCGGCCGGACCCTCGGGAACAGCAGGGTGGAACAGCAGGGACAAGCAAAATCCCAGGGGGCAGACGAGATGGATCAAACTCCGGAGCTGCAGCGGGAACCCCCGGAGGTCTGGGCAGGCAGGGCGAGTGGGGCTACAGAGCAACGAAAGCTCGAAGCAATGGCGGGGGCAGGGCTCGGAAATCCCGGGGTTTCTCCCTGAGGCACCCGAGCAGATGGTGAAAAGGTCCCTCTTTTAGTAAGGTGGGTGTCAGGGTCCCAGTGTAGCAGCTGCTCCAGTGAGCAAGCTCCGCTCACGGTAGAAGGAAGGCAGCCGAAAAAGCAGAAGTGTGCAGTGCTGCCGAATTGCCTCCACCACGATGGCAGCCTCTGTCTCCCTCCGAACGCCGAGAACAGCAGCCCACAAGGTCAGGTGAAAGAGAGCAGCCCACCGGTGGGGAGATTGACAGCTGGGCTGGAAGCCTCCCAGAATCAGACCTGAAACCAGGCAGAATTTACCCATGAGAATTTTACAGTGAAATTCTGCAGCTTCAGTGAACCCCACAGAGAAGGCCAAGAAGATAATCAGTGAGAGAAGATGTTCTGGACACGAGGGGAGGATGTTCTGGTTATGGGATGTTAAGAGTATACAAGGAAGAACGTGTGGGTAATATGTAACAACGATACCTTTGCTTGTAGAGCTGATTGTTTTCCAGCCTGAACGGCCATTGTTTGTTAGACAGCCTTGGCACTGTTTGTAAGCAGCCAATCTCAACAGGCCACAGCCACTGTGAAGAGCTATAAGAGCGGTAGCAGAGAAAATAAAAAATCTTTCTCTCTTCCTCGACTATGGATTACGAGCAGTGTGTGCTGTTACGTCTGCCTCGACAAAGCCACAGCACTCGGGTGTGGTGTGGGTGTCCAGGAGATGGCATGTCCAGGTGTGATCAGCAGGACACAAGGCTTACAGGAGACACACACTTTTCTGCAGCAGCTGAACATGGGGCTTGAAGCAGGAAAAGCTCTAAAACAAGGAGGAGGGAGGGAAAGATCTCTGCCAAGCCAAACAGCACAGAACTGTTCAGCTTTGTATTAGCAGTGCACAGAGAGCAGATGCCCGCTGCAGGCAGCAGTGAGGGCCCACTGAGTCAAACAGGGGATCTCTGCTCTGCAAAGCACTTGGGATTGCAGTGGAGTTGGTCTTTGGGAACTGGAAGGAATCCCTGGGGCAGCTGCCTCTCTTCCTCTGGCTCATCAGGGCAGCTGTGAGATGTGGGGCTTTGGGAAAGGAGAAGCAGAGCTGCACATGGGGCACCTGTAAGATCTGCTGCTTTCTTGCCTGAGCACATCCTGGGCTGGGGGCAAGGGACAGAGGCAGAGAAGAGGAACAGAGCAACCCTTGTTGCTCAGCAGGGCCAGGAAGTTCTGCTGGGAGAAAGGAGATGGCCAGAAAGAGAGTTTAAGGGTTCACTGGAAGCTGATGTCTTGGAGCATTTCCCTTTCCCAGGCTCCTGCCCACTGCTTCAGGAACTCCCAGCAGCACCTTCCGCTGTTCTCCTCTGATTCCCAGCAAAGCCAGCATGAGGATGAGCAGGAGAGCCAAGCTGAGCCAGGTTCATCCCTGGTGGAGCTGCATGGCTTGGGGACCTCTGTCCCAGGCACCTGAGCCCGCCTGTCCCTCTGTGCTGACACCACCTGAGAACTGAGTGGGGAGAGCAGCTGGAGTTCCAGGCACACCCGAGTGGAGAGGGAGATTTCTGTGGGGTGGGAAAGGCAGAGCAGGAGCTGATAACTGGGGCAGGATGGAGCTGTGAGGGGGGTGGGCAAAGGAGGACCCACCCAAAGCAATGGTGCCAGGGCTTGGCGTGGCCATGGCAGAGCTTTGGGAGTGCAGGTGTGTGGAGACCAGCACAGAGTGTTCTGCCTTTCTGCTTTTGTGTCTCTTTTCTGCCATAAGATTTTGGAAAAAGCTGTGGAGATGAGAAGCTGTCAGCAGTTTGTCCTGCATTATCTCATCCTTCTTTGTTTTAATAAAATTTTCTGTTCTTTTCTTTATTTTGACCTTCATGCCTTTCATCTCAATGTTCTCTAGAAATCTTTTTGAATTCTTCAGAAGTCTTTTCATTCACTGCACAGACATGGAATAATGGTGTAACTGAAAGAAATGCTGACAATTAACGAGGTTGTAAACAATGCAAAAACCTAAAGAGATGCAATATTAAAAAGCCAATTGTATTCTTTAAAATGTCATTGCAGTAAGCGAAAATAGGGGAATATTTATAATTTCACACTGACTGAGGTTTCTTTTGCTCACAGCGACACCAGAGCCAAGGCAGCTCCTTCCCTGGCCGGAAGCTCTGCTCTCAAGCTGCTGGGCACAGCACAGCCCCGCTGCTGTGGTTTTCCTCCCCACACTCGCAGCCTGCACAAACACAGCAAAGCAGAGAGGAAACCTCTGCAAGGGGCTCCTCCTGCACAGCTCCTCTCCCCCAAGGCAATTCCTGCCCTGGGGACTGTTTCACACCCTGGCAGAGCTTGCAGGTACCTCTGGAATTCCTCTGCTCCAACCCCACTGCTCCAGCCGGGCTGATTGCAGGTGCTTGCCCAGGATCAGGTACATCCAATGCAGCTGCCTACCCCAACAATCGAGTTTTGGGTGTCCATCTGTCAAGCAAAGATGTTGACTGATGATGCAAATGCCCCTCACCCCTGGGAGCTGGGTCTGTTCTTCTCCCAGAAAGAGGAGGCTGGGAGGGAGCAACCAGCTGGACATGGCTCTGTTTGGACCTGAGCAGCTTTGGCTCAAACATTCAGCAAAGCCATCAGAGCAAGAAATTCTTGTGAGGGTTCAAACTCTGTGCCTTGATTTGCTTCTGAATCTTTCATCTTCCTTGATATCTTCCCAGCACAGCCTATAGCATGATCTGAGAGGGGCCAGAGCATATTTTGGAGAGAAATGGAATTGCATTGGAACAGGCTTCTCCTAAGGGAAGTTTCCAGTGGTTTCATGTGATTCTCTAAATGTGCCCGAATTGACTTCCCCAGCCTCAAGTTTCTGTTCCTGAATTCCTGCAGGGCAATGGAGCTCCTGAAAGTAGAAACATCCTGGCTCACCAACCTGAAAAACCTCTCAAACTGCCCTGAGCACACCCGTGGGTGAGGCAACTCTCCTGTGGAGCAGAGCTGTGCCCTTCTGCGGCTCCATGGATGGACAGCCCGGGGCAGCTCTGCTGGCACCAGAGGTTTGTGTGTGAGCAGCTGAGTCCAGCACCCGCTGTCCTTACCATGAGCTCAGGACAAATGAGAACAACAGGCTTGGGGTTAACACATCTTCATTGTTTCACTTTGATGTGAAAAGAAACTTTACTGAGATTTAATTTGTTCTGGTTGTTGTTTCCTCTCCCGTGATGTTCCCAATAGCATCTGTGAACTGGGAGGGAGGAAAGACTCTGGTCCTTCCCAGTTCACACAGAACGGCTTTTCCCTTGGAACAGAGAAATGAAGGGCTGGGCTCTGGTCACAGACCTTTAGCAGTGCCCTGATGGTCAGTCCCTGCCCTGAGAGAGCCTCCTCTGCTCTCACAGTTGGCAGAACTGCACCCATGAGGAGAACACCAGCCCTGCAAAGCCCAGCCCTGTCAGTGAGACAGGCCCGTAGAGCTGTGGTGAATGTGCACAGCCCCGGAACCTCCTCCCTGAGGACACTTTGCTGTCAGGGGGGGAGATCAGAGCAGGATGGTCAGTGCTGGCCTGAGCAGCCACAGGGGTCCAGCAGCCCTCTCCAGCCTCCCCCAAAGTGGCACAGCTGGAACAGCCCAGGGGCTCTCTCAGCCCTTCCCGTGTGTCTCCAGGCATCCCACACGGAGCAGCAGGGACAGAAGGGCATTAAGTGCCGTGGTGATGCCATGAAGATTTTTGCCTTTTCTTTTTTACCCCTGTTATACCTTTTACAGCTTCTGTATTCCTAGTGCTTTTTGCCTACATTCTTGGACTTGTTTGTTAAGCTAAGAGACTAAACATTTTAGAAGCTTCGTAGCCAGGGATCAGTGTGCCCCAGAGCCCAAGGTCCTCTCCAGAACACATTCTGTAAACCAAGATAGAACCATCCAGGGGAAATTTCCTTGGGGAGGGGGGCTCACTTGAGCCTCTCATTGGGGAATCTTTGATAGATCTGCTAATTAGTAAAGCCTATAATGTTATACCCAATGTTGGGGGGGAGGGGGAAGAAAGACATGGACACAGAGATAGATTCGGCGGGGTGCATCTCGATGCATATACCTAGACGTGTACACCTAAGGATCCTTAAAATAAATACCAAGGTAAAATCCCTTTTCCCCTTCTAACTGTGTGTGCCTCTTGATTTTAAGACCAGGAAAAGGCATCAGTGGAATCAAGTAAAGAACTGAAATAATGCCCAAACGAGACAGGTCCGGGGGGCCTTTGTTGCCAACATTGTCACTTGATCTGTGTTGCCCTTGGCTGAAATGGGGTTGGCTCCTGGCAGGGAGAAGGGCACTTGGCGTTTGTGCTGCTGAAAAATAGCAGCTTCTGGTTTGTGCTGAAGATAAACAAGGCCCTCACTGGATGAACAGGTAGCTCAAGGGAAGAAGTACCCAAGCAAACCTCACATTTTTGGAGATCAGGAACCTCTTGTACGACTGGCTCTTACTTCAAAAATGCGTGCAAGGTATTTTGGAATCTCCAAACGTCCGCAATCCGCTTTCAGAGAAATGTGGGTGCAGGGCAGTCCAATGCAATGTGAGCAGGAAAGGATTTGGGTCCCCCTTGAACAGCATTTTACACGTGCCCCACAGGTCACACACGGTGAGAGTCAGCACAACATCCGAGCACTTGGGACCACAAACAAAGACATCATTTTCAATTTGATTGCCTATTTGATTGAGTAAAAGATGGAGTGCAAACAGGCAGGAGGGGTGAATCCAAGGGAATGGCAGCTGCAGAAGCTCTGGAAACATCTCCTTGGTCCAGGCTGACAGCTCCTGGTGGCTCCTGTGGGGAGGGGATGGAGCAGGTGGCACTGCAAATGTCATGCACGGGGATGTTTTGGTCTCAGTGAATTTCACAGCCCAGACATGTCTGACTCTCCCAGCCCTGGAACAAGGAGATATCCTGCCATGTTGTCCCTCCAGCAGATATTGGAGCTGTAGAAATTCCCCACAAGGACCAGGCCCTGTGAACGTGAAGCTGCTCCTGTCTGTCAGTAGAGGCCTCATCCCCTTGTTCTCCCTGCTCAGAAGGCCTGGAGCAGACTCTCACTATAATATCACCTGGAGCTCTGCTCTCTTTAATCCTCACCCAGGAGCTCTCCCTTGGCTCCTCAGCCATTCCCACGGGAGCTCCATGGACTCCAGCTGCTCTCTCACATAATGGACAATTCCCTCTCCTTGTCTTCCCAGCCTGGCCTTCCTAAAAACCCGTGTGCCTCCATTGCAGCACTCCAGTCATGGAGCCATTGCACCCCACTGCCCTTTATCCCAACAAGATCAAAGGCCCCACACCACACCCAGGGCTCCGCCTCATCCTCTTTACTCCCCACAGGCACTGCCCCAGTGGACAGGCCCTTCCCAGACCCCCTCAGCCCAGGGACGGCCCAGAGAGGCCTTGGGGGTTTCTCCCCAGTGCAGCATTGTCGGCACTTGGAGGTGAAAATGCCAGTGCTGGAGGTGACCCTGCTGGAGCCTGACTTGTTTGTGTTTCATTTCTGTCCCATCACCCTGTGGCCTTTGCTCATCAGCCCTGTCTGTCACTCCCTCACAGGATGGCCAGTCCGTCTCTCCTTCCCCCATCATTCCCAGTTTAAAGCCAACTTTGCAGGCTCACCCATCCCGTTGGAAGAAGCAGCTGTTCCCTGCTCGGTGAGTGGAGTCCCAGCTGTGCCCAGGGGATGCTGAGCTGCAAACAGCACCCATTGCTCAGAGAGCCCAAAGCTCCTCTGCTCAAATCAGCATCACAGCCAGTTCTTGACCTGTAATATCAGCCTCCTTCTCCTTGCACCCTGTCCACCTTCCACTGCAGGATTATGGAGAAAATCATGACAGCCCCCATGGCCTTGGCTACCACCCACAGAGCTGTGTAGCCACTTGGGCCCATGCCCAGTTTGCCCGGGCAGAATCCCTTGGATCCACCTGCAGAAGAGCTGGGAGTAGCAGTGAGGAGAGGGCAGAGCAGGGTGGGGGCCAGGTTCAGGCGGGCTTTGCAGGGAGGAGGCTGCCCCAGAGGGACAGGCACACACGGCTCGTGCTCTGGGCTCACAGGGTGCGGAAATGAAAGCGGGGGCTCTGCAGGCTCAGCGGCCACAGTGGGGCTGAGGCAGGGCCCCCACTGACCACAGCCACTCGGTGTGGGAAGGTCCTTCCACCCTCAAAGATGCTGCAGGACCAGTCCCAGGCACGCTGCAAGCCCCGGGCCAGGCAGCTCTTGAAGCGCTGGGCAGAGCTCAGCCCACAGCAGACGCTGCAAGGAGAGGCTGTGGCTGCAGTGCCCCAAACAATGCTGGCCCAGGGGGGATGTGCCAGGCTGTCTCCTGCTCGCCCGGCCTTCCTCCTCCTCCTCCTCCTCCTCCTCCTCCTGCTGCTGCTGCTGGGTGAGTTGGGGATGGCTTTGCCTTGGGGCTCAGCACTGCAGGGCTGCTGAGCGGGGCAGGACAGGGCCCGTGCTGGGCCCAGGGCAGGCCCCAGGGGAAAGGGTGTGTGGAGCAGCCGTGCAGCACTGAGGGGCAGAGCTGCTCTGGGGAGGGCAGCGGGACCATTGCTTCCTCCAGCTCCCATGCACCTCTGAGCAAAGGGGGCAATCTCCAATTCCTCTAAAGTGGTTTTGTTCACAGTGTGAGACATGGGAGATGCTAAAATGCTTTAGGGAGCCAGCAGCATCCATCTGGAATCAGAAGCCAATCCACAATCAGCTTAAAGTATAAATCTGGGAGATCAAGCAGATGCAGTTGGGAACCCCATGGGTGGGAAGGTGCTGGCCCAGCAGACTCAGCAGTGGGAACATGGACAGGGGCACGGGGCTGAGCTGGGTTGCTGCCCGTCTGACCAAACCCCTCTGTGCCCCACGGTGCAGGTGCTGCTGTGATGGCTCAGGACATCTGCAGCTCCCCAGGACATGGTGAGTACAGGGATAGGTCCTGTAAGGGAAGTTGTGTGGGACTGGAGATGGAAAGGGAGAACATCTTTGTCCCCCATGTATGAAGCCCTGGAGGGGAAACTCTTCCCCTTCCTGCCCGGACACCAGTAACACTGTCCTGAGCCATCCCTGTGCCATCTCTCCAGGTGACCTCCCAGCTCCTGCCTTCCATATAACCCCCCCTGCTGCACAGGAAGGAGAACAGGTCATATTGCAGTGCCAAATTTCTTGGAAATCTCCTGTCACCCGAATCATCTTCTGCAAGGATGGGGTGCAGGTGCACAGCCTGAAAGCCCAACAGGGGCAGGAGAGCTACTACATGCACTTGACCATGACAAAGGGGAGCACAGGAACATTCACATGTGGATACCAGTACAAGGACAACAGCAACCGACTGAGGAACTCTGCCCTCAGTGCTCCCACAAACCTGAGGGTCACAGGTGAGTCGTGGCACTGGGGCACACACAGGAAACACTCCAGGGCCCCTGAGACCCCAGGTGATGGAGAGGACCCTGCCCTGCCCCATGGCATGTCCCCGGGCAGTTGGGATGCTGGGGGTCAGGGTGCACTTCAGCACAGCCTTGGGCACCAGGGACACTCCTGCCAGTCCCAGCAGAGCATCCTGCTCCTCTCCTGCCCCAGCATCACAGAAAGGGCAGAGTGGTGGTGCCAGATCTAATGCAGAGCCACAGCTGAGCAGGGCATTCATTTATTGATCCCCACAGTTGATAGAGGGTGGATTGGGGGTCCCCACAGTGTCTCAGTTTGTGCAGGACCTGGGGCAGCTGCAGACTCTCTCCCTGTCCCTTTCTCCTCCCAGGCAGCTCCCAGGCAGGGACATCCACTGCTGGTGAGTGATTCCCTCCCTCACACCCAGTGTCCCTCAGCATCGGGCCAAGGCTCCCCAGTTGTCAATACCAGGATACTGGGAGGTTCATAAGCTGGAAGTTTGTTTTCCTCTAAGGCCATTGGCTGTTCTCTGCTTCCTCTTCTCCAACAGATCATGTTCCCACTGCTCCTCATCCTGGCCCATCCCACACCTTTCCCACATGCATGGTGGTGGGAGTGGTGACCATCTCCCTCCTCCTCCTCACAGCTGCAGCCAGCTACTGTGTCCTGAAGATCGGTGAGTGATTTGGGGAAATTGAGGGTAAAAGTTTAGGCCAAAATTGCGCCCTGTTGCAGGGCTGCTGCTGCCCGACCCACAGTTGTTTAGTATGGCTGCCTCCTAAAGCCCATGTCACAGGAATCTGAGCCTCTCTGGCCCTTCCTTTGCCACCTGGAGAGAGCAAAGTTTCTTGGCTGAGGAAGATTCTACCTCCTGATTGAGCTCTAATCCAAAGAGGGAAGGGAGAGACCAAATGCATCCCTGCCCCAGGCACACACTGACTCCCATCCTCTGGGAACAAGAATTGAGGCTCTGAGCTGCCCTGAGTGCAGCCAGCACTGTTGCTCCACACTCTGGCTGAGCACAGCTGCTGAGAGCTTGGGAGAAGCCAGGCTGGGAAAGGGGATTCAGGGTTGTGAAGGCTGGGACAGAAAAATCCCTCTGCCAGTGAGATGTGCAGGTTCAGCCCATCATCTTCACTGCACAGCCCAGAGCAGGGAAAGGCAGGGCTGTGCAGGATCTCTGCCTCCCACCTCTGCCTTTCTTTTCCTTGCAGGGGCCTGCAGAGAGAGATGCCAAAGGTGAGCAGCAATCCCTGGGGGCTGTGGGGCTGGGGCTGATGGAGACGGGGGCATCCAGGACACTCTGGGACTTGTACATGGGGAATTGCCAGGGCTTGGCTTGGGAGGGCAACACATCCCCACAAGGCCTGGCCAGGCCAACATGGCCACACCCAGCCCTTCCACCAGGCACAGCCCTTGCCAGGCCCATCAGAAATGTATTCTGGATGATTTAAACCAAATATATCTCTGTGACTTGCATGTGTATTTACAATGTCTGATGGATCAATTAATATAAAATCGATTCCGGATATCGTACATGGGGACGTGAGCACCTGCAGTGAAGCCATCTCCATCCCTCTGTGTCCAGCGGAACACGTGTGTCCATCAACCACGGGATCTACCATCATAAAGTCACCCCAAGACATTCCACCCCTTATCCCATATCGTCGGCTCAGTGCCCAAACGAACGTATTCTAACCCTACAGACACACGTTAATGCACACACACACACACATACACACACATGCACAGCTGTGCACAAACAGTGACAGTGACCCTCAGCGAGCAGGGGCACACAGGCATTCCACACTCCAGGTGGTTCTCACCCAACAATCAGATCTCCCTGCGGTACACAACGTGTTGTTCCATCTTTCTGCATCACCCACCATGTGCAACCAGGTCCCTGAGCAAAGACAACCCCACGGATGGGTTTGTCTGTACTCGAGGCAGAATTTATCCACACAGTCCTTCCTAACAGACCTCTGACATGCACTGCTGGGGCCTTATCTCCATCTGTTGTATGCAGGGATTCAGATTGGGCTGGACCTGCTCTATCGGTGGAACCTCGGGTGTTAACTAACCAGGTGGCCTTTGCTAGATTCTGTTCCCAATTTTTGAAAGTCCCCCCACCCAGTGCCTTCAAGGTGGTTTTAAGCAATCCATTACACCACTCAACCTTCCCAGCTGCTGGTGCATGGTAAGGGATGTGGTACACCCACTCAATGCCATGTTCTCTAGCCCAGGTGTTTATAAGGCTGTTCTTGAAATGAGTCCCATTGTCAGACTCGATTCTCTCAGGGGTGCCATGCCTCCAAAGGACTTGTTTTTCCAGGCCCAGGATGGTGTTCCGGGCAGTAGCATGAGGCACAGGGTAGGTCTCCAGCCATCCAGTGGTGGCTTCTACCATTGTGAGCACACGGCGCTTGCCTTGGCGGGTTTGAGGCAGTGTGATGTAATCAATCTGCCAGGCCTCCCCATACTTGTATTTGGACCATCGCCCACCATACCACAGAGGCTTCACCCGCTTGGCCTGCTTGATCGCAGCGCATGTCTCACAGTCATGGATAACCTGGGAGATACTGTCCATGGTCAGATCCACCCCTCGGTCTCGTGCCCACTTATAGGTGGCATCTCTGCCCTGATGACCTGAGGCATCATGGGCCCATCGAGCTAGGAACAGCTCTCCTTTATGTTGCCAATCCAAGTCTATCTGGGACACCTCTATTTTCGCAGCCTGATCTACCTGTTTGTTGTTACGATATTCTTCATTAGCCCGGCTCTTGGGATGTGAGCATCTACATGACGGACCTTCATGGATAGCTTCTCTACCCGAGTGGCAATGTCTTTCCACTCTTCAGCGGCCCAGATTGGTTTTCCTCTGTGCTGCCAGTTTGCCTTATTCCACCTTTCCAGCCAACCCCACAGAGCATTGGCTACCATCCATGAATCAGTGTAGAGGTAGAGCTTTGGCCACTTCTCTCTTTCAGCTATGTCCAGGGCTACTTGAACAGCTTTGAGCTCAGCAAATTGGCTCGATCCGCCTTCTCCTTCAGTAGCCTGTGTAACTTGCCGTGTGGGGCTCCATACAGCGGCTTTCCATTTCCGGCTAGCGCCTACAATTCGGCAGGAAGCATCAGTGAAGAGGGCGTATTGTCTTTCACTCTCTGGCAGCTCGTTATATGGTGGGGCTTCTTCAGCACGTGTCACCTGCTCCTCTTCTTCTTCAGAAGATAACCCAAAAGTCTCACCTTCCGGCCAGTTCGTAATTATTTCCAAGATCCCAGGGCGACTTGGGTTTCCAATTCGGGCGCGCTGTGTGATGAGGGCAATCCATTTGCTCCAAGTAGCGTCGGTGGCGTGATGCGTGGAGGGAACCTTTCCTTTGAACATCCACCCCAGCACCGGTAGTCGGGGTGCCAGGAGGAGTTGTGCCTCTGTGCCGATTACTTCTGAGGCAGCTTGGACTCCTTCATAAGCTGCCACGATTTCTTTCTCTGTGGGAGTGTAGTTGGCTTCAGACCCTCTGTAGCTTCGGCTCCAGAATCCCAGTGGTCGGCCCCGAGTCTCACCAGGCACCTTCTGCCAGAGGCTCCAGGACAGACCATTGTTCCCGGCTGCAGAGTAGAGCACGTTCTTCACCTCTGGTCCTGTCCTGACTGGGCCAAGGGCTACGGTGTGAGCAATTTCCTGTTTGATCTGGGCAAAGGCTTGCTGCTGTTCAGGGCCCCAGTGGAAATCATTCTTCTTGCTGGTAACCAGGTAGAGAGGACTCATGATCTGGCTGTACTCGGGAATGTGCATCCTCCAGAAACCTATGGCGCCTAGGAAAGCTTGTGTTTCCTTCTTGCTGGTCGGTGGAGACATCGCAGTGATCTTATTGATGACCTCAGTGGGAATCTGACGCCGTCCATCTTGCCACTTTACTCCCAGGAACTGGATCTCTTGGGAAGGTCCATTGACTTTGCTCTTCTTGATGGCAAAACCAGCTTGCAGGAGAATCTGGATGATTTTCTCTCCTTTCTCAAACACTTCGGTTGCAGTGTTCCCCCACACAATGATGTCATCAATGTACTGCAGATGTTCTGGAGCCTCACCCTTTTCCAGTGCAGTCTGGATCAGTCCATGGCAGATGGTGGGACTGTGCTTCCACCCCTGGGGCAGTCGGTTCCAGGTGTACTGCACGCCCCTCCAGGTGAAGGCAAACTGAGGCCTGCACTCTGCTGCCAGAGGAATGGAGAAAAATGCATTGGCAATGTCAATAGTGGCGTAGCACTTCGCTGCTTTGGACTCCAGCTCGTACTGGAGCTCCAACATGTCCGGCACGGCAGCGCTCAATGGTGGAGTCACTTCATTCAGGGCACGATAGTCCACAGTCAATCTCCATTCTCCTTCAGATTTGCACACAGGCCAAATGGGGCTGTTGAAGGGTGAGTGGGTCTTGCTGACCACCCCTTGGCTCTCCAGCTCACGGATCATCTTGTGGATGGGAATCACAGCATCTCGAGTTGTCCGGTACTGTCGGCGATGCACTGTCGAGGTAGCAATTGGTACTCTTTGTTCTTCCACCTTCAGAAGGCCGACTGCAGACGGGTTCTCTGATAGCCCAGGCAAAGTGTTCAATTGCTTAATGCCCTCTGTCTCCACAGCAGCTATTCCAAAAGCCCACCTGAGTCCCTTTGGGTCTCTAAAATACCTGTTCCAGAGGAAGTCTATGCCCAAAATGCACGGGGCCTCAGGGCCAGTCACAATGAGATGTCTCTTCCACTCATTTCCAGTCAGGCTCACCTCAGCTTCCACCAAGGTCAAATTTTGTGATCCACCTGTTACACCAGCAATAGAAACAGATTCTACCCCCATATGCTGCGATGGAATTGTTGTACACTGTGCACCAGTGTCAACCAAGGCATCATATTTTTGTGGTTCTGATGTACCAGGCCAACGAATCCACACAGTCCAAAAAACACGGTTTTCCCTGGCCTCTACCTGGCTAGAGGCAGGGCCCCTCTATGCCTGGTTATCCTTCTTTCCCTGGGCCTGCACCTTAGAGGTTCCTTCATGGGAATTGGACATGCCATCATCTTTTCCATCAGTTCCGGCAGTTTGGCTACGGGCAACTGGAGCTACTTCCTTTTTGGTAGATCCTCCTTTCTGAGACTTGCGCTCCTTCAAGTCACGCACTCGTGCTGCAGAGCAGACGTGGTTTGTCCTTCCCACCTCCACATGTTTTCCCCACTATCACACAGGAAATCCTGGGGAATGTCTGCATTTGGTAACAGAATTTCTGGTCTGTGCTGCTGAGATTTGGAGAAGGCCCTCTTTAATCTCCTTCTTGAGGTCCTGGTGATTCTTCTGTATCTTATCTTCCACTTTCTGCAGATGTGTTTCCACCACTGTGATTCTTGCATGTGTTGGGCCATGCACAGAGTCCGCATATGCTCGGAGCTTCACTGCCATATCCCGCACGGTCTCATTCACACCGTAGTCCGGTTTCATTATTGCTAAAGCAGAAGCGTATTCTTGTGGCCCAAGTCGTACGAGTTCTCGTCACATCACTGGTGTACATCTTACCCTGTCTGGACTCCTCAATCCTGGGTCATTCGTGTAGACAATCTCTACCACCGCCAGTTCTCTCAAGCGTTGGATCCCTTGTTCTATGCTCTTCCACGGGGTTTGTTGCACACAGAAATTGTCTGGGCACAGGTATCTTTCCCCCACACTTCTCAAGAGCCGTGTCCAAAGACTGAGAAGGTCAGGCCACCTTACCATCCCTTGGTCGATAGCTGGATCATGTGACAGGGATCCCAAATGCCGCGCTTCAGCACCGTCCAGAATCGTATCATCACCTGCAGCATCCCAAATACGGACCATCCAACTTATTACGGGTTCATCAGACTGTCGGGTGTAATCCTTTCTTAGGCTGTGAAGGTCCTTCATGGACATGGACTCAGTAATGGTTTCTGGTTCTGAGTCAGTTGGTGGCTGTGAGGATCCTTCACCCCCATCATCCTCATCTTTCGCTGGGCGATCAGTTTGGGTTGTGTGCTTTTTCCTCGTGACAGGAGCCACTGTCAATGGCTTAGACTCTCCATCTGGTTTGAGCTCGCTGTCTGGTTTGGCTGCAGCCTGAGTGACTGCAGGGGTGTCTGCAGGCTTTGCTGATTGATCTTCCTGCCCCTCTGCCTTTATCTGCTGCTCTACAGTACCTAGCAGTGTGTGATAGGCATAGGCCAAAGCCCAGCATGTTGCAATGAGCTCTTTCTCATTAGAATTGTCACTGTATTTCTCTTTCAGGTATTTCCCCACCTCAGCTGGCTTCTGAATTTGTTCAGGGGGGAACTCCCAAACAATTGGGTCAGAGAATTTCTTCAGGGTTTGGCCCATATCCTCCCATTCCCCACACCACTCAGGATGTTCCACCTCTGGGTCAAGTGTCTCAGCAGCCCCTCTGGACATCTCAGCCCAGATTCTAGACAAGCTGCAGATCATAGAGAGGAAGCCTACCAGCTGAAATACCAGGAGGGTGGTCTCTTTAACATCCAGGGGAAACGGAACATTCTCAAAAGATAACCTATCCAATTGAAAGGGAAGGGAGATGAAAGGCTGGGAAACCCCATCCCCTCCTCCTCTAACAAACCGGGTGCAATTACTAATAAACCCCCAAACAGGCTACTGAAACTAGGGCTGGGGTTAGGACGGAGAAACCACAAATCATACACACTTTGAACAGCTGCCTGTACCTCTGTTAACATTTTATAAATCGTTATCACCGCGCCCAGCAGAATAAAAATCCAGATTGGTGCCCCTGCTTGGTGAAAGTTCCGTACCAGGGACAAAACCAGAGCAATCCATGGGTAGGCAAACAGGCCTAGGGACCAGAAAGGCATTGGTACCTCGAACCAGAGAGACATTATGAACTCAACCAACATGGTGACTACTGTACCCCAATGCAAAGTAATTAAAACCAAAATGTCATTACCACACTTCTTCACTTTCCTTCGGGCCATGCACTGGGAGCCAAGAATTATTTGTCCTGGTTTGAGACAAATTCGGAGGAACGTCCGAAATGAAGGTCCTCCGATAGAAGGCAGGTTACAGCCACCCTCCCCCACCAGCTTCGGAAAGAATTTTCCTCAGAGGAAAGTGGGAAAAAAAAGTTCTTTATTTAACAAGCAGAGTGCAGACAGGCACAGAAAAAAGAATAACGCTAAGGAATATAAAACCTCTCGCTGTGGAGAGAGCATGGTAAAATTCAAAGCCCTTGTGGACGTGGCTCTCTCCTCTCCGGAGCTGGGGTTCGGCACAGGCCCCTGGGGGTGAAGGTGTAGGGCCTCCCGGTGATGTTCTGGTGGTGCTGAACAGTCCAGAAGAGAAGAAGCCAAAGTCCCAGGGAGAAAAAACTTTCTTGCCTCAGCTCGCAGACTAGCTGAAAAGCAAAGGAGTTGAACTGTCTGTGTCTCTCCTGAGAAAAGGAACCGAGAGCTGGGAAAAGCAGGAAGGTGCTTTCCTCCACTGTGTAGCAGCCAGGAACGCAGGGGAGTGTGTGTCTGTGTCCTTGAGCACAAACCGCTCGGCTTTTTTTATTCTGCCTTTCTCTCGGACCCAGCTTAGAGACACAGAAAGGCACAGGATTCATGTCTGGCACAGGGCAGACGATGGGGGATACAGTATCACACAGTCACCCCAGGAGAGCCGGAAAGGAAGCTCCTTCTCCATCCCTTCCGCCAGCTGCGCCCGCCATTGTCCACGTGGAGAAAAGACGGCCGGACCGGCGCCACAGCGCCCCCTGCAGCCCTGGAGGAATCACCGCACCCGCCCTGCCCGGCCGGGAGCCACCAGTGCCCCTGCTGGCTGCGACCGGAACTGCACCAAGGGGAAAGCGCTTAAAGAGTGAGAAGAAGCTGTTTATTGGGCTGTCTGCTCTTGTTTGTTTTGCTGCCACTGTTGTTGTTTGCTTGCCTTGCTATCTATATACACACTAGTGAAGAACTGTTACTCCTTTTCCCGTATCTTTGCCTGAAAGCCCCTTCATTTCAAAGTTATAACAATTTGGAGGGGATGGGATTGTTATTTCCCATTCCTAGGGAGGGTCCTGCCTTCCTTGGCAGACACCTGTCTTTCAAACCAAGACAGAAGGCTGGTGGTGCAGTAAATCTAGAGGGTCCCCCATACCTATGGGTGATAATGGCCGAGTTGGGTGTAAAGGAACCAGACAGCCGAGAACTGGGCTGGCCCTTTCCCTGCAGGAAGTCCCACTTTGGAAGGTCACTAGTGGCTCTGTGGTAATTTTGCTTACCAAGGGCTACCCAAGAACTCAGCTGGGATGTGCTGTGTTGGGGTTGTCTGCCCGTTGTTGTTTCTCCTCCTTGGGGAGGAGGGAAATCAACCAGGCCTAAGGGTGTATGATGATTTGGAGTGCCAGAAATGGTCAACAGATGCATCGATAACTGGGAACAGCGCTCAAAAGTGCCAAGGTGATGAGTGGTCCCCCCAGTGCATTCTACAAAAACATGGCCCAGCCACATGAAATCCCATTGGGGTCTTTGATGGAGCCAGAGAACCAATTTACAGTTGCAATTCTATCATTCCCCTGCAAGCCGTTCAGGACATTCTCACCAACGAGACGGCCGTGCCCTGGATCTGCTGCAGGCCGGGCCACAGCGATGAGCACGGCCACATTCCAGCACAGAACGGCTCTGGACCGTTGCTGGTCTGGGGAAGGCGGAGTTTGTGGGAAATGAAACAACTCCAACTGTTGCCTTAAGATAGACGGTACTGGGGAGATAGGGAAGGAAATTCCCAAAGGGATACACACACTGCCTCATGTTCCAGTCCAGACCTGGGATTCCTGGGACTGGGACCTTTTCTCTGGCTGCCTGGGGGACCGCGAGTGAGACATATTTTGTTCTTCATGTTCTGCAGTTTGAGCGCGTTGATAATTTTGGGCTGCGTTGTTCCGTGCTTGGTTCAGTTCACTCAGGCTGTTGCTGGGAAAACGGGTGCTGTGGTGGTAACTTCCAGAGATGATGTAAAATAAGTGAGAATTGTATCCATTTCAGCAAATCAACCGACTGAAATTCCAATTGTTTAGATGTTCTTACCTTTCCTTCCCTTTTCTGAACTTTCCCCTTACCGCTACGGGAACCGTGTTGAGTCACGGGGCGCTGTGTGGGACTGATTGAATTTAGAATAAGAAAGCCCAATCCTGCCCACAACCACCGCTGTCCCAGTCCTGCCCACAGCCCTGGCCCCCTGCCACCTTTCCTGGCACTGCCACGTACCGCGTGTTTTGCCATGCGTTGGCCACAGATCCCCGCTGTTCGCTGACTGTGGGAGTCACGCCCTGCGCCAACTCACCCGGCTCACAGCGCCCTCACCCCACTGCTGACCAAACATCGATGGTGCACCCTGAGCGCCATGGAAGGGAACGCTCTGGCTCTGGCTCTGGCTCTGGCTCTGGCTCTTTTCTCTGCCCTTTCTATTCCCCTCTTACGCCCATGTCTTTTCTTTAATCAATAAACGCTTCACAGGTTTAATATTGACCTCGTTTGCTTCTAATTTCACCCTAGGAATCCTTGGAATTCTCCTGATCTCACTCTGGGATGGGACACCCCCCCCAGGGTGCCAGGCAAAAAGGTCATATAGACCCAATTTTGGACCAAAATCCTTCTTTTAACTCCTTTTCCTGCCACAAATTCTTCAAGATGAAGTCTAAAAGAAAAGTTCTCAGAACAGCAATTTTTTAATCCTTCAAAACACTTTTAATTAATTTCTTAATACAAAAAGAAAACAAAAAACCCAGGAGAATTCCACCTGCCCAAATCTCAGGATGGGATTCAGCCCAACAGAAAGAGGAAACACGGAGCCCAGGGTATGCACCCCAGAGTGGGAGGAAGGAAAAGCTTCAAAACCATTTAAATTGAGACACTGGTAAAGGTTGTGGCCTGGAATGGTAACAGAAACTTCTCCAAGGGTTTTCTGGATCAGATCTGAATTTTCTTTCAACCTGTTGATCTCCTCTCCTCTCCTCTCCTCTCCTCTCCTCTCCTCTCCTCTCCTCTCCTCTCCTCTCCTCTCCTCTCCTCTCCTCTCCTCTCCTCTCCTCTCCTCTCCTCTCCTCTCCTCTCCTCTCCTCTCCTCTCCTCTCCTCTCCTCTCCTCTCCTCTCCTCTCCTCTCCTCTCCTCTCCTCTCCTCTCCTCTCCTCTCCTCTCCTCTCCTCTCCTCTCCTCTCCTCTCCTCTCCTCTCCTCTCCTCTCCTCTCCTCTCCTCTCCTCTCCTCTCCTCTCCTCTCCTCTCCTCTCCTCTCCTCTCCTCTCCTCTCCTCTCCTCTCCTCTCCTCTCCTCTCCTCTCCTCTCCTCTCCTCTCCTCTCCTCTCCTCTCCTCTCCCTCCTTTCTATCTCTTTTCCCCTCCACGGCCTCAACTTTCCCCAGATTCAATTTTCCATCCCTGACATCCAGCATTTGCCTCTTCCCTCCTTCCCACGGAGCCCTTCCCTCATCCCCTCCGGATTTAAAGCGGCTCCGGCATCGGCACCGGGCGGATCCAGAGCGTCCCCTCTTCCCCTTGGGACACAAACGGGAAGAACTTTCCCGAGGGATCCTCCCCGGCCCCCAGCAACATCCCCGCCACCAGATCCCTCTGCTCCACGTCATAAAATTCCAGCCGCTCTTTCTCCAAGTCCAGGAACACCCCGAGCGCGGAGAGACCCCGGCTCTGCTCCCTGAGCAGGCGGCTGCCGCTGCCGCTGGAGAAAAGCTGTCCCTGGGATGCGCGCAGAGCCCAGCAATGCCGGGAATGCCGGGAATCCCGGGAATGCGGCCCGGCAAGGCTCGGTCCGTCCCGCAGCACTCCCAACGCCCAGTCCCGCTCCCGGCCCAGCTCCACCTCCCAGTAGCGCTTCCCGGCTCCCAGCGCGTCCCTCGCCACCAGCACCGGCACCAGGAGCGGATCCTGCGCATCCCCGAGATCCAGGGACCGCGCCTTGGGATCCAGCGCCACGGGAACTGCGGGGAACGGGAAGGATCCCATGAGCGGAGCGGCCCCGGGAGCTCCCGGCGGCTTCCGCGAGGGATTGGGACATTCCCGGGGAGTGCAGGGGATGCGGCCACTGAGGAACCGAGGGGCCAAGGAATCCCTGAATCCCCAAATCCCAGAAACCCCAAATCCCAGAATCCCAAAATCCACAAATCCCCGAATCCCTGAATCCCAGAGTCAGTGAAGTCCTGGGATGGTTCAACAAGGAATTCAAACGCTCCCTGGAACAGGGGATGTGGCCATTGAGGAATTGAGGGGCCACGGAATCCCTGAGTCCTGGAATCTCCAAATCCCAGGGTCCCTGAATCCCAGAATCCCCAAATTCCTGATTTCCAGAATCCCGAAATCCCATTCTCTCAGAATCCCGGAGTGGGTGAGCTCCTGGGCTGACTGAACAAGGAATTTTGACATTTCCTGGGACAGAAGATCCAGTCACTGAGGAAACGAGGGGCTGGCCTCAGAAACCCTGAATCCCTGAGTCCCTGAATGCCAGAAGCCTGGAATCCCCAAATGCCTGAAACCTTGGGTCCCACAATCCCTGAATCCCCAAATCCCCAAATCCCAGAATTCCTGAACTCCAGAATCCCAGAGTCCCACACTGGGTGAGGTCGTGGTGTTGGTCAAAACAGAATTTTAACATTTCCCAGAACAAGGAAACGGCCACTGAGGAACTGAGGGAACAGAATTCCTCAATCCCTGAATTCCCGAGTCCACAAATCCCAGAATCCCTGAAGCCTAGAACCCCTAAATCCCTGAGTGGGTGAGGACCTGGGGTGGTTCAACAAGGAATTTAAACATTCCCTGGAGCAGGGGATGTGGCCAATGAGGAACTGAGGGGCCACGGGATCCCTGAATCGCTGAATTCCCAAATCCCTGAATCGTTGAATTCCCAAATCCCTGAATCCCCAAATCCCACAGTCCCTGAATTCCTGAATCCCCAAATCCCACAGTGGGTGAGGTTCTGCATTCATGGAATGGGTTGGGTTGGAAGGAGCTGAAATCCCATCCAATCCCATCCAATTCCATGGGCAGGGACACCTTCCACTGTTCCGGGCTGTTCCAATCCCCTCCCAACACGGCCTTGGGCGCTTCCAGGGATGGGGAATCCACAGCTTCCCTGGAAATTCCATTCCAATCCATCCCCACCCTCACAGGCAGGGATCTCTTCCCCAGATCCCCCCCAAATCTCCCGTTTCCCCGCGGGAAGCCGCTCCCTGTGTCCCGCCATTCCCTGCTCACCCGCGTGGCTCCGGGCTTCCCAGAAATCTGCGGGAAGGAAACGGAAAGGGGAATTTCATGGATCTGTTGGGCAGCGATTTCAATGATTGCAATGAATGAAAGGAATTGATTGGACTGAAATGGGGCAATAAAATGGAATTTTTATCCCACTTACCCAACTCGGCTCGGAGTTGCTCTGGAAAGGAGAGAAATTCCAGTTATTGGCACTTCTTCACTGGGAGTTTTGCAGGTCAGACAACCCCAATCCACGGGAAATCCCGCCACACCAGGGGTTGGTATTTGAATTTTTGAATTCCAATTCAGCATAAAGAATTAGTGGGGTTTAATTAAAATTAAAGGGGTTTATATTTGTGGGTTTCAATGAAATTACCTGGGTTTTTATTTGTGGGGTTCTGTATAATTATATCTCATATAATAGATGGGATCTAATAATATATAGCCAAATATAGTAATAAAAAATAGAGTATGATATAATAACAACATTCTATTATATAGAATATGTAACTATATAATTTATATGCAGTACATTAAATATAATGTATGGGGTATGTAACACCTCACTACTATGATATATAATATACATCTATTTTACATCTTATGTGTAAGGTAATACATATAATATATTATTGTATATAATATATAATATAACAATATATAATATTATAATGCATTATATTACAATATATATTATATCACATACATTTAATGTAATATAACATAATATAATGCAGTATAATAGAAGAATATCATTATCGTATCATATTGTTCTATTATATAGTATAATTATTTTATATACTCTATAATATATTATTATTTATTATAATTTATTTTCAGATTATATCACATTTTTAATATAAACATTTTAAGAATTACGTGTAATATGCATAATATATGATTGCTATACATTAGAAATATAAAAATTCTATTTTTAGAATTTATATTGTGATATATTAAAATATTCTTTCTCTAAAATATATATATTATAATGCACGTATTATAATATATAGTATATATATAATATATATACACTATACATGTATATATTATATACAGTATTATTATAATAGGTACAATAATATGTAATATATAAAAATATACAGTTATATATAATGTATTACTATTTATTGAATATATTAATGTATAATATATAGTAATAAATATGAAATATATATTATAAAGATATATATGAAAATAATACATATTTATAATATATAAATATATATTTTAATATATAATATAGTATGTAATATATAATATATAATATAGTCTGCAATATAGAAGATATAATATATAACATATAACATATATAATATATAACACATAATATACAACATATAATCCATCATATATAATAAGAAGAAAATAACACTCTCTCCTATGTTGTATATCCTATATAATAATGTATAATATGTAACACACATCACGTATAATATGAAATGTTTAATATTCAATTCACAAATATTCACTATATCACACATGACATCAAACCTGCACCATGAGACGATGATATCGAATACATCACATCAAACCAGTCTCGCACACGACACCGACACAAAACAATCTCTTACCGAGTCTCTGCTTGTTTTCCAGCTTTCCTGTGGAAAAACAACAACTTCCCTGAGCTCCGCGGGCCCTCGAGGGGCCGGTGCAGAGCTGAGACCCCCGCGCAGGAATTCCAGCCCTGAGCAATCCCGGCAGCGCTTCGCCCTTTGGAATTGTTCCCGTGAGGAACGGGCGGGGTTCAATTCCCCAAAGCCAATGCCGGGATCGAATGCTGGGATTGGGTTGGGTGGGAAAGCCCCGGAGTTTAATTTCTGCCCTTTCAGCGGCTCTCGGAGCTGCTTGATAATTAATAGTGAGGGCATTAATATTAATTGCATTTGATTTGAATATAATTTACATAAATCGGAGAAATGGATTTACCTGCTTCGGCTGCGCTCCTCAAGGGCTCTGAGTCCATCAACAAATGCCGGGAAAAAGGGAGAAAAATCCGTAAATTCCCGAGGGGCTCAATTCAGGAGTAAAATATTAAAATTTTTAAAAATTTAGTTCAGGACGAAAATTCAGGAGCGAAATTAAATAATTAAATAAATAATTAAATAAGTAATTGAACAAATTTAATTTAGGACCCAAGCTTAGAAGTACAAATTAATTAAATCTAATTCAGTAAAACGTAGGAGTAAAAATTAATTCTATTTCATTTAAGAGAAAAATTAATTTAATTTAATTTAGGTGAAAAAATGATGGGGATTTAAAGTATTTCTTTGTCCTCAATTATTAAAGCTCTGACAAGGAGTTTTACCGGAAAATAGGAAATGAATCAATTGGAAAATCGAACGATTAGAAAAGAAATCCATTGGAAAGAAATCCATTTGATTTTATCCTCATATAACGATCCGCATCTCTTTTTGGGATAAAACAGCACCCGGGAAGAATGAAAGGAGCAGGAGAATTGTTCTTACCCAGCTGTGCCTTCAAACGGTCTTTTTCTGAAATAATTGAGACATTAATTGATAAATTTCTGTTAAAAACTTTAATTGTGACGCGGTTTTGACCACTTTCTAGTCCCTCTTTTTTCAATAAACTTAAATAATATTTAAAAAAAAAAAAATCAAATAAAAATCAGTAAATCAAAATGAAATGAAAATTCATACATAAGGATTAATTAAATAAAAGTTAGTGAGTAAAGATAAATTAAATGAAAAGTAATTGCATAAAGATTAATTAAATTAAATGAAATTAATTTAATCCTCCACCTCCCAAATCCACTTTCCAAAAATCCCTTTCTCAGCAGCTGGATTTTGGAATATCCCTCAAAACCCTCAGGAAGAGCCCCAGACTTGTGTTATTTAGAGACTTCCATAAATTAGTGTGGAAATAAATTGAAAATAATTAATTAAGGAGGAAATAAACATGAATGAATTAAAGAGGGAATAAATTCCAGTTGAAGTCACTGAGCTCCCAGCAGTGCCTCGGTGCTGTTCCCACAATTTCATGGGGAATTGAGGCTGAAGAGCCAAAAATTTGGGGTGAAATTAAGCAAGAAATGGGTCGGGGAATCATTGGAAGGTTGAAACATAATAAAATATTAATAATTAACATATTGATGTTCAATATTTTAATTATGCAATATTTAATAATTTTGTAAGGTAATTGTATGTTATAATATATAGCATATTATAGAACACAGTTGTGTACGTTTATATTTTATGTAATTATAGCTCATTTTATATAAATTAATACATAATTATACATTATAATACACTATATTATAGTCTACTCTATGGCATTCTATTCTAGATTAATTATATGAAGTAATTAATATATAATAAATACACGATCTATTAATTAATTATATATTAACATTCATATTAATGCATCATCGATAGCATTAGTTATATATTATATATTGAATATCATCTAGAAATATGTTAATATGTTATTTTAACTACGATGTGTTACAATCATAACGCCGTTGTTAATTCTATTAATTTATCATTTTTACTATTCCGCCATCCCGTCCCTTGGAGCGTCCCAACACTTTCAATATTTTATTCAATTATTTGATGTCCATTATCTTTAGGGCGGCTGGAATGAATGGCCCTGCGAGATCTGCCCGAATTCGGGCGCCGTTGAGGGCTCAGCAAATCAAAGCTGCGACCAACGGCGCCCAAATCCCGCTGGGATTCCCATCCCAGCAGCCGGAACCCCTGGGATGAATCATCTCTGATTCCCGGGAATCTTCACCTGTCCCCGCCTCCTTCCTCGAGCGCTCTGCAATCAGAGAGATCCAGGAGTAAATTATTGATCACGGCAAACATTTCTGTATTCCTACTGATTTCACATATTTGAATATTTTATTTATTTTCATCTTTGACATGGGTTTCTATTTTATATAATTGATATTCATATCTCAGGCAATAGATATTTATATAATCGATTTGTGTGTTGGAAGTTCTATTATGGCCTATTTCATATTGTGTATTATACATTTATTAGTGAAATATGAATAAAATATTTCTATATAGTTTATCTCAATATATTTTGCAAATGATATTTTATACGCACTCCATTTTTATATATTATTTTTATATATTTTATATATGATACATTATCTATTTCTATTATATAAATTTCCATTTCATATAAAATAGGCTTCTATAATAAATATATATAAATCCAGATATGCTTTTAATAATATTATTTTGCTCTATATTTGCACATTGTATAAAATAATTGTATTAGTTCTGAAACAAATTGATATATAATAGATAATATAATTATAATAATATATTATAATATATATTATATTATATATACTATATAGAAACTTATTCTATATTATATATTATTATAATTATATATAAAATAATATCTATAATATATGTAATTGTTATATTATAATATAATATATATAAAAAGCATAATATATATAGTTGTTATAATATAATAATATAATAATAACCATAATAACAGCGTATTATAATGGTATTATTTAATATAATAGATTATAATAACATCTTAGAATTGTATTATGAAATAGTTAATATCTACATTTATATATCATAAATCGATATAATAATAGAAATATATTGCAATATATTTACTATACGTATAATATAGTTCTTCTCTCTCTCACATATTTATTGTCTCATATTAAATATCTCATTTCCGTTTCTATTTAGGGGTTTTATGGCGTTTTTCCCTCCTCACCTGCTTTCCTGGTTTCCATAAAACTGCCTGGAAAAACAAACAATCCCCATTATTGTTTAACAAAAACCATCTTTCAAATATGATTCCAAATTCTCTCATTTTATAATGAAAAATGCATTCAAAATCCACAATCCCAGGAACTTCATTAATATTCTGTAAATATCCCATCATCCCGGTGTCCTGAATCCTGAATTTAATTCTCCATCCAATTAAATTTGTCCATCTCCCTCTCAATCCCACATTTCTGAATCTGATATGGAAATGTTTCTTTTAAGGTCATCAATAATAATAATATTTTTTACAATAATAAATAATAATAAAACTAATAAAGATAATAAAAACATAATAACTATTGTTAAAATTAATAATTAGAAGTGAAATAAAATATTTAAAATAGGAAAAAATTAAACTACATAATTAAAAATCAAATTTAAAACATTAAAATAAAAGAAATATATAAATATAAATATAATTAAGTGACATCTATTTTAAATACATTTATTTTTAATTTAAGGATTTCATTTGGATTTGGGCTTGTGGTGAATTAGAAGTGGGAATACTCACGTTTCATTTTATAAACTGCGGCCCCGAGAATTCCCAAATCCACACATAAAAAGATGAGGGAAGAGATCATCCAGGGGGATGTGGAAGGGAAGAAGGAATCTGGAGAACAGAAATGGAATTGTGAGATGAGGGAAAACAGGGATCTCCAGGTCACTGCAGGGTCCTGGGAATGTCCATGGGAATGTCCCAATCCCTCCCTCCCTCCTCGTGTCCAGGTCACTGCGGGATCTGTGTTCTCCCACTGGAATGTCCCAGTCCTTCCCTCTCCAAGCTAAAATGGATCTCGGATGCGCCAGGACACAACGAGGGATTTCTTCCCACATTATTCATCTTCCCACAGGTCACCGGCCTGGGATTGGGGCTCTGGGATCTCTCCAAGGGCAATGGACAGCAGCCACCGCCCGATCCCAGCTGATCCCGAGGCCCAGGATCGTTCTGTGGTCAATGGAGACACAAGGGACAGCAGCCACCACCCGATCCCGGCTGATCCCTCAGGGGTCACTCGCCTGCAATCCGGATTCGGGATTCCTGCGTGGCGTTGAGCACCTCGTTGACCACCCTGCAGGACACTTCCCGGTCCGATCCCGGCTCCAGCCTCATGGAACTCACGACATCAAAGATGCCGGAAGAAGGGCCCAGAGTGCTCCGAGTGGTCACTTCCTCTGGCCGCGTCTGGCCTTGGCTGTCCTGCCAAACCACGGAGGGCACTGGGAACCATCCCTGGGATCTGCAGGAGAGGCTGATGCCGTTCCCAGCGTGTCCATCCAGGAAAACCGAGGGCTCGGCACCCTGAGCTGCACAACAGGAAAAATCCAGCTCCAACAAAGGGCACACAAGGAATTCCCTCAGCAAACGGGATATTGGGAAGAAATTCTTTACTGGGAGGGCGGAGAGGGGCTGGAATGGAATTCCCAGAGGAGCTGTGGCTGCCCCATCTCTGGAAGTGTCCAAGGCCAGCTTGGACAGGGCTTGGAACATCCTGGAATAACGGGAAGTGCCTCTGCCCATGGAAGGGGATGGAACAGGAGGAGCCAAAGGTCCTTCCCACCCAACCCATCCCGGGATTCTCTGGCTCATGGCAGGAAGTGTCCATGGATTTCTCCATGATAATGTGCAAATTAATCCGATTTCTAACTCTAATTCCCATTAAATTGCTGGGAAATGGCTCTTCCTCTCCATCCTGGTTCCAGCTGGGATGGAGTTAATTTCTCTGAGGAGCGGCCTCAGATTTGGGAATGATGCCAACCATCCATTGTTTTTCATGGCTTTTCTTTCTCTCTCTTTGTGTCATTTTCTTTCCCCTCCCAGTTTTTCCTGTTTTGATTTGGGTTGACTTCAGTTATTAAACTGTTCTTATCCCAACTCAGGAATCTTCCTTGGAATTCCTCCCTGCTCCCTCAAGGGAAGGGGAGGGAGGGGCCGGGAGGGGCTCAGCTGCCAATTGGGGTGAAACCATTAAAATCAGGGATTTTGACACCATTTCCTGTTCCATTTGTGTAACTTTCCCATCAATCCAAAGACACCTTTGGAATGACTTTGTTCTCTCCACAAAATGCTGGAATTTAGCTCAGGTAGGATCGCCCTGATGGGAAATTTGTTGCTGCGATAAAGTGGGATGACACCACGAGCAGGTGACAATTGGGATACTGGGTGGAAAATGGGACAGAATTTTCCAGCTCTTTCCCTTCCTGGACAGAAATTCTTCCCCTCAGAGATATTTGCATGGACTGATAGGATATTTTTATGGATTGATTGGATACCTGTATGGATTAGTGGGATATTTATACAGATTGATGGGATATTTGTACGGATCCATGAGATATCTGTATGGATTGATGGGATATTTCTATGGATCGATGGGATATCCGTATGGATTGATTAGATACTTGTATGGATTGGTGAGATATTTCTATGGATTGATATTTCGATGGATTGATGGGATATGTGTATGGATTGATGGGATATTTGTATGGATTGATGGGATACTTGTATGGATTGATGGGATATCCGTATGGATTGATGGGATACTTGTATGGATTGATGGGATATCTGTATGGATTGATATTTCTATGGATTGATAGGATATTTCTATGGATTGATGGGATATCTGTATGGATTGATGGGATATCTCTATGGATTGATATTTCTATGGATTGATGGGATATCTGTGTGGATTGATGGGATATCTGTATGGATTGATGGGATATCCGTATGGATTGATGGGATCCCCATCCAACCTTCCCTTCTCCAGGTTACCAGGCCCAGCTCCCCCAGTCTCTCCTCATCCAGAACCCTCCTCATCCTTGCGCACCCTCTCCAGTCGATCCCTGTCTTTCCTGAATCCTGGAATCCAAAACTGAACTTCCTGAGCCAAATTGTGGCCGGGACAGACCCCAGATTTACCTGAGACTCAACGAATCACCTCTAGGAAAACAAGGATGGGAACAGTCGGAATGTGGACCCGCGTTGTTCCACAGCTTGGTAAGAAATCCATAACCCAAATATCCCGGGGAAATTCCCGGGGATGCCTCTGACTTCATGGGAAAAAGCAGGAATTGCTTCCCTGGCACCCACCTGCCACATCCAGGTCCACCATGACCTGGTCGTACCAGTTCTCTAGGAAGACGCTGCAGGTGTATTTCCCTTGGTCTGAGGGACGGACATTCTTCAGGAGAAGGGACAGATTTCCCCGCTGGAATTCCGATGGGAAAAACTCCGTCCTGCCCCGATAGCCCTCAAACTCCAGAATTGGATTTTGAGGATTTTTCCCATCAAAAGTGGCCACGGCACTTTCTGTGGAGCTCCCAGAGAAGATCCACTGGATGGAAAGTTTCTCGGGGATTATTCTGCCTTGTAACTGGCAGGGCAGGACGGCTCCATTCCCGATGACTCCAAGGACGGGGCTGTCAGGAGGAATTATGCTGTACTGGCCTGCGAGGAGAGAGAGATGGGAAAATTGCCCATGCTGGGATCATCCAGCCCTGGAATGGGTTGGGTTGGAAGGGACCTTGAACGGCCTTGGGAGTTGGTGCTTATCAAAGTTCCCATCAGCGCTTCCTGTGGGAAACTGGGATGTGGGAATGGCAGGAAAACGAGCTGGGAGAACAAACAGATTTAGGCTGGGAATGAATTCCCTTCCTAAATAAAATTGGGATTGGGACAGAACCAGGGATTACCTGTGACCCCGGGAATGATCTGCAGGAAAACAAGGATGGGAAGAGTCACTGCCGGCCGGAATCTGGATCCCATCGTTCTGCAGCTCAGGAAGACATCAATAACCCAAATATCCAGGGAAAATCTCACCAGGCTCCTGCCAAGCACAGACACACAACGGGAAGAGGGAATCAAACCAGAGCCGTTGGTTTCTCTGCATTTATGGGGAAATCCTCCAAGGTGTTTCAGCCCCTTTGAGGGAAATCAGGAAAAGGGCAGGAGCAGCTGTTTGTAATGAAATTCCGGCAGTTGAGTTGTGATTCCCAGACTAAATCCAAGCCCAGGCAGATGTGGATAACCTCCGGTAGGGGACAAATGGAGGCAGAATTCCTTAAAAAGCTCCTTCACTTCCCAATTCTGCTCCCAAGCATCCACTGTGCCCTGAAACTCCGCACGTGGATTCCCTGACTCCTGTTGGCCTCATGGAAAGTTCTGGTGCCAGGTGGAGGAAGAAGCCGGCAACTCCAGAACAGATCCTCAGAATTCCCTGGAGGCGAAGAATCCCCAGCTCTGCTCCCAGCTCTGGATAGGCTCGAGCCCCTCCGGGTCCATGCTGGACCTGGAGATCCCAGAACGGAGCCCAGAATTCCAGGTGGGGCACAGTGGGACAATCCCTGTCCTGCTCCTGCTGCCATTCCCAATCCCAGCCAGCTCCCACCTGGACACACCTGGGCTCATCCAGGGCCTTTCCCAGCTTCCCAGGCCCTCTTCCCACCTCCTGTCCCAGTCCCTTCCCTGGGCAGGACAGAGCTCCTTGGACATCTTGCTTTGATTCCCTGAGTTCCTCCTGGCATGGGATTGGCAAATGCAACCCGGGTGATAAAATCATGGAATACCCCGAGTTGGAAGGGACCTTTCCCAGATTTCCAGCCCCTCTCCCCCAGGCTGGAGCCTTGGTTGTCCTGCAGGAGCTTTTCCCACTCCCACTCCCATCCCTGTGGGGGCCGATCCATGTCCAGCCCCGCATTCCTGAGGAAAGCAGAGCATGGAATCTTCTAAAGGCCAAGCATGGGGCAGCAGAGAGCCGAAAATGAAAGTAGGGATTGGGACTGTGGGATGCCAGACCTCCCGCACTGATGTTTGTGTTGAATGATTAACCCCAGTGCAAATTCCCTTTTCCAAGAATTCGGATGAACAAAGGAAAAATAGAAAGGATCCAAAGTTCCAGAGCCATTCCTCACTGGTTTTAAATTAATTTCTCTTTTATGCTCCTTCAAATAAAACCTCTCTCTCAAAAAAAAAAAAAAAAAAAAAAAAAAAAAAAAAAAAAAAACCAAAACCAAACAAACAAAAAAAAACAAACAAAAAACCAAACCAAACCAAACCAAAACAAACCCCAAACAAAACCAAAACCAAAAATTGGCTAAAAATTAATTTTAAAAAGGGAAAATCAAAATAAACTCCATGGAAATCACAACCAACATTTCCATGGCTCATTCTGTTAAAAAAGGTCCCAAATCCCAGTTACAGGCTTGTTTTAGGCATGAGCAGATTGTTTGATTCATTCAATTAAGGCAGCAAAGAAATTAAAATGAAATGATCTTTAACAACTTCCCTTAAAACCACCCACAAATACCAGGAATTCCCACCGAGGCAAAAAGAAATTCCAACCTGGAATCATTCCCGGGGGGATATCAAGAACAAACCACCAGCTCAGTGTTCTCCAAAAAACCCCTCAGCGTGGACATTTCTCTTCCAGCCAGGTTTTCCTGAACAGCCAGATCCCGAATATCCATGTTAAATTCCACGTGGATTATGGAATTGGGGAATTTCTTTATTCCCTGGACACGGATCTTTTCCACATCTGTGGGGGGACAGACTCCACAAGTTCCTGCACTCGATCCTGTGAGTTTTGAAAAGGGACTTTGACCACAAAAGACTTTTTTGTCCTCGGGTGCAGCATTCCAGCCAATCCCAACAGCCGGAGCCGGACATTCCAAAGGCTCTGTTTGCCGACAACATCTCCCTCCAAAGGGCAGCAGGAAAACGCTTCAAATCTGTCCCCAAAGCTGCAGGAAATCCAGAACCTCCCCAGCAGCATCTTTGCAGTGTTTGAGATTCGGGCGTTGCTTTATCCTGCCAGGACGAGCCGCGGAAATCGTTCCCTCACACCCGGGTCTCGCCCAGACTTTTCCCAGATTTATCCATTAAAAACACCCAAAGAAATTCTCCTTCTCTGGTTCTGAACGGCACAATTCTCAGTATCCCATCTCCGATTGGTTATTGATCCCTTTGCCTTCAAGGCTGATTTCCTTCTCTGGTTCTCTTATCGGTCTTTTCCCAGCCCGGGGATCTCCAGTGGCACTGGGGGCTGACGTCCGTTCATGTCCATTCATCTCTTCTGGATCTCCTGGCCGCTCCCGACCTGGCCACGCGGAACTCTCGGAGTCTGGGAATCTTCTCTTTGCTGGCTGGAGCCCATCAGGCCTCACCCAGCGAACCCCAAACCCTCAGTGAACGGAGTCTTTGAAGGAGGAACCTCGGTTTCCACCCGTCCTTGGCAAAGGGGAGCAAACCCAGCACTGGAGTGACCTCAACTTCTTAAAAGTTGCCTCATTTCCAACACGGCAGCTCCTTTTCCAACCTGGTTTTCCCAGGAATCAGAAAACAGCGGGAATGGGAGCTGGAGAATCCCAACTCGGGGGTGGATGGTCCCAGCAGGAGGACTCAGAGCTAAAATCGGGAATACACAACACAGAGCCCAGGGGGGAATCCACGGCTATGGAAAAATCTGTGGGATTTAGAGCTTTAAAGTTCCAAGATTTTCCAGGTTTGGTTATTCCTGCACCAGTTTTATTTCTGGATTAGGGAGAGGGGAGGAGTCAGAACTGGCAGGGAGATGGAAAATGATTGGATTTACGAGACTCTCACCCTTCAGGACTGATTAACACCCAAATGGGGCTCGATTCCTGTCCAATTCAATTTCTGTATCCAAAGATTTCGGAGACCATACCTGGATGTAAAATTTGGGAATTTATTGTGATCCCAGGTGGGATCAAACACTGCCAGGACCCAAAGCCCAAAGCACCAGACCTGTTTCTGTCCCGCTTTTGATTAATTTCTCTTTTATGCTCCTTCAAATAAAGATAAAACCTCTCCAAAAAAGGCTAAAAGTTAATCTAAAAAATGAAAGACAAAATCAACTCCGTGGAAATAACAATCAATGTTTCCATCACTGATTCCATTAACAAATGTCCCAAATCCCAATTATAGGTCAGATTTAGCCAGAACAAGATTGTTTCATTCATTACCTTAAGGCAGCAATTAAACTAAAATCCCAATGCAATTCCCAACTGGAATTTGGCCGTTTTGCCACAGACAGCTCCAAATATTTTTCCCAACAAATCCTTCCGAGACTGAAAGGCCAAAATTGATCCAAGACAGGGGTGAAAACGGGGAATAGAATGGGAAGAAAGAGCAGCTTTGGGATCATTTTACAGCCGATTTATTACAAATATTCCGTGTAACGTTTCCATGCTTTTCCTCCATTTTCCATGGCCTGTTTTTCCCCCCCTGACACCTGAATTCCCTCATTTCCATGGATCGGGGCTCTAAAGCAGCTGTGGCTGGTGAGGGAAACAGCAGGAGCCCGAAGTGAAGCACTTCCCGGGCCTTTTGGGACCCGTTTGGAGTCTTCTCTAGGGAGGAAAAAGGGATCAAATTCCAGGTTGGGAGCAATCCAACAGAACCCTTGGGATTAGCCTGCGCTTGGAAAGGGATATTGCAGTTCCAGGGGCTCGGAGAACAGAGCACAGCCATAAAACGGGCTTGGAATGTCCAGAGAAACGCGGCAATCCGGGAGCTGAGAGGAGGGGCCGGAATTCCTGCTTGAACTGCACCGGGAATGAAGGATCATCTCTCCTTGGAGTGGCAATTACTGGACATGGGGGTGTTGTCTGCACCCCGGCGTCACGGACACTCAACATTGCACGGAATCCCAGAACCACTCCAGTTGGGAAACTGGGATCACCGGGCCCAGCCTTGGACTCGGCGCCACCTTCTCCCAGATGGTCCCGCTTTCTTCTCCCCTTTATTTCACAATTCCTGGCATTCCAAGCCATTCCAGCCTCTGCTCCTCTCAGCTCCCAACTCTCGCCACAGAACTTTGGCTCCACCACCTTTGCCCTTTCATTCCACAACCCCTTCCCTTCCCCATTTCCTTTCCACTCTTGTTTTCCTTTCTCCCCTTTCCCCCTTGCTTTTACCTTTCCCACCTTTTTTCCTTCCCCCCTTTCCCACCTTTCTTTACCTTTTCCCCGTTTCCTCCACATTTCCCCATCAGCCTTTTTTTAACTTTTCCTGCGTTTTTTCAACATTTTCCCCTCTTTTCTTCTTTTCTTTACCTTTTCCTCCCTGTTCCCTTTTTTTGCATTTCCTCCCCTTTTTAAGACTTTGTCCTTTTTTCCACCTCTTTCCTTCCTTTTTACTTATCCTTTTTTTCCTTATTTCCTTCCTTTTTACTTATCCCTCCTTTTTTTCTACCTTTTCCCATTTTCCTTCTTTTCTGCTTTCCCCCTTTTTTCCTTTTTGTTTTGCCTTTTCCACCTTTTTACCTTTCCCCTCTTTTCCTACCTTATTTTTTTTTTCCTTCCCCCATCCCGCTTTTTTCTTCTGCCCTTTTCCCTGGTTTCCCACTGTTACGAACGTATCGTGATGTTGGCTTTTCGCATGTTCCATAATTGTTAGGAATGTATTGCGATCTTGGCTTTTTTTCATGTTCCTTAAAGTTAGAAAAGCTTTACCTGGGTTCTGTAATGTAATACATGATATAGAATGTCTATTGTTTCTGTAGTCAGTTTAGAAAAGATAGGCAGAGAAAGCCTTCACATTCCTGGAGTATCTTATCAGAGAAGAAGCAAAACCAGAAACCAGAGAGAGAAATTTGTTGCTGCAATAAGGTGGGATGACACCGCGAGCAGGTGACAATTGGGGAACTGGGCGGAAAATGGGCCAGAATTTTCCAGAGAAGAATCGATGGAGGGAGCAGAGACGGAATGGAGCCAAGGAGGGAGATAAGGCAGATGGGACGATACACAGAAACTCCAAAGGATTTATCAATCGTGCATGATTGTGCTGAATATGCAATAGGAGATGCACTTTTAAAGCCGATCTTTTGGCTGGAGAGGCGCCGTTGGCTCTGCCAAAGCACGCGGCCGGGATTCCCTTGGTGCTGCTGTCTCCGAATTTCCCTTTTATTAAACTTTCCTTGAAGTTTCACTAAGAGCGAACCTCGTTTTTCACACAATGTTTTAATGAATCTCTATATTAATGCATTAATTTTAATATCGATGTGATGGCGAATAAATGGATTGGTTTGTTAAGTCACCAATTAATACCTGGATGGGTGTTAAAATTTTCCTGCCATTAATATTTATTTCTTAGTAACTAATTAAAATTAATTCATTAAATTCAAAATTCATTAATTACAAATTTATTCATATTAATTTAGAGGAAAATGTCTTCTCTAATGAATAAGTGTATTAATATATAATTAATCATAATTTGTTATTGATTGTAATTAAGATTAGTATTTATAGCCCTTATCTGTTACAATCAATTAATAATGAATTAAATATTAATTAATATTAATTAAATAAGGTTTATGAAATATTATTATTAGATGCACATTAATATAGCAACAATAAAATTAATGGTCATAGCAATAATTAAAGAATTAAAGAATTAATTAAATAATTTTATATTTAGTGAAAGGTTGATGATTATAAATATTCATTAATATTAATATTAATTATTAATGCTTATAGTCATTATCAGTTAGGGTTAATTAGTTGTAATTATTCATTAATATTTCTAATCATTATCTATTACAATTAATTACAAAATAATAAGATAATAATTAATATTTAATAAGTATTATCATTCATCTATTATTAATATTGATTAATAGTAAGGAAATATTAATATGTTAATATTGAAATTAGTAATTAATATCAATACTTTAAAATAGTAATTACGGAATTAATTAAATAAATTATTATTTATTAAAATATTAATTACAGTGAATATTAATTATTAATAATATTTATAGTGGTCGGTTAGGGTTAATTAATTGCAATTATTTGTAATTAATATTAATATTTAGAATCCTTATCTATTGCAAATAATTAAAAATAATTAAATATTACTTCATAAGTATTCAATATTAACATTTATTAATAATGACACCACTAATATGAATAATACATCGAACCGTTATTATTAAACTTAATAATTCATATCAATATTTTAAAATAATAATTAATTAGTTAAATATATAAATACTTAATAAAAGATTAAATATATAAATAATAATTAATAGTAATGTTTTTAGTAATTATCGGTTAGGGTTAATTGTAAGTATTTGTAATTAATATTAATATTTATAGTCATTATCTATTACAATTAATTACAAAATAATTAAATATCAGTTGTTTTTAAAGATTAACATTTATTAATCATTTATATTAGTAACATTGATAATCTATTAATATGTTAATTTAAAAATTAATAATTAATATCAATTTTTAAAAATTCCATAATTGTAAATTAATTAATTTTTTAAAAGATTAATTACTATAGACATTAATTAAAATTGCTATTTATAGCCTTTGGTTAGGGTTAATTAAGTGTAAAATAAATAAATAAAAATAAATTGCTGTAATGAATAATTAATATCAATTATTTATAACAACGATATATTCATTATTAATACATAAATATTAAATTTTAAATATTGAATATTCGATAATCAATAATCAAGAATTAATAACGATCTATTAATCATTAATAAATAATAAATAGTTAATAATTAATAATCAATAATTTATAACAATGATCTACTAATCGTTAAAGAATGGATAATAAATAATAAACAATTAATAATAATTAATAATTAATTAATAGCAACTATTTATTAATTATTAATAAGTAAATTAATTTTAAATATTGAAAAATAAAAAATTAATAATAACTAATAACAATGACCTATTGGTCATTAATAAAGAAATAAGAAATAACAAATAAGAAATAATCAATAATCAATAATAAATAATCTATAATCAATAATTGCTAACAAAGCTGTATTAATCATTAATAAATAATAAATAATAAATAACAATAATTAAGAGCAATGATCTATTAATCAATCGGAAGAAAAGAATAAAGAATTAATCGTTTATAATAACTAATTAACAATTAATAGCGGGTTATTAATTACTAATGAATAGATTGATTCATTCATCCCCAAGCCCAGCCCGGGGCCGGATCCCCGCCGGTGCCGCCTCCCGCAATTCCCGCGGCTGGAGGAGCCCCGGGGCCGCCCCTCCCCCCACTGCCGGCGCTCCCCGGGCTGGCGAATCCTCTGGAAAAGCTTTTCCATGGAATTTCCTCTCGGGAGCGCCACAATTCCCGCTTTTCCCAGCGCCTCGGCAGCGGAAATTCCCAAATCCCGCCCTGGGCCGCTTCTCCGGGAACTCCGGGAGAGCCCCGGGGGGTCCCGGCGCTTCCGTGTCCCGATCCCGGAGGGTTCGAATCCCGATCCCGGAGGGTTCCAATCCCGATCCCAAGGATTTGAATCCCGATCCCGCCGATTCCCGGCCGCTCCCGCCTTTGCCTCCTCCCGAGGGCTCCCGGGCGCCCTTTGGACCACCCGGGGCGGCTCCGGGGCCGCAATTCCGGGTCCAAAGGTTCCCGGGGCCGGCGGCGGCTCCGGCCGGGAGCGATTCCCGGGATCCGGCCTCGGCTGGGAATCAGGTGGGTGCTCCCAGCCCTCGGCCGGACCCGGCGCCTTCTCCGGGAATTCCTTGGATTTGGGGGTTTAGGGTTTGTGGGAAATCCGGGGCTGCGGAGCTTCCCTGGGTCCTTCCCGGGATCCTTCCCGGGATCCTTCCCTGGATCCCTTCCCTGGATCCCTTCCCTGGATCCCATCCCTGGATCCCATCCCTGGATCCCGTCCCTGGATCCTTCCCTGGATCCCGTCCCTGGATCAGATCCCTGGATCAGATCCCTGGATCCTTCCTTGGATCCTTCGCTGGATCCCTTCGCTGGATCCCTTCCCTGGATCCCATCCCTGGATTCCATCCCTGGATCCCATCCCTGGGTCCTTCTGTGGATCCTTCGCTGGATCCCTTCCCTCCCCTTTCCCTTTTCCCCCCTGCCCCCCGTTTTCTCCTTTCCCTTTCCTTTCCCTTTCCTTTCCCTTTCCTTTCCCTTTCCTTTCCCTTTCCTTTCCCTTTCCTTTCCCTTTCCTTTCCCTTTCCTTTCCCTTTCCTTTCCCTTTCCTTTCCTTTCCTTTCCTTTCCTTTCCTTTCCTTTCCTTTCCTTTCCTTTCCTTTCCTTTCCTTTCCTTTCCTTTCCTTTCCTTTCCTTTCCTTTCCTACCTCTTCCCTTTTTCCCTTTTCTCTTTTTCCTCCTTTTCCATTTTCCCCCTTTTTCCCCTTTTATTCCCTTTCCCTTTTTCCCTCTTCTCCTTTCCCTTTTTTTCCCTTTCCCCCTTTTCCCCCCCTTTCCCCTTTCCCCCTTTCCCCTCCTCCCCTTCCCATCCCATTCCCACTTTTCCCCCTCTCTCCCACTTTCTCGTCATCTTCAGGGACTTTCCCCACCCATCCCAAGAGATTCCCAAGGAATTCCCTCCCCGCCCCACCCCAATCCAATCCCAGGGAACAGGGCCTGGGAGCCAGACCCCAATCCCTGGATTCCGTCCTCACCCCTGGAATTTCCCCTTTCCCACAGGAACAGGAATGGGAATGGGAACAGGAATGGGAACGGGAATGGGAACGGGAACGGGAACGGGAATGGGAACAGGAATGGGAACGGGAATCCCGCTGCTGCTGCTGCTGCTGCTGCTCCCGGTGCTCCATCCCGTGGCGGGTGAGTCTGCGGGATCAGGGAATGGCTCGGATGGGAAAGGAACTTTGGGATCGCCCAATCCCGTGGGCACCGGAATCCCCGTGCCAGGAATGCTGAACCCAGAGAATTCCGGGAATATCAAACCCAGAGAATTCTGGGATACTGAACCCAGAGAATTCCGGGAATATTGAACCCAAAGAATTCCGGGAATGCTGAACCCAAAGAATTCCGGGACATTGAACCCAAACAATTCTGGGAATATCAAACCCAAAGAATTCTGGGATACTGAACCCAAAGTAATGAATGAACCATTCATTAATTAATCCGTTAATATCATCATTAATAAAATATCGAATATTGAACCCAAAGAATTCGGGAATGTTGAACCCAAACCACTTCAGGAATGTTAAACCCAGAAAATTCTGGAATGTTGAACCCAAAGAGTTCCAGGAATGTTGAGCTCAAGGAGTTCCGGGAATGTTGAATGCAAAGAATTCCGGGAATGTTGAGGAATATCAACTCCGGGATATTGAGTCCAAACAATCTGGGGATGTTAAACCCAAACAATTCCGGAATGTTGATCTCAAACAATCTGGGAATGTTAAATCCCCTGAAATTCCAGGATGTTAAACCCAAATAATTCTGGGAATATTGAACCCAACAATTCCAGGATCTTAAACCGAAAAATTTGGGAATATTGAACCCCAAAAATTCTGGGAATATTGAACCCAAACAACTTTGGGAATGTTAAACCCAGAAAATTCTGGAATGTTGAACCCAAAGCATTCTGGGACTATTGAATGCAAATAATTCTGGGAATGCCGAACACAAAAATCTGGGCATGTTAAACCTCCAATATTCTGGGATATTGAACCCAAACAATCTGGGAATGTTGAACCCAACCAACTCTGGAATCTGGATCCCAAATATTCCGGAATATTGAACCCCAACAATTCTAGCCGCCTCGGAGCAGGAACTCCGGGATTTTGCCGTCCCTCTGATCCGTAGGGAACGTCCACGAGCCTCTGCTGATCCTGGAGGGGCCGGAGCAGGGCGGGATCCGGCTCCGGTGCCTCTCGGAGCGCCCCTTCTCCGACGTCCAGCTGCTGTGGACGGACGGGAAGGGGGAAAACTTGACGGGAATTCCGGCGCCGACGGACACCGGGAGTGCCGGCAGCTCCCTGTTGCTCCGGCCGGGATCCGGGAACGCCGCGTCCTGCAGGATCCTGGACCCCCGGCTCCAGACGGCCTCGGAATCTTCTGTCGTCGTCGCCGGTGAGACGCCGGGAAAACGGGAATCGTTCCCAGTTATCCCAAGTTTTCGTGGCATGATGAAGGAGGTTTTAAAGTTTTCCAGGGATTTCCTGGACTTGGAGCCGCTGGAAGGTCCTGGAATGTCCGGGATGGTTTTCCATGGGCTCGGGGATGAATCTGGGGATGGAATTCCCAGTTTGGGGATGGGGGAATTCCCAGTCTGGGGATGGAATTCCCAGTTTGGGGATGGAATTCCCAGTTTGGGGATGGAAAATTCCCAGTTTGGGGATGGGGAATTCCCAGTTTGGGGATGGGGAATTCCGCGTTTGGGGGTGGGGAATTCCCGGCGCAGCGGTCCCAGGGTTCCCTGGGCAGTCCGGGATTCCCGGAGTTTTTTTCCAGACGTTTTCTTCCCGGCCACGTCTCCCTGGCTCCCGGCGTTCCTGATGCTGCTCCTCCTCGGCGTCTTCCTGCTGCTGGCGGCCGCCTACAAACTGCGCCGTGAGTGCCGCGCTGCCGGCAGCTCCCGCCATTCCCGCAATTCCCGCCATTCCCGCCATTCCCATTCCCGGAATTCCCGCCATTCCTGCAATTCCCGCCATTCCCGTTCCCATTGCCACAATTCCCGCTATTACCATTGCCGCAATTCCCGCCATTCCTGCAATTCCCGCCATTCCCATTCCCGCCATTCCTGCAATTCCCGCCATTCCCATTCCCTCCACTCCTGCCACTCCCGCCATTCCTGCAATTCCCATTCCCATCATTCCCGCCATTCCCATTCTAATTCCCGCCATTCCCGCCATTCCCATTCCCGCCATTCCTGCAGTTCCCACGATTCCCATTCTAATTCCCGCCATTACCGCCATTCCCGCAATTCCCGCTGCTCCCACCATTCCCGCAATTCCCATTCCCATTAACCTCATTAATTCTCATTAATCTACCACTAATCAACCGGTGATTAACTGCTAATTAACCATTAATTAACTGTTAATTAACCCTTAATCAACTGTAATTAACCTCTTATTAGCCATTAATTACCCATAATTAACCTCTAACCATTAATCAACCGTCAATCAACCGTTAATCATGTCAACCAACCATTAATCAACTGTCAATTAACCATTAATGAAATGTTAATTAACTGTTAATTGACCGCTAATTCACTATTAATTAACCATTAATTAACCGATAGTAGCCATTAATTAACTGTTAATTAACCATTAATCAATTGTTAATTAACCTCTTATTAACCATTAATTACCCATAATTAACTGCTACTTAACTATGAATCAACCACTAATCAACCATTAATTAACCGTTAATTAGCCATTAATTAAATGTTAATTAACTGTTAATTGATGGCTAATTGACTATTAATTAACTGCTAATTAACCGCTAATCAACCTCTAATTAACTGCTAACTAACCATTAATCAACCATTAATTAACTGGCCATTAATTAATCATTACTCAACCACAAATTAACCCTTCATTAACCCTTAATTAACCACTAACTCTTAATCAACCACTAATTAACCATTCATTAGCCCTTAATAACCACTAATTAACCCTTAATTAACCCTCCCTTCCCCCTAACGAGCCTCTCCTTCCGTGTCTCCGCAGGGAACCAGCAGCTCCTGGCTCGCGAGCGTGAGTCCAATTCCCCGGCGGGAAAAGGCGGAATTTGGGATCGGCCCCGGGAATTCTGGCCTTGGGGAGGGTCCAGGGTGGAGATTCCCCAAAAATCGGGATTTGGTGGCCAAAAGTGGCGGGAAAATCCGTCTGTTCTGGAATGGGAATGGAGCGGGAAAGAGGAAATGAAAGAACTGAAGAGCAAGCAATGAATGAAATCAAATGATTGGGAGTAAAGGGGGAATGAAAGAAATGAGGAGGAGCCGAGGAATGAAAAGGAATGAAAAGGAATGAAAAGAAATTAAAAGGAATTTAAAGGAATTAAAAGAAAATAAAAGAAATTAAAAGAAATTAAAAGAAAAAAGAAATTAAAAGGAATTAAAAGGAATTAAAAGAAAATAAAAGGAATTAAAAGAAATGGAAAGAAATTAAAAGGAATTAAAAGAAATTGAAAGAAAATAAAAGAAATTAATAGAAATGAAAAGAAATTAAAAGGAATTAAAATAAAATAAAATAAATTAAAAGAAAATAAAAGAAATTAAAAGAAAGTAAAAGAAATTATAAGAAAAATACATTAAAAATAGAAATAAAAATGATACAAAGAAAATATCAAATAAAGCAATTAAAATAAATAAAAGCAATGAAAAAATGAAAAAAATAAAATCAATAAACAGAAGTAAAAGAAATTGAAAGAAATTAAAAGAAATTCAAATAAAACACATTAAAAATAGAAATAAAGACAATAGAAAGAAATTATCAAATAAAGCAAAAACATGAAATAAAAGCAATAAAAAGTAAATAAAATAAATTAAATTAAAGAAAAAATCAAATAGAAAATATAAAACTAAGATAAAGGATGCAAAATGAATGAAAATAAATGAAAATAAATGAAAATTGGATACCTTAAAATAATTGAAATAAAAATGATATTAATAAAATATAAATTAAAGCAAATAAAATAAATAAAAGCAATTAGAAAGTCCTTAAATAAATAAAAATAAAGAAAAAATAAAATAAAATAAAATAAAATAAAATAAAATAAAATAAAATAAATAGAAGGTAAATAAAATAAATTAAAATGAAATAGATTAAAATGAATATAAATAAAAATTATGTGAAGAAAAAATAAAATAAATGAAATACACAAAATAAAAAATAAAAAAGAGAAAATAAAATAGAATAAAATAAATAATAAATAAAATAAAAAAATAAAATAAATAAAATAAATACTATGAAAATAAAACCGAGAAATAGAAGCGAACTTAAAATCTGAAAATAAATAAATAAGCAAAAATAGAAAATAAAGAAAAATATAAAATAAATAACTAAAAATGAATTAAAGAAGCCATAAAATAAATAAAACATAAAATTAAAAAAAAGAAATTAAAATGAATCAAAAGGAAACTAAAATATAAAATCCAATTTATAAAAGTTAAAATAAATCAAATACAAAATCAAATTTAAAAATCACTATAAAAGGAATCAATATAAATAACAAAATTTTAAAAATCGGTTCCATCAAATACAAAATAAGATCAATAAAACCAAAATAATCGGGGGAAATAAAAATAAAATGTAAATAAATATCAAAAATAAAAAGGGAAAGAAAGGAAACAAAGAAATAAATCCAGAATAAAATAGAGTGAAATAAATGAAATGAAATGAAATGAAATGGAATAAAATAAAATAAAATAAAATAAAATAAAATAAAATAAAATAAAATTAAATTAAATTAAATTAAATTAAATTAAATTAAATTAAATTAAATGAAGTGGAGTGGAGTGGAATGGAATGGAATGGAATGGAATGGAATGGAATGGAATAGAACGGAATTCTCCCCTTGATCCGCAGGGAACGCGCCGTAGCCGTTCCAGCGGCTGTTTTGGCGCTCCCGGAATTTTCCGTAATTCCCGTTTCCCTTCCCCCTTCCCAGGGAAGAACCAGCAGGAGATCCAGGAGGGTGAGTGCGGGACTCGGCTTTCCCTGGGATTTGGGCCCTGAGAAGCGCCCGGATCCCCCCGGAATTCCCCGGAAGCGCCGGGGGCGGGCGGGACCACGGGAATTCCTGAGGGCTGATCCCAATTCCTTACAGAGATCGAGGATCTCAAGGGGGAGCTGGGTAAGAGCCGGCATTAATTATTCATTAGCTGCTAATTAACTAGTCATTGGATGCTAATTAATCATTCACTAACTGATAATCAATTAGCTATTAGATACTAATTGATTATTCATTAGCTGCAAATTAGTTATTAATTAGCCTTAAACCAATTGTTTATTAGATTTAAAGCCATTGTTTATTAGACTCGGACCAATAATTCGACTTAGACTAATTAGTTCTTAGACTAATTATTTATAATTCTTAGACTATTTATTAATGAGATTTATTCTAATTGTTTATTAGACTATTTATTGGACTCAGATTAATTATTTATTAGACTCAGAATAATTATTCATTAGACTCAGATTAATAGTTTATTAAATTTACAGTCATTATTAGGCTCAGACTAATTATTAGACTTAGACCAATTGTTTATTAGACTAATTGCTGACTAGACAAACTCTAGTTATTTATTAGACTTATGCTATTTATTACACTGGTTAATTATTTATTAGACTCAGAATAATTGCTTCTTACCCTTGGATGAATTATTAGCTCCAGACCAATTATTAGATTTAGACCAATTATTTCTTAGACTTGGATTATTTATTAGATTTAGACTAATTATTAGATTCAGACTAATTTTCTATTAGGCTTAGACCAATTAATTATTTATTTGACTTAGCCCAATTATTATTTCTTAGACTCAGACCAATTATTTCTTAGACTATTTATTGATCAGACTCATTCTAATTATTTATTAGATTTGGACAATTTATTAGGCTCAGCCTAATTACTTCTTAGACCCAGAGTAATTATTTAACTCAGAATACTTGCCTGTTAGACTGAGACTAATTAGTTATTAGACTCAGACTAAATATTTATTAGCTTTGGACTAATTATTTATTCTTAGAGGAGGTATTTCTTAGACCTGGACCAATTATTTATTCGACTTGGATGAATTACTTCTCAGATTCAGACTAATTATTTATCAGACTCAGACTAATTATCAGACAGACTAGTTATTAGACTTCAACTAATTACTTATTAGACCCATTCTAATAATTTATTAGCCCTGGACTAATAATTTATTAGACTTGGACTAATTATTAGACTCAGAATAATTACTTGCTTATTAGACTCATTCTAATTATTAGCTTACAGCAATTATTTATTAGATTCAGATTAATTATTTATTAGACCAAGACTATTTATGAGAATAATTCTAATTATGTATTAGACTGAGACTGAAAATTTATTAGACTTAGACTAATTATCAGACAGACTAATTATTAGACTTGGGCTAAATATGTATTAGACTAATTGTAATAATTTATTAGACTCAGACTAATTATTTACTAGACTCAGACTAATTACTTATTAGACTCATCCTAATTATTATCTTACCCCAATTATTTATTATTAGGCTCGGACTAGTGATTTCTTAGACTGAGACTAAGTATTTATTGGAATAATTTTAATAATTTATTAGGCTTGGATTAATTATTAGGCCCAGAGTAATGAAATTCTTTCCCTTAATCCCAACCTCAATTTTTGCCCCCAAACTGAGCCCACATTTGGGGATTTTCCTGATTTTTGTTCCTTTCTTTTCCAGAGGAGGAGACTGGAAAATTCCAGAAGGGTAAAAAAGCCTCGAGTTTTCCTCCAAATCCACGATTTTTGGGACAAAATCCAAGGATTTCGGTGGAGTTCTGAGGGTGGAGCTGGAAAATCCCTCGGGATTAATTCTCTGATTAATTATTAATTAATTCCAAGAGGGATAGAAGGGATAAATCCGGGAGTATTTGTGGGAAAGGGACCTAAAAATAATTGGGATAATTCCGATTAATTTAAATTCCTTTGGGAGCTGCTTCTGCCAGATCCGGAATTAATTTTCTAATAATCAATTAATATTTACCTTGATTTCCTGGAAATGTTTGGGAATATTTTTTTGTTTAGTAATAACTGAATAATGAATAGTTAATTAGCAATAATGAATGCTTACTTTATTGATAATTAATAATTAATAATTAATAATTAATGCTTACTTGATTAATAATTATTAATTACTAATTAATGCTTACTTGATCATTTATCAATAATTAACAACCAATGATTAAAAATTAATAATTAATAATGCAAAATAACCAGTAATTAATGACTATTAACTAATAACTAATAATTAATAACTAATTATTATTTAATTGTATTTGAGCAAGCTCCAGCATCTACAGGTCCATTATTCTCTACAGATTAGAGATAATAATTATTATTCATGAAATACATTTTAGATCTATCTTGTCTTTATATTATTAATTTTTAATACCTAATCATTATTAATTGATATTTAATATAAGGTATTTAAATGTCTGTTATTCTGCAGAGATTAAACATAATTATACTTTCTATCTATTTATAGAAAATGAACACCTAATTACTCCTACTAATTATATTTCATGATTAGATATAATATTTATAAGCAATTATTTATTTTATACATCTATAAAATATAATCGATGACATTATTATTTATTATATAATTAAATATTCTATCTAAAAGACATTAATTATTCTATATAAGCTATATATATCAATCATATTAACAATCAATATAAATCCTATTAAAAGTAAATATTAATGATATTAGTAGTAAATATGAATCATTTAAAAGTTAAATATTAATTATATGATTATCAACCATTAATTAACTCGTTATCTCTCCAATTATTTCTGATCTCGATAATTATCTCGATATTAACACCACTTCCCCGGAATTCCCGCGACAATTCCCATTCCCAAATCCCGATTTCCTTCTCTGCCCCCGCAGAGAACCAGGAGATGGAGAAGAAAATCGGTGAGGAAATGCCGGAATTCGGGGAGTTTGGGGGAATTTGGGGGGAATTTGGGGGAATTTGGGGAATTTGGGGGAATTTGGTGGAATTTCGGGGATTTGGGCTCTGGAAAAACGTTTGGAGCTGAACTGGGGCTGCTTTGGGAGGTGGGACTGGTGACAAAGGTGGGACATGGGGACACCTGGGACAGGTGCCTGGGGTATGACCCAGGTGACCCAGGTGGCTCAGACCTGGCACAGGTGGCACAGGTGGCACAGAAACACCTGGCCCAGGTTTCCCAGGTGACAGAGGTGACACAGGTGACACACCTGCCCAGGTGACCCAGGTGACACAGGACACCTGGGACAGGTGACAGAAGTGACACAGGTGACACAGATGATACGCGCCTGACACAGGTGGCACAGGTGGCACGGGTCACACACAGGTGTTCCAGGCAGCACACAGAGGTGACACAGGTGGCACAGGTGGCATAAGTGACATGGGAACACCTGGGACAGGTGACAGAGGTGGCACAGGTGACACAAAGGTCACTCAGGTGTCGCACAGGTGACACAGGTGTCACTCAGGTGTCACTCAGGTGTCACTCGGGTGTCCCACACCTGGCCAGGTGTCCCACAGGTGTCACTCGGGTGTCACTCAGGTGTCCCACACCCACCCAGGTATCACTCAGGTGTCACTCAGGTGTCACTCAGGTGTCCCACACATGCCCAGGTGTCCCACAGGTGTCACTCAGGTGTCCCTCCGGTGTCACTCAGGTGTCACTCAGGTGTCCCACACCCACCCAGGTGTCCCACAGGTGTCACTCAGGTGTCACCAGGTGTCCCACACCCACTCAGTTGTCACTCAGGTGTCACCAGGTGTCACTCAGGTGTCCCACACCTGCCCAGGTGTCCCACAGGTGGCCCTGATGTCTCTTTGGGCTCTCTCGTTGCAGGGCACATCCAGGCCCAGTTGGGTGAGTGGGACCCGGCCCCGATTGCTCCGCCCCGCCCGGCTCTGCTGGCATGCAAATGAGCTGCCGGGTTAATGAGCGTTAATTAGCGTTAATTAGTGCTCCTTTCCGCACAGGATTCAGACTGGCTCAGAGTAACGCAGGTGAGTCCCAGCCTCCTCCTCCTCCTCCTCCTCTTCCTCCTCTTCTTCCTCTTCTTCCCCTCCTCCTCCTCCACTTCCTCCTTCCCCTTTTCCTCCTCCTTCTCCTTCTCCTCTTCCTCTGCCTGTTCTTCCTCCTCCACCCGTTCCTTTCCCTCCTCCATCTCCTTCTCTTCCTCCTCTTCCTCCTCCTCTTCCTCCTCCTCTTCCTCCACCTTCTCCTTCTCCTGCTCCTTCTCCTCCTCCATCTCCTTCTCTTCCTCTTCCTCCCATTTGTCCACCCTTTCTCCTCCTTTTCCTTCTCCTGCTCCTCCTTTTCTTCCTCCTCCTCCCTTTCCTCCTGCTCCTCCTCCTCCATCTCCTTCTCTTCCTTCTTGTCCTTCTCTTCTTTCTCCATCTCCTCCTCCTCCTCCTCCTTCTCCTCCTTTTTCTGCTCCTCCTGATTTTCCTCCTCCTCCTTCTCTTCCTTTTCTTCCTCTTCCTCCTTTTCCTTCTCCTTCTCCTTCTCCCTCTCCTCCTCCTTCTTTCTCCTTCTCCTCCTCTTCCTCCTGCTCCTCCTCCTCCTTCATCTCCTTCTTTTCCTCCTCCTTCTCCTCCTCCTTCCCCCCAAATCTTCCCAAAAATCAGAACTTTGTGGGGGTTTTTTTTGCATTTAGATTTTGCACATCCTAACACATGGAAAAATCCCAAATATTTGGTTATTCTATATTGAATGGTATCAAACGATATCAAATTATCCCCAACGATACCAAATGATATCAAACGATATCAACCGTTGGTTTTCCCTCCTTCCCAAGTCTCCCTGACCCTGGACGAGCACTGCAAACACCCCGACCTCGTGATCCAGGGAAAATCCTGGATCATCACCTCCAAGCCGGGATCCAAGATCCATCCCAAAGCCGTGGTGGTGGCCCGGGAAGGCTTTTCCGAAGGGAAGAGCTACTGGGAAGTGGAGGTGGGCGACGGATCCGACTGGGAGCTGGGCGTGCTGGGCCAGGAGATCCGGGATTCCCTGCGGAACGGCGGCCGCTTCCCGGAGGAGACGGTGCCAGGGCTGGAGTATTCCCAGGGGAAATTCCACCTCCCCGGCGGGAAGCTGGAGCGCAATTCCGGGAGCTGCCGCGTGCTCGGGGTCTTCCTGGACCAGGAATCCCGCACCCTCTCCTTCTTCGACGCTGAGGAGAAGCAGCGCCTGGGACTCCTCCCCTTGAAACTTCCCGGGAATCTCTTCCCGTTCTTCAGCCCCAGCTCCGATGGGAAAGCCCTGGGGATCCGCCCCGTGGGGGTTGGAGGGCCCCAGCAGTGACCTTTTAATATTCGCTTGATTTTAATAACTGAATTCCCTTTTGAACGTCCCAATTGTTCCCCTTAAAATAGTCCAATTGTTCCTTTTTAATATTTAATTTATTCCCTTTTAATATTCAAATACCCCCTTCTAATATTCCAATTATTCCCCTTTTTAATATTCCAATCATTTTCTTTTAATAGTCAAATTATTCCCTTTTAATATTTTAATTCTTTTAAATGCCCCAATTAGTCCCTTTTAAATATTCACACTATTCCTTTCAAATATTCAAATAATCCTTTTAAAACATCCTAATTAGTCCATTTTCAATATTCAAAAAATCCCATTTTAAATATTAAAACCACCCATTTTAAATAGTCAAACTATTCTGTTTTAAATATTCTAATTGCTCCTTTTAAAATATTCCAATTAGTCCTTTTAAAATATCCTAATTACTCCCTTTTTAATATTCAAATTATCCCCTTTTAAAATATTCAAATTATTCTCTTTTAATATTCAGGTACCCCACTTTTAATATTCAGATTATTCCCTTGTTAGTATTCCAATTAATTTCTTTTAATATTAAAATTATTCTCTTATAATATTTTGTTTCATTTAAATATTGCAATTAGTCCTTTTATAATATCCCAATTAATCCCTTTCAAATATTCAAATTATTCTTTTAAAACTTCCTAAGCGGTCCCTTATTAATATTCAAATTATCCCTTTTTAAAACATTCAAATTATTCCCTTTTATATTCAAACATTCCCCTTTTAATATTTCAATTTTCTTTTAATATTCAAATCATTCTCTTTTAATATTTTAATTATTCTTTTTAAATATCCCAATTAGTACCTTTTAAATATCCCAATTAGTACCTTTTAAATATTCAAATGATCCCTTTCAAATCCCCTAATTAGTCTTTTTTAATAGTGAAATTATCCCTATAAATATCCTAATTAGTCTTTTTAATATTCAAATGGCTCCTTTTAAAATAGTCCAATGATTCCCTTTTTAATATTCCAGTCATTTCCCTGTTCCCGTTATTCCCATTTGCCCATTCCCACCTTGTCCCATCCCAAAGGATGGAGGCTGGGAATGGGCGACAAATCCCGGTCTGTGGGGCCAGGAGGAAATCAATGAATAATTATAAATTCATTCATTCATTTAAATCCATTAATAATGACTAATAATTAACTAACCATCAATGCAATTATAATGTAAACCTATTAATTAATGAATTAATGAATCAGAGGGTGAGAAAGGGAAATAAAAACCAGCAGGGTTCCCAAAGTTCCCCAAACAATTTTCAGCGATTCAGGAATTTCGGAAAACCCCAAAGTGTTCAAATATTTCCCTTCTCTTCCCATTTTCTTCCAGTTTCCTGTGGATAAATCCCGGATTTCTCTTGCTGTTTGTTACATTTCTTGGATATTTGGTTTGGAATAATAAATCCATGGGAATAACTCGCTGCTGTGTCGGGAATCCCTGGAATTTTCTGATCTATGGATCCTCAATATTTGAATTATTTGATTTTTTTAGATCCTGTTTTATTTTTCTTATTCTAATTATCTTCTAGATCCTAATTAATTTTATTTGAGATTTTAATTATTCCCCACTTTATTTGAATTATTTCATTTCTATTTTCTAATTATTTCCTATTTCCTAATTATTTTCTCTTTGATATTCGAATAATTCTCTTTAATTTTCTCCCAATTATTTTCTCTTTTATGTTCCCATTATTTTATATTTAATATTTTAATGATTTTCCAGTTTTTATCCAAATTATTTTCTCTTCTGCATTCCCATGATTTTATCTTGTATCCAAACTATTTTTTCTTTTATATTCCAATTACTTTCTCATTAATATTCAAGTTACTTTATAGTTAATATTCTAATTAATTTATCTTCCAGATTCTGATTGTTTATGTTTAATATTTTAATTAATCTCCATTTAAAATTCTTATTTTATCTTCTACATTCCAATTATTTCATATTTAATATTTTAATTAGTTTCCATTTTTTATTCTCATTATTTTCTCAGGTCCTAATTATTTTATCTCTTATAATCCAATTATTTTCTCTTTAATAGTAAAGCTACTTTATTTTTAATATTCTAATTATTTTCTCTTCTACATTTGAATTGTTTTACATTTATTATTTTAATTAATTTCCGTTTTGTATTCAAATTCTTTTATCTTCCATATTCTGATTATTCTGCATTTAATATTTTAATTCTTTTTAATTTTTAATTTTAATTATTTTCTCTTTTATATTCCAATTATTTTATCCTTCCCATTCCAATTATTTTCTCTTTTATAGTCTAATAATTTTCTCTTTTATATTCCAATTACTTCCTCATTAATATTCTAATTATTTTCTTCTCTATTGTAATGATTGCATCTTTTATGTTTTAATAATTCTCTTTCATATTCTCACCAATTATTTTATCCTTTATAATGGAATTATTTGAATTTTGATATTTGAATTATTTTATTTTCGACCTTTGAATTATTTTCTATTTCATATTTAAATTATTTTCCATTTTTATCCTAATAATTTTCTCTTTCTATTCAATTTTCTATTTTCTGTTTTAATTGTTTTCCATTTTTAATTTTAATTATTTTCTCTTTTCGAGTAGAATTATTTTATATTTAATGTTTCATTTATTCCACATTTCTTATTCTAATTATTTTGCCTTCCAGATTCTAATTTTTTATAGTTAATATTTTAATTATTTTCCATTTTAATTCTAATTATTTTATCATTTGTATTCTAATTATCTTATCTCTTAAAGTCCAATTATTTTCTCTTTTATATTCCAATTACTTTTCATTAATATTCAAATTATTTTCTGTTTTATATTTTAATTCTTTTCTCAATTCTAATTATTTATATTTAATGTTTCATTTATTCTTCATTTCTTATTCTAATTATTTTCCCTTGGAGTTCCTTATTTTTTATATTTAGTATTTTAATTGTTTTCAGTTTTCCATTCTAATTATTTCCTCATCTACATCCCAATTATTTTATATCCCAAATATTTTTTAATATTCCAATTATTCCCCTCCTATATCCAAATTATTTTCTCTTTTATATTTTTATTATTTTCTGTTTAATATTCCAATTATTCCTTTTTTTTTTTTTAATATTCCAGTCATTTCCTCTTCCCGATTATTCCCACTTGCCCATTCCCATCCTGTCCCATCCCAAAGGACGGAGTCTGGGAACGGGGAAAAATTCCGCCTCTATTGACCCCAGGTGAGGAATTTTTAGGGGGAAAAAAGGAAATTTTTGGTCTTTTTTGCCACCCAAAACCTGCTCTGGGAGTCCGAGGTGGGAATTCACCTTTGCCATGAAATTGTTGGAATAAAATTCCCATTTCCCGGTTTTTGGTTGGAGTTTTTGGCTGCGTTTTTTAGGGTTTGGTGGTTTTTTTGTTTGTTTTTGTTCTGTTTTTTTTTAATAAAAGGAAATGTCCGTGGAAAAATCCGGGTTGGATCCGTTAAAAAATTTCCCTAAAAATCTCCCAGGTAAAGAAACGATTCCCAAACCCATTCCCAGGGGCTAGGGGAGGATAAAGGATGGGAGCAATGGGAATTCGCTGGTCTCAGTTTGACAGACGGGTGTTGGCCGAGGAAGGCAGGAGCCTCCCTTGGAATGGAAAAGAAAACTGCAACTCCCTTCCCTCTGAGTTATTATAATTTTGAAATCAAGGGCCTTTAGGCAGAGATGTGGGAAATAGGAATAACAGTTCTTTACTATCATATATCTATATGTGTATAACCAGTCAAACAAACAGCAATAACTCTGGCAGTAACAGCAAACAATCCCAAACCCAGTGCCAGCCTTCTCGGCTGTCGGGCCCTTTCCCCTCGGGTGCAGTTCCGCTCGCAGCCGGCAGGGGCGCTGGCGGCTCCCGGTGAGCAGGGCAGGTGCGATGGTTCCCCCGCGGCTGCAGGGGGCGCTCCGGAGCGAGCTCGGGAAACACGCGGGCAATGGCGGCCTGGGATCCCGGGAAGGGATGGAACAAAGGCTTCACAAACCGCTGGGCAGCCGATCCCAGTGTCCGGCCGGACCCTCGGGAACAGCAGGCAGGAACAGCAGGGACAAGCAAAATCCCAGGGGGCAGACGAGATGGATCAAACTCCGGAGCTGCAGCGGGAACCCCCGGAGGTCTGGGCAGGCAGGGCGAGTGGGGCTACAGAGCAACGAAAGCTCGAAGCAATGGCGGGGGCAGGGCTCGGAAATCCCGGGGTTTCTCCCTGAGGCACCCGAGCAGATGGTGAAAAGGTCCCTCTTTTAGTAAGGTGGGTGTCAGGGTCCCAGTGTAGCAGCTGCTCCGGTGAGCAAGCTCCGCTCACGGTAGAAGGAAGGCAGCCGAAAAAGCAGAAGTGTGCAGTGCTGCAGAATTGCCTCCACCACGATGGCAGCCTCTGTCTCCCTCCGAACGCCGAGAACAGCAGCCCACAAGGTCAGGTGAAAGAGAGCAGCCCATCGGTGGGGAGATTGACAGCTGGGCTGGAAACCTCCCAGAATCAGACCTGAAACCAGGCAGAATTTACCCGTGAGAATTTTACAGTGAAATTCTGCAGCTTCAGTGAACCCCACAGAGAAGGCCAAGAAGATAATCAGTGAGAGAAGATGTTCTGGACACGAGGGGAGGATGTTCTGGTTATGGGATGTTAAGAGTGTACAAGGAAGAACGTGTGGGTAATATGTAACAACGATACCTTTGCTTGTAGAGCTGATTGTTTTCCAGCCTGAACGGCCATTGTTTGTTAGACAGCCTTGGCACTGTTTGTAAGCAGCCAATCTCAACAGGCCACAGCCACTGTGAAGAGCTATAAGAGCGGCAGCAGAGAAAATAAAAAATCTTTCTCTCTTCCTCGACTATGGATTACGAGCAGTGTGTGCTGTTACGTCTGCCTCGACAAAGCCACAGCACTCGGGTGTGGTGTGGGTGTCCAGGAGATGGCATGTCCAGGTGTGATCAGCAGGACACAAGGCTTACAGGAGACACACACTTTTCTGCAGCAGCTGAACATGGGGCTTGAAGCAGGAAAAGCTCTAAAACAAGGAGGAGGGAGGGAAAGATCTCTGCCAAGCCAAACAGCACAGAACTGTTCAGCTTTGTATCAGCAGTGCACAGAGAGCAGATGCCCAGTGCAGGCAGCAGTGAGGGCCCACTGAGTCAAACAGGGGATCTCTGCTCTGCAAAGCACTTGGGATTGCAGTGGAGTTGGTCTTTGGGAACTGGAAGGAATCCCTGGGGCAGCTGCCCCTCTTCCTCTGGCTCATCAGGGCAGCTGTGAGATGTGGGGCTTTGGGAAAGGAGAAGCAGAGCTGCACATGGGGCACCTGTAAGATCTGCTGCTTTCTTGCCTGAGCACATCCTGGGCTGGGGGCAAGGGACAGAGGCAGAGAAGAGGAACAGAGCAACCCTTGTTGCTCAGCAGGGCCAGGAAGTTCTGCTGGGAGAAAGGAGATGGCCAGAGAGAGAGTTTAGGGGTTCACTGGAAGCTGATGTCTTGGAGCATTTCCCTTTCCCAGGCTCCTGCCCACTGCTTCAGGAACTCCCAGCAGCACCTTCTGCTGTTCTCCTCTGATTCCCAGCAAAGCCAGCATGAGGATGAGCAGGAGAGCCAAGCTGAGCCAGGTTCATCCCTGGTGGAGCTGCATGGCTTGGGGACCTCTGTCCCAGGCACCTGAGCCCGCCTGTCCCTCTGTGCTGACACCACCTGAGAACTGAGCGGGGAGAGCAGCTGGAGTTCCAGGCACACCCGAGTGGAGAGGGAGATTTCTGTGGGGTGGGAAAGGCAGAACAGGAGCTGATAACTGGGGCAGGATGGAGCTGTGAGGGGGGTGGGCAAAGGAGGACCCACCCAAAGCAATGGTGCCAGGGCTTGGCGTGGCCATGGCAGAGCTTTGGGAGTGCAGGTGTGTGGAGACCTACACAGAGTGTTCTGCCTTTCTGCTGTTGTGTCTCTGTCTGCCATAAGATTTTGGAAAAAGCTGTGGAGATGAGAAGCTGTCAGCAGTTTGTCCTGCATTATCTCATCCTTCTTTGTTTTAATAAAATTTTCTGTTCTTTTCTTTATTTTGACCTTCATGCCTTTCATCTCAATGTTCTCTAGAAATCTTTTTGAATTCTTCAGAAGTCTTTTCATTCACTGCACAGACATGGAATAATGGTGTAACTGAAAGAAATGCTGACAATTAACGAGGTTGTAAACAATGCAAAAACCTAAAGAGATGCAATATTAAAAAGCCAATTGTATTCTTTAAAATGTCATTGCAGTAAGCGAAAATAGGGGAATATTTATAATTTCACACTGACTGAGGTTTCTTTTGCTCACAGCGACACCAGAGCCAAGGCAGCTCGTTCCCTGGCCGGAAGCTCTGCTCTCAAGCTGCTGGGCACAGCACAGCCCCGCTGCTGTGGTTTTCCTCCCCACACTCGCAGCCTGCACAAACACAGCAAAGCAGAGAGGAAACCTCTGCAAGGGGCTCCTCCTGCACAGCTCCTCTCCCCCAAGGCAATTCCTGCCCTGGGGACTGTTTCACACCCTGGCAGAGCTTGCAGGTACCTCTGGAATTCCTCTGCTCCAACCCCACTGCTCCAGCCGGGCTGATTGCAGGTGCTTGCCCAGGATCAGGTACATCCAATGCAGCTGCCTACCCCAACAATCGAGTTTTGGGTGTCCATCTGTCAAGCAAAGATGCTGACTGATGATGCAAATGCCCCTCACCCCTGGGAGCTGGGTCTGTTCTCCCAGAAAGAGGAGGCTGGGAGGGAGCAACCAGCTGGACATGGCTCTGTTTGGACCTGAGCAGCTTTGGCTCAAACATTCAGCAAAGCCATCAGAGCAAGAAATTCTTGTGAGGGTTCAAACTCTGTGCCTTGATTTGCTTCTGAATCTTTCATCTTCCTTGATATCTTCCCAGCACAGCCTATAGCATGATCTGAGAGGGGCCAGAGCATATTTTGGAGAGAAATGGAATTGCATTGGAACAGGCTTCTCCTAAGGGAAGTTTCCAGTGGTTTCATGTGATTCTCTAAATGTGCCCGAATTGACTTCCCCAGCCTCAAGTTTCTGTTCCTGAATTCCTGCAGGGCAATGGAGCTCCTGAAAGTAGAAACATCCTGGCTCACCAACCTGAAAAACCTCTCAAACTGCCCTGAGCACACCCGTGGGTGAGGCAGCTCTCCTGTGGAGCAGAGCTGTGCCCTTCTGCGGCTCCATGGATGGACAGCCCGGGGCAGCTCTGCTGGCACCAGAGGTTTGTGTGTGAGCAGCTGAGTCCAGCACCCGCTGTCCTTACCATGAGCTCAGGACAAATGAGAACAACAGGCTTGGGGTTAACACGTCTTCATTGTTTCACTTTGATGTGAAAAGAAACTTTACTGAGATTTAATTTGTTCTGGTTGTTGTTTCCTCTCCCGTGATGTTCCCAATAGCAGCTGTGAACTGGGAGGGAGGAAAGACTCTGGTCCTTCCCAGTTCACACAGAATGGCTTTTCCCTTGGAACAGAGAAATGAAGGGCTGGGCTCTGGTCACAGACCTTTAGCAGTGCCCTGATGGTCAGTCCCTGCCCTGAGAGAGCCTCCTCTGCTCTCACAGTTGGCAGAACTGCACCCATGAGGAGAACACCAGCCCTGCAAAGCCCAGCCCTGTCAGTGAGACAGGCCCGTAGAGCTGTGGTGAATGTGCACAGCCCCGGAACCTCCTCCCTGAGGACACTTTGCTGTCAGGGGGGGAGATCAGAGCAGGATGGTCAGTGCTGGCCTGAGCAGCCACAGGGGTCCAGCAGCCCTCTCCAGCCTCCCCCAAAGTGGCACAGCTGGAACAGCCCAGGGGCTCTCTCAGCCCTTCCCGTGTGTCTCCAGGCATCCCACACGGAGCAGCAGGGACAGAAGGGCATTAAGTGCCGTGGTGATGCCATGAAGATTTTTGCCTTTTCTTTTTTACCCCTGTTATACCTTTTACAGCTTCTGTATTCCTAGTGCTTTTTGCCTACATTCTTGGACTTGTTTGTTAAGCTAAGAGACTAAACATTTTAGAAGCTTCGTAGCCAGGGATCAGTGTGCCCCAGAGCCCAAGGTCCTCTCCAGAACACATTCTGTAAACCAAGATAGAACCATCCAGGGGAAATTTCCTTGGGGAGGGGGGCTCACTTGAGCCTCTCATTGGGGAATCTTTGATAGATCTGCTAATTAGTAAAGCCTATAATGTTATACCCAATGTTGGGGGGGAGGGGGAAGAAAGACATGGACACAGAGATAGATTCGGCGGGGTGCATCTCGATGCATATACCTAGACGTGTACACCTAAGGATCCTTAAAATAAATACCAAGGTAAAATCCCTTTTCCCCTTCTAACTGTGTGTGCCTCTTGATTTTAAGACCAGGAAAAGGCATCAGTGGAATCAAGTAAAGAACTGAAATAATGCCCAAACGAGACAGGTCCGGGGGGCCTTTGTTGCCAACATTGTCACTTGATCTGTGTTGCCCTTGGCTGAAATGGGGTTGGCTCCTGGCAGGGAGAAGGGCACTTGGCGTTTGTGCTGCTGAAAAATAGCAGCTTCTGGTTTGTGCTGAAGATAAACAAGGCCCTCACTGGATGAACAGGTAGCTCAAGGGAAGAAGTACCCAAGCAAACCTCACATTTTTGGAGATCAGGAACCTCTTGTACGACTGGCTCTTACTTCAAAAATGCGTGCAAGGTATTTTGGAATCTCCAAACGTCCGCAATCCGCTTTCAGAGAAATGTGGGTGCAGGGCAGTCCAATGCAATGTGAGCAGGAAAGGATTTGGGTCCCCCTTGAACAGCATTTTACACGTGCCCCACAGGTCACACACGGTGAGAGTCAGCACAACATCCGAGCACTTGGGACCACAAACAAAGACATCATTTTCAATTTGATTGCCTATTTGATTGAGTAAAAGATGGAGTGCAAACAGGCAGGAGGGGTGAATCCAAGGGAATGGCAGCTGCAGAAGCTCTGGAAACATCTCCTTGGTCCAGGCTGACAGCTCCTGGTGGCTCCTGTGGGGAGGGGATGGAGCAGGTGGCACTGCAAATGTCATGCACGGGGATGTTTTGGTCTCAGTGAATTTCACAGCCCAGACATGTCTGACTCTCCCAGTCCTGGAACAAGGAGATATCCTGCCATGTTGTCCCTCCAGCAGATATTGGAGCTGTAGAAATTCCCCACAAGGACCAGGCCCTGTGAACGTGAAGCTGCTCCTGTCTGTCAGTAGAGGCCTCATCCCCTTGTTCTCCCTGCTCAGAAGGCCTGGAGCAGACTCTCACTATAATATCACCTGGAGCTCTGCTCTCTTTAATCCTCACCCAGGAGCTCTCCCTTGGCTCCTCAGCCATTCCCACGGGAGCTCCATGGACTCCAGCTGCTCTCTCACATAATGGACAATTCCCTCTCCTTGTCTTCCCAGCCTGGCCTTCCTAAAAACCCGTGTGCCTCCATTGCAGCACTCCAGTCATGGAGCCATTGCACCCCACTGCCCTTTATCCCAACAAGATCAAAGGCCCCACACCACACCCAGGGCTCCGCCTCATCCTCTTTACTCCCCACAGGCACTGCCCCAGTGGACAGGCCCTTCCCAGACCCCCTCAGCCCAGGGACGGCCCAGAGAGGCCTTGGGGGTTTCTCCCCAGTGCAGCATTGTCGGCACTTGGAGGTGAAAATGCCAGTGCTGGAGGTGACCCTGCTGGAGCCTGACTTGTTTGTGTTTCATTTCTGTCCCATCACCCTGTGGCCTTTGCTCATCAGCCCTGTCTGTCACTCCCTCACAGGATGGCCAGTCCGTCTCTCCTTCCCCCATCATTCCCAGTTTAAAGCCAACTTTGCAGGCTCACCCATCCCGTTGGAAGAAGCAGCTGTTCCCTGCTCGGTGAGTGGAGTCCCAGCTGTGCCCAGGGGATGCTGAGCTGCAAACAGCACCCATTGCTCAGAGAGCCCAAAGCTCCTCTGCTCAAATCAGCATCACAGCCAGTTCTTGACCTGTAATATCAGCCTCCTTCTCCTTGCACCCTGTCCACCTTCCACTGCAGGATTATGGAGAAAATCATGACAGCCCCCATGGCCTTGGCTACCACCCACAGAGCTGTGTAGCCACTTGGGCCCATGCCCAGTTTGCCCGGGCAGAATCCCTTGGATCCACCTGCAGAAGAGCTGGGAGTAGCAGTGAGGAGAGGGCAGAGCAGGGTGGGGGCCAGGTTCAGGCGGGCTTTGCAGGGAGGAGGCTGCCCCAGAGGGACAGGCACACACGGCTCGTGCTCTGGGCTCACAGGGTGCGGAAATGAAAGCGGGGGCTCTGCAGGCTCAGCGGCCACAGTGGGGCTGAGGCAGGGCCCCCACTGACCACAGCCACTCGGTGTGGGAAGGTCCTTCCACCCTCAAAGATGCAGCAGGACCAGTCCCAGGCACGCTGCAAGCCCCGGGCCAGGCAGCTCTTGAAGCGCTGGGCAGAGCTCAGCCCACAGCAGACGCTGCAAGGAGAGGCTGTGGCTGCAGTGCCCCAAACAATGCTGGCCCAGGGGGGATGTGCCAGGCTGTCTCCTGCTCGCCCGGCCTTCCTCCTCCTCCTCCTCCTCCTTCTGCTGCTGCTGCTGCTGCTGGGTGAGTTGGGGATGGCTTTGCCTTGGGGCTCAGCACTGCAGGGCTGCTGAGCGGGGCAGGACAGGGCCCGTGCTGGGCCCAGGGCAGGCCCCAGGGGAAAGGGTGTGTGGAGCAGCCGTGCAGCACTGAGGGGCAGAGCTGCTCTGGGGAGGGCAGCAGGACCAGTGCTTCCTCCAGCTCCCATGCACCTCTGAGCAAAGGGGGCAATTCCCAATTCCTCTAAAGTGGTTCTGTTCATAGTGTGAGACATGGGAGATGCTAAAATGCTTTAGGGAGCCAGCAGCATCCATCTGGAATCAGAAGCCAATCCACAATTGGCTTAAAGTATAAATCTGGGAGATCAAGCAGATGCAGTTGGGAGCCCCATGGGTGGGAAGGTGCTGGCCCAGCAGACTCAGCAGTGGGAACATGGACAGGGGCACGGGGCTGAGCTGGGCTGTTGCCCATCTGACCAAACCCCTCTGTGCCCCATGGTGCAGGTGCTGGTGTGATAGCCCAGGACATCTGCAGCTCCCCAGGACATGGTGAGTACAGGGATAGGTCCTGTAAGGGGAGCTGTGTGGGACTGGAGATGGAAAGGGAGAACATCTTTGTCCCCCATGTATGAAGCCCTGGAGGGGAAACTCTTCCCCTTCCTGCCCGGACACCAGTAACACTGTCCCGAGCCATCCCTGTGCCATCTCTCCAGGTGACCTCCCAGCTCCTGCCTTCCATATAACACCCACTGCTGCAAAGGAAGGAGAACAGGTCATATTGCAGTGCCAAATTCCCTGGAAATCTCCTGTCACCCAAATCATCTTCTGCAAGGACGGGGTGCAGGTGCACAGCCTGAAAGCCCAACAGGGGCAGGGGAGCTACGTGACCTTTTTTCCTATGACAAGGGAGAGCACAGGGACATTCACATGTGGATACCAGCAGAAGGACAGCAACAACCGAGTGAGGAACTCTGCCCTCAGTGCTCCCACAAACCTGAGGGTCACAGGTGAGTCGTGGCACTGGGGCACACACAGGAAACACTCCAGGGTTCCTGAGACCCCAGGTGAGGGAGGGGATCCTGTCCTGCCCCATGGCACGTCCCTGGGCAGTTGGGATGCTGGGGGTCAGGGTGCACTTCAGCACAGCCTTGGGCACCAGGGACACTCCTGCCAGTCCCAGCAGAGCATCCTGCTCCTCTCCTGCCCCAGCATCACAGAAAGGGCAGAGTGGTGGTGCCAGATCTAATGCAGAGCCACAGCTGAGCAGGGCATTCATTTATTGATCCCCACAGTTGATAGAGGGTGGATTGGGGGTCCCCACAGTGTCTCAGTTTGTGCAGGACCTGGGGCAGCTGCAGACTCTCTCCCTGTCCCTTTCTCCTCCCAGGCAGCTCCCAGGCAGGGACATCCACTGCTGGTGAGTGATTCCCTCCCTCACACCCAGTGTCCCTCAGCATCGGGCCAAGGCTCCCCAGTTGTCAGTACCAGGACACTGGGAGGTTCATAAGCTGGAAGTTTGTTTTCCTCTAAGGCCATTGGCTGTTCTCTGCTTCCTCTTCTCCAACAGATCATGTTCCCACTGCTCCTCATCCTGGCCCATCCCACACCTTTCCCACATGCATGGTGGTGGGAGTGGTGACCATCTCCCTCCTCCTCCTCACAGCTGCAGCCAGCTACTGTGTCCTGAAGATCGGTGAGTGATTTGGGGAAATTGAGGGTAAAAGTTTAGGCCAAAATTGCGCCCTGTTGCAGGGCTGCTGCTGCCCGACCCACAGTTGTTTAGTATGGCTGCCTCCTAAAGCCCATGTCACAGGAATCTGAGCCTCTCTGGCCCTTCCTTTGCCACCTGGAGAGAGCAAAGTTTCTTGGCTGAGGAAGATTCTACCTCCTGATTGAGCTCTAATCCAAAGAGGGAAGGGAGAGACCAAATGCATCCCTGCCCCAGGCACACACTGACTCCCATCCTCTGGAAACAAGGATTGAGGCTCTGAGCTGCCCTGAGTGCAGCCAGCACTGTTGCTCCACACTCTGGCTGAGCACAGCTGCTTAGAGCTTGGGAGAAACCACGCTGGGAAAGGGGATTCAGGGTTGTGAAGGCTGGGACAGAAAAATCCCTCTGCCAGTGAGATGTGCAGGTTCAGCCCATCATCTTCACTGCACAGCCCAGAGCAGGGAAAGGCAGGGCTGTGCAGGATCTCTGCCTCCCACCTCTGCCTTTCTTTTCCTTGCAGGGGCCTGCAGAGAGAGATGCCAAAGGTGAGCAGCAATCCCTGGGGGCTGTGGGGCTGGAGCTGATGGAGACGGGGGCATCCAGGACACTCTGGGACTTGTACATGGGGAATTGCCAGGGCTTGGCTTGGGAGGGCAACACATCCCCACAAGGCCTGGCCAGGCCAACATGGCCACACCCAGCCCTTCCACCAGGCACAGCCCTTGCCAGGCCCATCAGAAATGTATTCTGGATGATTTAAACCAAATATATCTCTGTGACTTGCATGTGTATTTACAATGTCTGATGGATCAATTAATATAAAATCGATTCCGGATATCGTACATGGGGACGTGAGCACCTGCAGTGAAGCCATCTCCATCCCTCTGTGTCCAGCGGAACACGTGTGTCCATCAACCACGGGATCTACCATCATAAAGTCACCCCAAGACATTCCACCCCTTATCCCATATCGTCGGCTCAGTGCCCAAACAAACGTATTCTAACCCTACAGACACACGTTAATGCACACACACACACACATACACACACATGCACAGCTGTGCACAAACAGTGACAGTGACCCTCAGCGAGCAGGGGCACACAGGCATTCCACACTCCAGGTGGTTCTCACCCAACAATCAGATCTCCCTGCGGTACACAACGTGTTGTTCCATCTTTCTGCATCACCCACCATGTGCAACCAGGTCCCTGAGCAAAGACAACCCCACGGATGGGTTTGTCTGTACTGGAGGCAGAATTGATCCACACAGGTTTTCCTAACAGACCTCTGACATGCACTGCTGGGACCTTATCTCCATCATGCTGTATGCAGGGATTCAGATTGGGCTGGACCTGCTCTATTGGTGGAACCTCGGGTGTTAACTAACCAGGTGGCCTTTGCTAGATTCTGTTCCCAATTTTTGAAAGTCCCCCCACCCAGTGCCTTCAAGGTGGTTTTAAGCAATCCATTACACCACTCAACCTTCCCAGCTGCTGGTGCATGGTAAGGGATGTGGTACACCCACTCAATGCCATGTTCTCTAGCCCAGGTGTTTATAAGGCTGTTCTTGAAATGAGTCCCATTGTCAGACTCGATTCTCTCAGGGGTGCCATGCCTCCAAAGGACTTGCTTTTCCAGGCCCAGGATGGTGTTCCAGGCAGTAGCGTGAGGCACAGGGTAGGTCTCCAGCCATCCAGTGGTGCCTTCTACCATTGTGAGCACATAATGCTTGCCTTGGCGGGTTTGAGGCAGTGTGATGTAATCAATCTGCCAGGCCTCCCCATACTTGTATTTGGACCATCGCCCACCGTACCACAGAGGCTTCACCCGCTTGGCCTGCTTGATCGCAGCGCATGTCTCACAGTCATGGATAACCTGGGAGATACTGTCCATGGTCAGATCCACCCCTCGGTCTCGTGCCCACTTATAGGTGGCATCTCTGCCCTGATGACCTGAGGCATCATGGGCCCATCGAGCTAGGAACAGCTCTCCTTTATGTTGCCAATCTAAGTCTATCTGGGACACCTCTATTTTCGCAGCCTGATCTACCTGTTTGTTGTTACGATATTCTTCATTAGCCCGGCTCTTGGGAATGTGAGCATCTACATGACGGACCTTCATGGATAGCTTCTCTACCCGAGTGGCAATGTCTTTCCACTCTTCAGCAGCCCAGATTGGTTTTCCTCTGCGCTGCCAGTTTGCCTTATTCCACCTTTCCAGCCAACCCCACAGAGCATTGGCTACCATCCATGAATCAGTGTAGAGGTAGAGCTTTGGCCACTTCTCTCTTTCAGCTATGTCCAGGGCTACTTGAACAGCTTTGAGCTCAGCAAATTGGCTCGATCCGCCTTCTCCTTCAGTAGCCTGTGTAACTTGCCATGTGGGGCTCCATACAGCGGCTTTCCATTTCCGGCTAGCGCCTACAATTCGGCAGGAAGCATCAGTGAAGAGGGCGTATTGTCTTTCACTCTCTGGTAGCTCGTTATATGGTGGGGCTTCTTCAGCACGTGTCACCTGCTCCTCTTCTTCTTCAGAAGATAACCCAAAAGTCTCACCTTCCGGCCAGTTCGTAATTATTTCCAAGATCCCAGGGCGACTTGGGTTTCCAATTCGGGCGCGCTGTGTGATGAGGGCAATCCATTTGCTCCAAGTAGCGTCGGTGGCGTGATGCGTGGAGGGAACCTTTCCTTTGAACATCCACCCCAGCACCGGTAGTCGGGGTGCCAGGAGGAGTTGTGCCTCTGTGCCGATTACTTCTGAGGCAGCTTGGACTCCTTCATAAGCTGCCACGATTTCTTTCTCTGTGGGAGTGTAGTTGGCTTCAGACCCTCTGTAGCTTCGGCTCCAGAATCCCAGTGGTCGGCCACGAGTCTCACCAGGCACCTTCTGCCAGAGGCTCCAGGACAGACCATTGTTCCCGGCTGCAGAGTAGAGCACGTTCTTCACCTCTGGTCCTGTCCTGACTGGGCCAAGGGCTACGGTGTGAGCAATTTCCTGTTTGATCTGGGCAAAGGCTTGCTGCTGTTCAGGGCCCCAGTGGAAATCATTCTTCTTGCTGGTAACCAGGTAGAGAGGACTCATGATCTGGCTGTACTCGGGAATGTGCATCCTCCAGAAACCTATGGCGCCTAGGAAAGCTTGTGTTTCCTTCTTGCTGGTCGGTGGAGACATCGCAGTGATCTTATTGATGACCTCAGTGGGAATCTGACGCCGTCCATCTTGCCACTTTACTCCCAGGAACTGGATCTCTTGGGAAGGTCCATTGACTTTGCTCTTCTTGATGGCAAAACCAGCTTGCAGGAGAATCTGGATGATTTTCTCTCCTTTCTCAAACACTTCGGTTGCAGTGTTCCCCCACACAATGATGTCATCAATGTACTGCAGATGTTCTGGAGCCTCACCCTTTTCTAGTGCAGTCTGGATCAGTCCATGGCAGATGGTGGGACTGTGCTTCCACCCCTGGGGCAGTCGGTTCCAGGTGTACTGCACGCCCCTCCAGGTGAAGGCAAACTGGGGCCTGCACTCTGCTGCCAGAGGAATGGAGAAAAATGCATTGGCAATGTCAATAGTGGCGTAGCACTTCGCTGCTTTGGACTCCAGCTCGTACTGGAGCTCCAACATGTCCGGCACGGCAGCGCTCAATGGTGGAGTCACTTCATTCAGGGCACGATAGTCCACAGTCAATCTCCATTCTCCTTCAGATTTGCACACAGGCCAAATGGGGCTGTTGAAGGGTGAGTGGGTCTTGCTGACCACCCCTTGGCTCTCCAGCTCACGGATCATCTTGTGGATGGGAATCACAGCATCTCGAGTTGTCCGGTACTGTCGGCGATGCACTGTCGAGGTAGCAATTGGTACTCTTTGTTCTTCCACCTTCAGAAGGCCGACTGCAGACGGGTTCTCTGATAGCCCAGGCAAAGTGTTCAATTGCTTAATGCCCTCTGTCTCCACAGCAGCTATTCCAAAAGCCCACCTGAGTCCCTTTGGGTCTCTGAAATACCCGTTCCGGAGGAAGTCTATGCCCAAAATGCACGGGGCCTCAGGGCCAGTCACAATGAGATGTCTCTTCCACTCATTTCCAGTCAGGCTCACCTCAGCTTCCACCAAGGTCAAATTTTGTGATCCACCTGTTACACCAGCAATAGAAACAGATTCTACCCCCATATGCTGCGATGGAATTGTTGTACACTGTGCACCAGTGTCAACCAAGGCATCATATTTTTGTGGTTCTGATGTACCAGGCCAACGAATCCACACAGTCCAAAAAACACGGTTTTCCCTGGCCTCTACCTGGCTAGAGGCAGGGCCCCTCTATGCCTGGTTATCCTTCTTTCCCTGGGCCTGCACCTTAGAGGTTCCTTCATGGGAATTGGACATGCCATCATCTTTTCCATCAGTTCCGGCAGTTTGGCTACGGGCAACTGGAGCTACTTCCTTTTTGGTAGATCCTCCTTTCTGAGACTTGCGCTCCTTCAAGTCACGCACTCGTGCTGCAGAGCAGACGTGGTTTGTCCTTCCCACCTCCACATGTTTTCCCCACTATCACACAGGAAATCCTGGGGAATGTCTGCATTTGGTAACAGAATTTCTGGTCTGTGCTGCTGAGATTTGGAGAAGGCCCTCTTTAATCTCCTTCTTGAGGTCCTGGTGATTCTTCTGTATCTTATCTTCCACTTTCTGCAGATGTGTTTCCACCACTGTGATTCTTGCATGTGTTGGGCCATGCACAGAGTCCGCATATGCTCGGAGCTTCACTGCCATATCCCGCACGGTCTCATTCACACCGTAGTCCGGTTTCATTATTGCTAAAGCAGAAGCGTATTCTTGTGGCCCAAGTCGTACGAGTTCTCGTCACATCACTGGTGTACATCTTACCCTGTCTGGACTCCTCAATCCTGGGTCATTCGTGTAGACAATCTCTACCACCGCCAGTTCTCTCAAGCGTTGGATCCCTTGTTCTATGCTCTTCCACGGGGTTTGTTGCACACAGAAATTGTCTGGGCACAGGTATCTTTCCCCCACACTTCTCAAGAGCCGTGTCCAAAGACTGAGAGGGTCAGGCCACCTTACCGTCCCTTGGTCGATAGCTGGATCATGTGACAGGGATCCCAAATGCCGCGCTTCAGCACCGTCCAGAATCGTATCATCACCTGCAGCATCCCAAATACGGACCATCCAACTTATTACGGGTTCATCAGACTGTCGGGTGTAATCCTTTCTTAGGCTGTGAAGGTCCTTCATGGACATGGACTCAGTAATGGTTTCTGGTTCTGAGTCAGTTGGTGGCTGTGAGGATCCTTCACCCCCATCATCCTCATCTTTCGCTGGGCGATCAGTTTGGGTTGTGTGCTTTTTCCTCGTGACAGGAGCCACTGTCAATGGCTTAGACTCTCCATCTGGTTTGAGCTCGCTGTCTGGTTTGGCTGCAGCCTGAGTGACTGCAGGGGTGTCTGCAGGCTTTGCTGATTGATCTTCCTGCCCCTCTGCCTTTATCTGCTGCTCTACAGTACCTAGCAGTGTGTGATAGGCATAGGCCAAAGCCCAGCATGTTGCAATGAGCTCTTTCTCATTAGAATTGTCACTGTATTTCTCTTTCAGATATTTCCCCACCTCAGCTGGCTTCTGAATTTGTTCAGGGGGGAACTCCCAAACAATCGGGTCAGAGAATTTCTTCAGGGTTTGGCCCATATCCTCCCATTCCCCACACCACTCAGGATGTTCCACCTCTGGGTCAAGTGTCTCAGCAGCCCCTCTGGACATCTCAGCTCAGATTCTAGACAAGCTGCAGATCATAGAGAGGAAGCCTACCAGCTGAAATACCAGGAGGGTGGTCTCTTTAACATCCAGGGGAAACGGAACATTCTCAAAAGATAACCTATCCAATTGAAAGGGAAGGGAGATGAAAGGCTGGGAAACCCCATCCCCTCCTCCTCTAACAAACCGGGTGCAATTACTAATAAACCCCCAAACAGGCTACTGAAACTAGGGCTGGGGTTAGGACGGAGAAACCACAAATCATACACACTTTGAACAGCTGCCTGTACCTCTGTTAACATTTTATAAATCGTTATCACCGCGCCCAGCAGAATAAAAATCCAGATTGGTGCCCCTGCTTGGTGAAAGTTCCGTACCAGGGACAAAACCAGAGCAATCCATGGGTAGGCAAACAGGCCTAGGGACCAGAAAGGCATTGGTACCTCGAACCAGAGAGACATTATGAACTCAACCAACATGGTGACTACTGTACCCCAATGCAAAGTAATTAAAACCAAAATGTCATTACCACACTTCTTCACTTTCCTTCGGGCCATGCACTGGGAGCCAAGAATTATTTGTCCTGGTTTGAGACAAATTCGGAGGAACGTCCGAAATGAAGGTCCTCCGATAGAAGGCAGGTTACAGCCACCCTCCCCCACCAGCTTCGGAAAGAATTTTCCTCGGAGGAAAGTGGGAAAAAAAAGTTCTTTATTTAACAAGCAGAGTGCAGACAGGCACAGAAAAAAGAATAACGCTAAGGAATATAAAACCTCTCGCTGTGGAGAGAGCGTGGTAAAATTCAAAGCCCTTGTGGACGTGGCTCTCTCCTCTCCGGAGCTGGGGTTCAGCACAGGCCCCTGGGGGTGAAGGTGTAGGGCCTCCCGGTGATGTTCTGGTGGTGCTGAACAGTCCAGAAGAGAAGAAGCCAAAGTCCCAGGGAGAAAAAACTTTCTTGCCTCAGCTCGCAGACTAGCTGAAAAGCAAAGGAGTTGAACTGTCTGTGTCTCTCCTGAGAAAAGGAACCGAGAGCTGGGAAAAGCAGGAAGGTGCTTTCCTCCACTGTGTAGCAGCCAGGAACGCAGGGGAGTGTGTGTCTGTGTCCTTGAGCACAAACCGCTCGGCTTTTTTTATTCTGCCTTTCTCTCGGACCCAGCTTAGAGACACAGAAAGGCACAGGATTCATGTCTGGCACAGGGCAGACGATGGGGGATACAGTATCACACAGTCACCCCAGGAGAGCCGGAAAGGAAGCTCCTTCTCCATCCCTTCCGCCAGCTGCGCCCGCCATTGTCCACGTGGAGAAAAGACGGCCGGACCCGCGCCACAGCGCCCCCTGCAGCCCTGGAGGAATCACTGCACCCGCCCTGCCCGGCCGGGAGCCACCAGTGCCCCTGCTGGCTGCGACCGGAACTGCACCAAGGGGAAAGCGCTTAAAGAGTGAGAAGAAGCTGTTTATTGGGCTGTCTGCTCTTGTTTGTTTTGCTGCCACTGTTGTTGTTTGCTTGCCTTGCTATCTATATACACACTAGTGAAGAACTGTTACTCCTTTTCCCGTATCTTTGCCTGAAAGCCCCTTCATTTCAAAGTTATAACAATTTGGAGGGGATGGGATTGTTATTTCCCATTCCTAGGGAGGGTCCTGCCTTCCTTGGCAGACACCTGTCTTTCAAACCAAGACAGAAGGCTGGTGGTGCAGTAAATCTAGAGGGTCCCCCATACCTATGGGTGATAATGGCCGAGTTGGGTGTAAAGGAACCAGACAGCCGAGAACTGGGCTGGCCCTTTCCCTGCAGGAAGTCCCACTTTGGAAGGTCACTAGTGGCTCTGTGGTAATTTTGCTTACCAAGGGCTACCCAAGAACTCAGCTGGGATGTGCTGTGTTGGGGTTGTCTGCCCGTTGTTGTTTCTCCTCCTTGGGGAGGAGGGAAATCAACCAGGCCTAAGGGTGTATGATGATTTGGAGTGCCAGAAATGGTCAACAGATGCATCGATAACTGGGAACAGCGCTCAAAAGTGCCAAGGTGATGAGTGGTCCCCCCAGTGCATTCTACAAAAACATGGCCCAGCCACATGAAATCCCATTGGGGTCTTTGATGGAGCCAGAGAACCAATTTACAGTTGCAATCCTATCATTCCCCTGCAAGCCGTTCAGGACATTCTCACCAACGAGACGGCCGTGCCCTGGATCTGCTGCAGGCCGGGCCACAGCGATGAGCACGGCCACATTCCAGCACAGAACGGCTCTGGACCGTTGCTGGTCTGGGGAAGGCAGAGTTTGTGGGAAATGAAACAACTCCAACTGTTGCCTTAAGATAGACGGTACTGGGGAGATAGGGAAGGAAATTCCCAAAGGGATACACACACTGCCTCATGTTCCAGTCCAGACCTGGGATTCCTGGGACTGGGACCTTTTCTCTGGCTGCCTGGGGGACCGCGAGTGAGACATATTTTGTTCTTCATGTTCTGCAGTTTGAGCGCGTTGATAATTTTGGGCTGCGTTGTTCCGTGCTTGGTTCAGTTCACTCAGGCTGTTGCTGGGAAAACGGGTGCTGTGGTGGTAACTTCCAGAGATGATGTAAAATAAGTGAGAATTGTATCCATTTCAGCAAATCAACCGACTGAAATTCCAATTGTTTAGATGTTCTTACCTTTCCTTCCCTTTTCTGAACTTTCCCCTTACCGCTACGGGAACCGTGTTGAGTCACGGGGCGCTGTGTGGGACTGATTGAATTTAGAATAAGAAAGCCCAATCCTGCCCACAACCACCGCTGTCCCAGTCCTGCCCACAGCCCTGGCCCCCTGCCACCTTTCCTGGCACTGCCACGTACCGCGTGTTTTGCCATGCGTTGGCCACAGATCCCCGCTGTTCGCTGACTGTGGGAGTCACGCCCTGCGCCAACTCACCCGGCTCACAGCGCCCTCACCCCACTGCTGACCAAACATCGATGGTGCACCCTGAGCGCCATGGAAGGGAACGCTCTGGCTCTGGCTCTGGCTCTGGCTCTGGCTCTTTTCTCTGCCCTTTCTATTCCCCTCTTACGCCCATGTCTTTTCTTTAATCAATAAACGCTTCACAGGTTTAATATTGACCTCGTTTGCTTCTAATTTCACCCTAGGAATCCTTGGAATTCTCCTGATCTCACTCTGGGATGGGACACCCCCCCCAGGGTGCCAGGCAAAAAGGTCATATAGACCCAATTTTGGACCAAAATCCTTCTTTTAACTCCTTTTCCTGCCACAAATTCTTCAAGATGAAGTCTAAAAGAAAAGTTCTCAGAACAGCAATTTTTTAATCCTTCAAAACACTTTTAATTAATTTCTTAATACAAAAAGAAAACAAAAAACCCAGGAGAATTCCACCTGCCCAAATCTCAGGATGGGATTCAGCCCAACAGAAAGAGGAAACACGGAGCCCAGGGTATGCACCCCAGAGTGGGAGGAAGGAAAAGCTTCAAAACCATTTAAATTGAGACACTGGTAAAGGTTGTGGCCTGGAATGGTAACAGAAACTTCTCCAAGGGTTTTCTGGATCAGATCTGAATTTTCTTTCAACCTGTTGATCTCCTCTCCTCTCCTCTCCTCTCCTCTCCTCTCCTCTCCTCTCCTCTCCTCTCCTCTCCTCTCCTCTCCTCTCCTCTCCTCTCCTCTCCTCTCCTCTCCTCTCCTCTCCTCTCCTCTCCTCTCCTCTCCTCTCCTCTCCTCTCCTCTCCTCTCCTCTCCTCTCCTCTCCTCTCCTCTCCTCTCCTCTCCTCTCCTCTCCTCTCCTCTCCTCTCCTCTCCTCATCTCTTTTCCCCTCCACGGCCTCAACTTTCCCCAGATTCAATTTTCCATCCCTGACATCCAGCATTTGCCTCTTCCCTCCTTCCCACGGAGCCCTTCCCTCATCCCCTCCGGATTTAAAGCGGCTCCGGCATCGGCACCGGGCGGATCCAGAGCGTCCCCTCTTCCCCTTGGGACACAAACGGGAAGAACTTTCCCGAGGGATCCTCCCCGGCCCCCAGCGACATCCCCGCCACCAGATCCCTCTGCTCCACGTCATAAAATTCCAGCCGCTCTTTCTTCAAGTCCAGGAACACCCCGAGCGCGGAGAGACCCCGGCTCTGCTCCCTGAGCAGGCGGCTGCCGCTGCCGCTGGAGAAAAGCTGTCCCTGGGATGCGCGCAGAGCCCAGCAATGCCGGGAATGCCGGGAATGCCGGGAATCCCGGGAATGCGGCCCGGCAAGGCTCGGTCCGTCCCGCAGCACTCCCAACGCCCAGTCCCGCTCCCGGCCCAGCTCCACCTCCCAGTAGCGCTTCCCGGCTCCCAGCGCGTCCCTCGCCACCAGCACCGGCACCAGGAGCGGATCCTGCGCATCCCCGAGATCCAGGGACCGCGCCTTGGGATCCAGCGCCACGGGAACTGCGGGGAACGGGAAGGATCCCATGAGCGGAGCGGCCCCGGGAGCTCCCGGCGGCTTCCGCGAGGGATTGGGACATTCCCGGGGAGTGCAGGGGATGCGGCCACTGAGGAACCGAGGGGCCAAGGAATCCCTGAATCCCCAAATCCCAGAAACCCCAAATCCCAGAATCCCAAAATCCACAAATCCCCGAATCCCTGAATCCCAGAGTCAGTGAAGTCCTGGGATGGTTCAACAAGGAATTCAAACGCTCCCTGGAACAGGGGATGTGGCCATTGAGGAATTGAGGGGCCACGGAATCCCTGAGTCCTGGAATCTCCAAATCCCAGGGTCCCTGAATCCCAGAATCCCCAAATTCCTGATTTCCAGAATCCCGAAATCCCATTCTCTCAGAATCCCGGAGTGGGTGAGCTCCTGGGCTGACTGAACAAGGAATTTTGACATTTCCTGGGACAGAAGATCCAGTCACTGAGGAAACGAGGGGCTGGCCTCAGAAACCCTGAATCCCTGAGTCCCTGAATGCCAGAAGCCTGGAATCCCCAAATGCCTGAAACCTTGGGTCCCACAATCCCTGAATCCCCAAATCCCCAAATCCCAGAATTCCTGAACTCCAGAATCCCAGAGTCCCACACTGGGTGAGGTCGTGGTGTTGGTCAAAACAGAATTTTAACATTTCCCAGAACAAGGAAACGGCCACTGAGGAACTGAGGGAACAGAATTCCTCAATCCCTGAATTCCCGAGTCCACAAATCCCAGAATCCCTGAAGCCTAGAACCCCTAAATCCCTGAGTGGGTGAGGACCTGGGGTGGTTCAACAAGGAATTTAAACATTCCCTGGAGCAGGGGATGTGGCCAATGAGGAACTGAGGGGCCACGGGATCCCTGAATCGCTGAATTCCCAAATCCCTGAATCGTTGAAATCCCAAATCCCTGAATCCCCAAATCCCACAGTCCCTGAATTCCTGAATCCCCAAATCCCACAGTGGGTGAGGTTCTGCATTCATGGAATGGGTTGGGTTGGAAGGAGCTGAAATCCCATCCAATCCCATCCAATTCCATGGGCAGGGACACCTTCCACTGTTCCGGGCTGTTCCAATCCCCTCCCAACACGGCCTTGGGCGCTTCCAGGGATGGGGAATCCACAGCTTCCCTGGCAATTCCATTCCAATCCATCCCCACCCTCACAGGCAGGGATCTCTTCCCCAGATCCCCCCCAAATCTCCCGTTTCCCCGCGGGAAGCCGCTCCCTGTGTCCCGCCATTCCCTGCTCACCCGCGTGGCTCCGGGCTTCCCAGAAATCTGCGGGAAGGAAACGGAAAGGGGAATTTCATGGATCTGTTGGGCAGCGATTTCAATGATTGCAATGAATGAAAGGAATTGATTGGACTGAAATGGGGCAATAAAATGGAATTTTTATCCCACTTACCCAACTCGTCTCGGAGTTGCTCTGGAAAGGAGAGAAATTCCAGTTATTGGCACTTCTTCACTGGGAGTTTTGCAGGTCAGACAACCCCAATCCACGGGAAATCCCGCCACACCAGGGGTTGGTATTTGAATTTTTGAATTCCAATTCAGCATAAAGAATTAGTGGGGTTTAATTAAAATTAAAGGGGTTTATATTTGTGGGTTTCAATGAAATTACCTGGGTTTTTATTTGTGGGGTTCTGTATAATTATATCTCATATAATAGATGGGATCTAATAATATATAGCCAAATATAGTAATAAAAAATAGAGTATGATATAATAACAACATTCTATTATATAGAATATGTAACTATATAATTTATATGCAGTACATTAAATATAATGTATGGGGTATGTAACACCTCACTACTATGATATATAATATACATCTATTTTACATCTTATGTGTAAGGTAATACATATAATATATTATTGTATATAATATATAATATAACAATATATAATATTATAATGCATTATATTACAATATATATTATATCACATACATTTAATGTAATATAACATAATATAATGCAGTATAATAGAAGAATATCATTATCGTATCATATTGTTCTATTATATAGTATAATTATTTTATATACTCTATAATATATTATTATTTATTATAATTTATTTTCAGATTATATCACATTTTTAATATAAACATTTTAAGAATTACGTGTAATATGCATAATATATGATTGCTATACATTAGAAATATAAAAATTCTATTTTTAGAATTTATATTGTGATATATTAAAATATTCTTTCTCTAAAATATATATATTATAATGCACGTATTATAATATATAGTATATATATAATATATATACACTATACATGTATATATTATATACAGTATTATTATAATAGGTACAATAATATGTAATATATAAAAATATACAGTTATATATAATGTATTACTATTTATTGAATATATTAATGTATAATATATAGTAATAAATATGAAATATATATTATAAAGATATATATGAAAATAATACATATTTATAATATATAAATATATATTTTAATATATAATATAGTATGTAATATATAATATATAATATAGTCTGCAATATAGAAGATATAATATATAACATATAACATATAATATATAATATATAACACATAATATACAACATATAATCCATCATATATAATAAGAAGAAAATAACACTCTCTCCTATGTTGTATATCCTATATAATAATGTATAATATGTAACACACATCACGTATAATATGAAATGTTTAATATTCAATTCACAAATATTCACTATATCACACATGACATCAAACCTGCACCATGAGACGATGATATCGAATACATCACATCAAACCAGTCTCGCACACGACACCGACACGAAACAATCTCTTACCGAGTCTCTGATTGATTTCCAGCTTTCCTGTGGAAAAACAACAACTTCCCTGAGCTCCGCGGGCCCTCGAGGGGCCGGTGCAGAGCTGAGACCCCCGCGCAGGAATTCCAGCCCTGAGCAATCCCGGCAGCGCTTCGCCCTTTGGAATTGTTCCCGTGAGGAACGGGCGGGGTTCAATTCCCCAAAGCCAATGCCGGGATCGAATGCTGGGATTGGGTTGGGTGGGAAAGCCCCGGAGTTTAATTTCTGCCCTTTCAGCGGCTCTCGGAGCTGCTTGATAATTAATAGTGAGGGCATTAATATTAATTGCATTTGATTTGAATATAATTTACATAAATCGGAGAAATGGATTTACCTGCTTCGGCTGCGCTCCTCAAGGACTCTGAGTCCATCAACAAATGCCGGGAAAAAGGGAGAAAAATCCGTAAATTCCCGAGGGGCTCAATTCAGGAGTAAAATATTAAAATTTTTAAAAATTTAGTTCAGGACGAAAATTCAGGAGCGAAATTAAATAATTAAATAAATAATTAAATAAGTAATTGAACAAATTTAATTTAGGACCCAAGCTTAGAAGTACAAATTAATTAAATCTAATTCAGTAAAACGTAGGAGTAAAAATTAATTCTATTTCATTTAAGAGAAAAATTAATTTAATTTAATTTAGGTGAAAAAATGATGGGGATTTAAAGTATTTCTTTGTCCTCAATTATTAAAGCTCTGACAAGGAGTTTTACCGGAAAATAGGAAATGAATCAATTGGAAAATCGAACGATTAGAAAAGAAATCCATTGGAAAGAAATCCATTTGATTTTATCCTCATATAACGATCCGCATCTCTTTTTGGGATAAAACAGCACCCGGGAAGAATGAAAGGAGCAGGAGAATTGTTCTTACCCAGCTGTGCCTTCAAACGGTCTTTTTCTGAAATAATTGAGACATTAATTGATAAATTTCTGTTAAAAACTTTAATTGTGACGCGGTTTTGACCACTTTCTAGTCCCTCTTTTTTCAATAAACTTAAATAATATTTAAAAAAAAAATCAAATAAAAATCAGTAAATCAAAATGAAATGAAAATTCATACATAAGGATTAATTAAATAAAAGTTAGTGAGTAAAGATAAATTAAATGAAAAGTAATTGCATAAAGATTAATTAAATTAAATGAAATTAATTTAATCCTCCACCTCCCAAATCCACTTTCCAAAAATCCCTTTCTCAGCAGCTGGATTTTGGAATATCCCTCAAAACCCTCAGGAAGAGCCCCAGACTTGTGTTATTTAGAGACTTCCATAAATTAGTGTGGAAATAAATTGAAAATAATTAATTAAGGAGGAAATAAACATGAATGAATTAAAGAGGGAATAAATTCCAGTTGAAGTCACTGAGCTCCCAGCAGTGCCTCGGTGCTGTTCCCACAATTTCATGGGGAATTGAGGCTGAAGAGCCAAAAATTTGGGGTGAAATTAAGCAAGAAATGGGTCGGGGAATCATTGGAAGGTTGAAACATAATAAAATATTAATAATTAACATATTGATGTTCAATATTTTAATTATGCAATATTTAATAATTTTGTAAGGTAATTGTATGTTATAATATATAGCATATTATAGAACACAGTTGTGTACGTTTATATTTTATGTAATTATAGCTCATTTTATATAAATTAATACATAATTATACATTATAATACACTATATTATAGTCTACTCTATGGCATTCTATTCTAGATTAATTATATGAAGTAATTAATATATAATAAATACACGATCTATTAATTAATTATATATTAACATTCATATTAATGCATCATCGATAGCATTAGTTATATATTATATATTGAATATCATCTAGAAATATGTTAATATGTTATTTTAACTACGATGTGTGACAATCATAACGCCGTTGTTAATTCTATTAATTTATCATTTTTACTATTCCGCCATCCCGTCCCTTGGAGCGTCCCAACACTTTCAATATTTTATTCAATTATTTGATGTCCATTATCTTTAGGGCGGCTGGAATGAATGGCCCTGCGAGATCTGCCCGAATTCGGGCGCCGTTGAGGGCTCAGCAAATCAAAGCTGCGACCAACGGCGCCCAAATCCCGCTGGGATTCCCATCCCAGCAGCCGGAACCCCTGGGATGAATCGTCTCTGATTCCCGGGAATCTTCACCTGTCCCCGCCTCCTTCCTCGAGCGCTCTGCAATCAGAGAGATCCAGGAGTAAATTATTGATCACGGCAAACATTTCTGTATTCCTACTGATTTCACATATTTGAATATTTTATTTATTTTCATCTTTGACATGGGTTTCTATTTTATATAATTGATATTCATATCTCAGGCAATAGATATTTATATAATCGATTTGTGTGTTGGAAGTTCTATTATGGCCTATTTCATATTGTGTATTATACATTTATTAGTGAAATATGAATAAAATATTTCTATATAGTTTATCTCAATATATTTTGCAAATGATATTTTATACGCACTCCATTTTTATATATTATTTTTATATATTTTATATATGATACATTATCTATTTCTATTATATAAATTTCCATTTCATATAAAATAGGCTTCTATAATAAATATATATAAATCCAGATATGCTTTTAATAATATTATTTTGCTCTATATTTGCACATTGTATAAAATAATTGTATTAGTTCTGAAACAAATTGATATATAATAGATAATATAATTATAATAATATATTATAAAATATATTATATTATATATACTATATAGAAACTTATTCTATATTATATATTATTATAATTATATACGAAATAATATCTATAATATATGTAATTGTTATATTATAATATAATATATATAAAAAGCATAATATATATAGTTGTTATAATATAATAATATAATAATAACCATAATAACAGCGTATTATAATGGTATTATTTCATATAATAGATTATAATAACATCTTAGAATTGTATTATGAAATAGTTAATATCTACATTTATATATCATAAAGCTATAGTTACAAAAATAGAAATATATTGCAATATATTTACTATACGTATAATATAGTTCTTCTCTCTCTCACATATTTATTGTCTCATATTAAATATCTCATTTCCGTTTCTATTTAGGGGTTTTATGGCGTTTTTCCCTCCTCACCTGCTTTCCTGGTTTCCATAAAACTGCCTGGAAAAACAAACAATCCCCATTATTGTTTAACAAAAACCATCTTTCAAATATGATTCCAAATTCTCTCATTTTATAATGAAAAATGCATTCAAAATCCACAATCCCAGGAACTTCATTAATATTCTGTAAATATCCCATCATCCCGGTGTCCTGAATCCTGAATTTAATTCTCCATCCAATTAAGTTTTTCCATCTCCCTCTCAATCCCACATTTCTGAATCTGATATGGAATTGTTTCTTTTAAGGTCATCAATAATAATAATACTTTTTACAATAATAAATAATAATAAAACTAATAAAGATAATAAAAACATAATAACTATTGTTAAAATTAATAATTAGAAGTGAAATAAAATATTTAAAATAGGAAAAAATTAAATAAAATAATTAAAAATCAAATTTAAAACATTAAAATAAAAGAAATATATAAATATAAATATAATTAAGTGACATCTATTTTAAATACATTTATTTTTAATTTAAGGATTTCATTTGGATTTGGGCTTGTGGTGAATTAGAAGTGGGAATACTCACGTTTCATTTTATAAACCGCGGCCCCGAGAATTCCCAAATCCACACATAAAAAGATGAGGGAAGAGATCATCCAGGGGGATGTGGAAGGGAAGAAGGAATCTGGAGAACAGAAATGGAATTGTGAGATGAGGGAAAACAGGGATCTCCAGGTCACTGCAGGGTCCTGGGAATGTCCATGGGAATGTCCCAATCCCTCCCTCCCTCCTCGTGTCCAGGTCACTGCAGGATCTGTGTTCTCCCACTGGAATGTCCCAGTCCTTCCCTCTCCAAGCTAAAATGGATCTCGGATGCGCCAGGACACAATGAGGGATTTCTTCCCACATTATTCATCTTCCCACAGGTCACCAGCCTGGGATTGGGGCTCTGGGATCTCTCCAAGGGCAATGGACAGCAGCCACCTCCCGATCCCGGCTGATCCCGAGGCCCAGGATCGTTCCGTGGTCAATGGAGACACAAGGGACAGCAGCCACCGCCCGATCCCGGCTGATCCCGAGGCCCAGGATCGTTCCGTGGTCAATGGAGACACAAGGGACAGCAGCCACCACCCGATCCCGGCTGATCCCTCAGGGGTCACTCGCCTGCAATCCGGATTCGGGATTCCTGCGTGGCGTTGAGCACCTCGTTGACCACCCTGCAGGACACTTCCCGGTCCGATCCCGGCTCCAGCCTCATGGAACTCACGACATCAAAGATGCCGGAAGAAGGGCCCGGAGTGCTCCGAGTGGTCACTTCCTCCGGCCGCGTCTGGCCTTGGCTGTCCTGCCAAACCACGGAGGGCGCTGGGAACCATCCCTGGGATCTGCAGGAGAGGCTGATGCCGTTCCCAGCGTGTCCATCCAGGAAAACCGAGGGCTCGGCACCCTGAGCTGCACAACAGGAAAAATCCAGCTCCAACAAAGGGCACACAAGGAATTCCCTCAGCAAACGGGATATTGGGAAGAAATTCTTTACTGGGAGGGCGGAGAGGGGCTGGAATGGAATTCCCAGAGGAGCTGTGGCTGCCCCATCTCTGAAAGTGTCCAAGGCCAGCTTGGACAGGGCTTGGAACATCCGGGAATAATGGGAAGTGCCTCTGCCCATGGAAGGGGATGGAACAGGAGGAGCCAAAGGTCCTTCCCACCCAACCCATCCCGGGATTCTCTGGCTCATGGCAGGAAGTGTCCATGGATTTCTCCATGATAATTTGCAAATTAATCAGATTTCTAACTCTAATTCCCATTAAATTGCTGGGAAATGGCTCTTCCTCTCCATCCTGGTTCCAGCTGGGATGGAGTTAATTTCTCTGAGGAGCTGCCTCAGATTTGGGAATGATGCCAACCATCCATTGTTTTTCATGGCTTTTCTTTCTCTCTGTGTCGTTTTCTTTTTCCTCCCAGTTTTTCCTGTTTTGATTTGGGTTGACTTCAGTTATTAAACTGTTCTTATCCCAACTCAGGAATCTTCCTTGGAATTCCTCCCTGCTCCCCCAAGGGAAGGGGAGGGAGGGGCCGGGAGGGGCTCAGCTGCCAATTGGGGTGAAACCATTAAAATCAGGGGTTTTGACACCATTTCCTGTTCCATTTGTGTAACTTTCCCATCAATCCAAAGACACCTTTGGAATGACTTTGTTCTCTCCACAAAATGCTGGAATTTAGCTCAGGTAGGATCGCCCTGATGGGAAATTTGTTGCTGCGATAAAGTGGGATGACACCACGAGCAGGTGACAATTGGGATACTGGGTGGAAAATGGGACAGAATTTTCCAGCTCTTTCCCTTCCTGGACAGAAATTCTTCCCCTCGGAGATATTTGCATGGACTGATAGGATATTTTTATGGATTGATTGGATACCTGTATGGATTAGTGGGATATTTATACAGATTGATGGGATATTTGTACGGATCCATGAGATATCTGTATGGATTGATGGGATATTTCTATGGATCAATGGGATATCCGTATGGATTGATTAGATACTTGTATGGATTGGTGAGATATTTCTATGCATTGATATTTCGATGGATTGATGGGATATGTGTATGGATTGATGGGATATTTGTATGGATTGATGGGATATCTGTATGGATTGATGGGATACTTGTATGGATTGATGGGATATCTGTATGGATTGATATTTCTATGGATTGATAGGATATTTCTATGGATTGATGGGATATCTCTATGGATTGATATTTGTATGGATTGATGGGATATCTGTATGGATTGATGGGATATCTGTATGGATTGATGGGATATCTCTATGGATTGATATTTCTATGGATTGATGGGATATCTGTGTGGATTGATGGGATATCTGTATGGATTGATGGGATCCCCACCCAACCTTCCCTTCTCCAGATTACCAGGCCCAGCTCCCCCAGTCTCTCCTCATCCAGACCCCTCCTCATCCTTGCGCACCCTCTCCAGTCAATCCCTGTCTTTCCTGAATCCTGGAATCCAAAACTGAACTTCCTGAGCCAAATTGTGGCCGGGACAGACCCCAGATTTACCTGAGACTCAACGAATCACCTCTAGGAAAACAAGGATGGGAACAGTCGGAATGTGGACCCGCGTTGTTCCACAGCTTGGTAAGAAATCCATAACCCAAATATCCCGGGGAAATTCCCGGGGATGCCTCTGACTTCATGGGAAAAAGCAGGAATTGCTTCCCTGGCACCCACCTGCCACATCCAGGTCCACCATGACCTGGTCGTACCAGTTCTCTAGGAAGACGCTGCAGGTGTATTTCCCTTGGTCTGAGGGACGGACATTCTTCAGGAGAAGGGACAGATTTCCCCGCTGGAATTCCGATGGGAAAAACTCCGTCCTGCCCCGATAGCCCTCAAACTCCAGAAATGGATTTTGAGGATTTTTCCAATCAAAAGTGGCCACGGCACTCTCTGTGGAGCTCCCAGAGAAGATCCACTGAATGGAAAGTTTCTCGGGGATTATTCTGCCTTGTAACTGGCAGGGCAGGATGGCTCCATTCCCGACGACTCCAAGGACGGGGCTGTCAGGAGGAATTATGCTGTACTGGCCTGCGAGGAGAGAGAGATGGGAAAATTGCCCATGCTGGGATCATCCAGCCCTGGAATGGGTTGGGTTGGAAGGGACCTTGAACGGCCTTGGGAGTTGGTGCTTATCAAAGTTCCCATCAGCGCTTCCTGTGGGAAACTGGGATGTGGGAATGGCAGGAAAACGAGCTGGGAGAACAAACAGATTTAGGCTGGGAATGAATTCCCTTCCTAAATAAAATTGGGATTGGGACAGAACCAGGGATTACCTGTGACCCCGGGAATGATCTGCAGGAAAACAAGGATGGGAAGAGTCACTGCCGGCCGGAATCTGGATCCCATCGTTCTGCAGCTCGGGAAGACATCAATAACCCAAATATCCAGGGAAAATCTCACCAGGCTCCTGCCAAGCACAGACACACAACGGGAAGAGGGAATCAAACCAGAGCCATTGGTTTCTCTGCATTTATGGGGAAATCCTCCAAGGTGTTTCAGCCCCTTTGAGGGAAATCAGGAAAAGGGCAGGAGCAGCTGTTTGTAACGAAATTCCGGCAGTTGAGTTGTGATTCCCAGACTAAATCCAAGCCCAGGCACATGTGGATAACCTCGGGCAGGGGACAAATGGAGGCAGAATTCCTAAGGAACAGGAGTTTGCTTTCAAATGGTCATTCCAGGCCCATCCATTTGGGATTGTTGAGGTTGGAAAAGGCCTCCAAGGCCACCGAGTCCAACCTGTGCCTGATCCCCACCCTGTCACCAGCCCAGAGCTCCAAGTGCTGTGCCCAGTCCTTCCTTGGACACCTCCAGGGGTGGGGACTCCACCATTCCCTGGGCAGCCCCTTCCAAGCCTTTCCAGGAAGAAATTCCTCCTGAAGTCCAGCCGGACCCTCCCCTGGCACAGCCTGAGGCCGTTTCCTCTCATCCCAACCCTTGTTCCCTGGGAGCTGATCCCAACCTGCCCCTGGCTGCCCCCCCGTCAGGGAGTTGTGGGGAGCCTGAAGGTCCCCGCCGAGCCTCCTTTTCTCTGGGATGAGCCCCCCCAGCTCCCTCAGGAGTTCTCCAAACCCTTCCCAATCTTTGCTCCCGGCTCTGAACACACTCCAGCTCCTCCAAGTCCATCCTGTAACTGGAGAGCCCAGAACAGAGCCCAGAATTGCAGCTGGAGAGTGCCCAGTGACGAGCAGAGTGGGACAATCCCTGTCCTGCTCCTGCTGCCGCACTGTTCCCCATCCCAGCCAGGTGCCCACCTGGACACACCTGAGCTCATCCAGCTGCTGCCAAAAAAAAACCACTCTCCAAAGAAAAAGGCTAAGAATTAATTTAAATAGAGTAAACCAAAATAAATTCCATAGAAACAATAATCAGTATTTCCATGGCTCAATCCATCAATAAAGGTCCCAAATCCCAGTTACAGGTTTGTTTTAGGCATGAGCAGATTGTTAGATTCATTCGATTAAGGCAGCAAAGAAATTAAAATGAAAGGATCTTTAACAACTTCCCTTAAAACCACCCACAAATACCAGGAATTCCCACCGAGGCAAAAAGAAATTCCAACCTGGAATCGTTCCCGGGGGGATATCAAGAACAAACCACCAGCTCAGTGTTCTCCAAAAAACCCCTCAGCGTGGACATTTCTCTTCCAGCCAGGCTTACCTGAACAGCCAGATCCCGAATATCCATGTTAAATTCCACGTGGATTATGGAATTGTGGAATTTCTTTATTCCCTGGACACGGATCTTTTCCACATCCGTGAGGGGACAGACTCCACAAGTTCCTGCACTCGATCCTGGAAGTCTTGAAAAGGGACTTTGACCACGAAAGGCTTTTTCTCTCTCAGATGCAACATTCCAGCCAATCCCGACAGCTTCCATTTGGGACACACCTTGATCCAAAGGGCGGCAGGAAAAGGTTTCAAACCCTCGGCTCCTGGGCAGGGCAGCTCCTTTTCCAACCTGGTTTTCCAACATCTGGAAAACAGCAGGAATGGGAGCTGGAGAATCCCACCTTGGGGGTGGAGGGTCCCAGTGGGAGGACTCAGAGCTAAAATCGGGAATACACAACACAGAGCCCAGGGGGGAATCCACGGCTATGGAAAAATCTGTGGATTTTAGAGCTTTAAAGTTCCAAGATTTTCCAGGTTTGGTTATTCCTGCACCAGTTTTATTTCTGGATTAGGAAGAGGGGAGGAATCAGGATTCGCAGGGAGCTGGAAAATGATTTGATTTGCGAGATTCCCACCCTTCAGGACTGATTAGCAAGGCCAAATTTGGGGATTTCTGGTGATTCTAGCAGGGATCAAACACAGCCAGGACCCAAAACCTCAACTTTCAACAAGGTTTCCAGGGAATCCGGGACTGGGTTTCCTCAGATAAATGTCATGGTTTTATCACCTCCTGGATGCATCTCTTGGAATTCTCCCAATCCAAGGAAATTCAGGGCTGGCGTCACCGGAAGATTTTCCCTCTCCACACTGAGGACCATCCTGTAAATCCACGGCATTCATGGAATGCTGAGTCCTGGCTCCTGGTGGGAGATCAGAACCAGCTGCTTTCTGATCCTTTGTGGGGCTTTTCCTCAAAACTATTCCAAACATATTCCAAAAACATATTCCAAGTCAGCCACAGCTTTTCTGGGAAAGATGTGCCAGGGCCTCCCCACCCTCATAGGGAGGACTTTTTTTTCAGGTGTGGAACCTTTTCCCTCTTTTTTCCTCCCCCCCTTTTTTGTTTTGAGATAAATCAACGAATTTTTATTAATTTTATTTTTATTATTTTTATTTTATTGTGTTGTATTTTATTACTTTTTAAAAATTGATATAGTGATTTAATTAATAGATAAATTCATATCAGTACATTTTCCATGGCAAAAGATGGTGGAAAAACACCAGGAAAAACTTTGCCCCTCTCCCCCCCCCCAAAGACTCCCACCCCTACCCCCCCCCCCAAAAAAAAAAGGAATAACCCCAAACCAACCTTGGAATTTCCATGACAAAAAGGAAGAAAACCAGGATAATACCCAACACCATTCCCAGGGAAAAAGAAATCCCAAACCGAGCATGGTGTCATCCCACCGCTCATAAAAACTCTGTGATTTCCCTTTTTTCCCAGAATTTTTGGTCCACGGAACTCTTTTCCCCGCCCTGTTCCCACTAAACCCTGGCAGAGCAGGGAATGGTTTCCCACGGGAGGATGAGGAGGAACATTCCAACCTCTCCCAGCTCCGGGGCGAGGACTCGGGAAGCAGAAAGGGATTTTCCGGACCTTTTTCCGAGCTGCTCCGTCCAATCCCCTCCGGCTCCACCTGAAAACGCCGATCTCAGCTTCCAGTGGCCATAAAACCCGAGGACAAAGGTTGATCCCAGCCGCATCCCCGAGGAGCTGCCAGGTCCCTCCTGCTCAGGTAAGGAATTCCACATTGGAAAAACCCCCTGAACTAATTGGGATTAATTAATTGAACTGGAATAAATTCATTTAATGGAAATAAGTTAATTGTTTTCACGGATAGGGAGGAATCTGGGCCGTTGTCGCCTTTTTCCCATGGGAATTCCTCTCCCTGGCACTGCTTGGATTTATCCGTGATTTGAGACATGGAGGAAAACACAGGAAATCCCAGGAAATTAGGATTCAATCCCAATTGAATCCCAGCTCGCTGCTCAGTTTCATTATTTATCTTCACCCGGAGCGGGATTGGCAGGGAAATCTTTGGAGCCACATCCATGAAATCACAGAATTCCATTTAAAAACAGCGGGATCAAGATCCTGCTGCTCCTGTGAATTGCTCCAGGAGGTTTCGGGAATGGTTTTGCCGATAAAATGATTGGATTTGGTGATTGGAAAGGTCTTTTCCAAGTTGGGCAATTCCATGATTCTACGGAAAGGCGGGATAATATAAAATTATAGTATCAAAATATGATATTGAAATATAAATGATTGTAATAATTATAATAAAATCATTATAGATAGAATTATATTTAAATGATATATAGAATTATAGTTATAACATTCTATATTATATATAGAATTATGTCGGAGTATAATTATTATACTGTGTGTTATTGCACTATAAATTATCTGTAATTATTGTTAAATTATTGATTAGAATTATTATAGCATATATTATTTATTACAAAAATAAATATTATATATAAAAATAGATTATTTTCGTATATAATAAATATAATAATTCTAATGAAATAATATCTATTTATTTATTTTAAATATAGAATATATTAAAATAATAAAATACAATGACAAAATAGAATGTTAAATTATAATATCAAAATAGAATCCCTGAATATATCCAAATATATCAAAATAAAGTTTAAAAATACAATATCAAAATATAATCCCAAAATATAGTGTGAGAATATAATATTAAATATGACATAAAAATGGAATATGAAATACAGTATTGAAATAGAATGTTAAAATAGAGTATTTAAAATATATAAGAATATTGTAATAATATATAAGGTTAAAGAATGATATCAAAATAACATCCAAATAAAATCTCAAAGTAATATAAAAAGCTAATATTAAAATATAAAAATACCAAAAAAATTTTTAAAAAATATATAAAATATAAAATCTAATAGCAAAATCTGATTACTAAAGATAATATTAAAATATATCAGAATGTAGTATTAAAATGTAGAATAGACTATCAAAATACAGAAATAAAATATTAATATAATATTAATTACAGAATATCATGTTAACGTATAATATGGAATGTGGCATCAACACAGAGTATCAAAATACGATCTTAAAATTGAATATTAAAATATCACCCCAAAATCGGGTATTAAATTCTGATATCAGAATTCCAAAAATCAAAATAATACCAAAACCCCACCAAAATCTGATAACAAAATAACATCTGAACATCCCACAAAATGCTTGGAATTTCTCAGGGAAAGGGAAAAAATGGGAATGGAACGTCCGGAAAACCGAGGGAGGATTTACTGGGTGGATTTAAATTGCACAGGGAGCTGAGGAAAGGAGAATTCCCGGAATCCCGTTTTCCATCATCCTTCACGGATCATATTCCCTGTTTTTTCCCCTCTCCATTCTCTCCTTGTTTCCAATTGGGAAGGGACCGAAGGAATCCTGCGGGAGACCCCCCGGCAGTGCCGGTTCCGGAGGGGAGGAGGAGCAGGGAGCCGGGATATCCATGGATTCCCGGCTCTGGTGGCTGGCGGTGCTCCCAGTCCTGGCATTCCGGCGCGGATCCCACCTGGCTGCAGGTGAGGGCAGTTCCATTTGGGATCTATTCCCATAAAACAGGCGATTTCTGCTCCAAATCGTGAATTAAAACCTAATGAGGACACAGAATTTAACTTGGAAAGGGCTCCTTTTCCAGAGGGTGGTCGTGGCCGGAGCAGCTCCACAGGGAATTGGCAGCGGCTCCGAACATTCCGGTGCTTGCGGAGCACTGGGACAACGCTCCCAGGGATTGTTGGGATTGTCCTGTGCGGGGCCAAGAGTTGGACTCCGATCCTCTTCCAGCTCAGGGCATTCCATGATTTTATCACTTGGGTCCCAATCCCGTGCTGGGAGAACCTCTGGGAATCAGGGTGGGATGTCCAAGGAACACCTCACGTATCCTTGGGAATCTGAGAGCTCCCACATCTCCCAGCACCGTAAGGATGAATTCCAGGCCCTGGGACATTCCAAACCTTCCTGGGAACCGGTGTTGGGGCAGTCAATTCCCACCTGGAATTTTCTGGAGGTAAATCCTGGGTGTGAACTTTTATTTTGGATGGAATTTGCCATTTCCATCCATTTTCCAGGGTTCTCCAAGACTGAAGGATAAATCCATGAGCACCACATCCCCATTTTTTTTGTTTTCCTCTGGGTTCCTCTCTTGTTGAGGGTGGAATTGGTCCCATTGGTCACCCGATGAAATTCCATGGAAAACCCAACCTGGAAAACCCGAACCAATTCCCCTTTTACCCTAAAACAGGCGGATTCCTGAGCGCTCCCAAAACTTCCGTCCTCGGAATCATCGGGGACAGGGTGGTCCTGCCCTGCCAGGTGGGATCTGCTCCCGTTCCCGAGGATTTCTCCATCCGGTGGACATTCCACAGCCAATCCCAGCGGATCCCCGTGAGCAGCTATGATGGGAAGGATCGAAGGGAGGAGCCGCATGAGCGATATCAGGGCCGGGCGGAATTTTTCCACAGGGACTTCCGAGCTGGGAACGTGTCCCTGCTCCTGAGGAACGTCCAGAGCTCCGACCAGGGATCCTACAGCTGCGAGGTCTCATTCCAGGATGTGTCCCGGGAAGTGCTGGTGGAGCTGGAAGTGGCAGGTTGGTGCCATTCCCTCTGGTTTCCTTCACTGCACAAAACTGGGCAGATATTTAAAATATTGTTATAAATGCTAATATTTTTTATATTTAAAAATGTCTATTTTTATATAATATTTTGTTAAATTGTTTCAGTTTTATTTTAATTTTTATTATAATTTTTTTCTTATTTTTATTTTTATTACAATTTTTATTTTTAATTTTTATTATAATTTTTATTATAATTGTATTATCATTTTTATTATAATTTTAATTTGTATTTGTATTTGTATTATAATTTTAAAATTATTTTTATTTTTATATATTTTTAATACATATTTTTTATATTTGACATCTTATATGTTGTGTAATACAAATATTTTATAAGAATACATACATTATTATACAAACATCTATTATATGGACATATTAATTATACAACACAAATATTCTCATCTATAATATTATAAAAATATATTCATTTATAATATTAATTATTAATAATAATTTCTATAGTGTCTATATTAATTTATAATATAGAAATAAAGATATACGTATTGTATATTCTATTCTATTTAGTGTATTTATACGTTATAAATACAATTATATTATAAATACAATTATAAATATATTACAACATATGCTATAAAATATACTATATAATATATATCATATATATGAAAATATAAATAAGTAGTATTTATCTACTGTATTTTGCAAATATAAAATTATATACTAGAAGTAGTATATTATTTTATGTTTATACTTATATTCATATTTATACGTTTATAATTCTATATTATGTAGTTTATGTCTATATTTTTATCTTTAATAGTTTTACATTTTATATCTTTTCTATATTTATTTAATATATTTGATATATTTGATATATTTAAATCTTTTATACATTTTATACATTTTATATATTTTATATATTTGCTTCTACAATTTTTTCATTTCCTAAATTCTACAAAATCCGGGGAAATTCCACTCCCAAATCCATCCCAGGACCACCCCCACCCTTCCATCCACTTCCGGATTCTCCATTAAATCCCCTCATTCCCAAGGACATTCTCAGAGCCAATGACCACTGAGAACCTCCAGCCCCCCTGGATCAAATCCCGGAAAATCCTCCAAGACTTTCCAACTCCTTGGTGAAAAGCCGAGTTCTAGAAAACCCCAATTTAATGGGATTGAAACAGAAATTCCTCTGCTTTTCCACATCCATTGGGGAGGCTCCATCCATGATTCTCCAGAAAACAGGACCTGGGCAATTTCTCAGTGGGAGGAATCGCTGAGTTCCAGAAAACCCAAATTTAACGGGATTGAAACGGAAAATTTGTCCATTTTTCCACAACCATGGAGAGAATCCATCCATGATCCGGTGGAGCCCCCAGAAACAAACAGAATCGTTGACTTCCAGGAAACTTCTATTTAATAGGATTGAAATGGAAAATTCCTCTGTTTTTCCTCTGCTGTCAGAGAGGCTCCATCCGTGATCCCGCGGCGGCAACTCCTCAATGAACGGAACCGTTGAGTTCCAGAAAACCCGAATTTAACGGGATTGAAATGGAAAATTCCTCTGTTTTTCCTCTGCTGACAGAGAGGCTCCGTCCGTGATCCCGCAGCGGCAGCTCCTCAATGAACGGAACCGTTGAGTTCCAGAAAACCCAAATTTAACAGGATTGAAATGGAAAATTCCTCTGCTTTTCCACAGCTGTGGAGAGGCTCTGTCCGTGATCCTGCAGAGTCCCGAAAAACGGGACCTCAGCAACTTCTCCATGGAAGGAATCACTGAGTTCCAGAAAACCCAAATTTAACGGGATTGAAATGGAAAATTCCTCTGTTTATCCTCTGCTGTCAGAGAGGCTCCGTCCGTGATCCCGCAGCGGCAGCTCCTCAATGAACGGAACCGTTGAGTTCCAGAAAACCCAAATTTAACGGGATTGAAATGGAAAATTCCTCTGTTTTTCCACAGCCATTGGAGAAGCTCCGTCCGTGATCCTGCGGAGCCCCGAGAAGCAGGACCTGGGCCTCTCCTGCCGCGCCTCCGGGTGGTTCCCGCGGCCGGAGCTGCTCTGGCTGGACAGACACGGAAAGGTCCGGAGGGAGTCAATGACCACGACGGCCACGGTGACCCCCGGGGGCCTCTTCAGCGTCGAGGCTTCCCTGAGGATCCAGCCCGGATCCGACCTGGAAATCTCCTGCCGGATCCTCAACCGCCGGCTCAGTGCCTCCCGCGAGTCCCGGATCCGCATCCATGGTGGGCGCCGGGAAAAAATTCCCAGAAGAAATTCCCGGGGCAGTTATTCCGCTCCTGGTTTAATTTGACTTTTCCTAATTAGTTGAGTCCAAAGGGTTGGAATTCTTTAATTTTATTGATTATCATTTGTTAATCGAAGTATTTAATTTAGTTTTTGCTAATGAGCAGCTTCAGTTGAACCCAAATGATTGAAGTCACAAATTTTGTTGATTATCATTGATTGATTTTTTTAATTTAATTTGATTTTTGCTGATTAGCAATTCCTGTCAAAGTATTTAATTTTACTGATTGTCATTGGTTGATTGATTGAATTTGGTTTTTGCTAATTGGCAGTTCCAGCTGGACCCAAAGCACTGGAAATCTTTAATTTTATTTATCATTATTTATACATTTGTTGATTTTATTCTATTTTATCTTTGCAAATTAGCAGGACTTGTTGAAGTCCTTAATTTGATTTAATTTTAATTGAATATTTTTCTATTCATGTTTTATTTTCTATGCTTATTTCTATTTTTACTTTTTATTTTTATATATATTTTACCTTCATATTTTATTTTAAAATTTTATTTATTAGCATAATTTATTAATTGATTTAATTAGAAATACAACTTCCCCATCTCCCACCTCCGCCTGTGTTTTGTCTCCTAATTTACCACTGCCTTTGTGATTTATTCATTAATAGAAGGCTTAATCATCAATAAAATATCTAATAATAAATGGAATAGCCAATCTTTAAATCATTTATGGAACAGCCAATACTTAATTGAATATTTGAGCCTTAATCAAATACTTAATCCTGAAATCATTATTAGAATATTTAATAATTATTGGCCATTTTAAGAATTAATTAATTAATTGACTATTTATTAATTGATACACTCTTTAATCCTTAACTGACTATTTAATCCTTAAATCATTAATATAATATTTAATAGCTGTTGGAGAATTGAATCTTTAAATAATTAGCAAAGTATTTAATCCTTAACAGAATGTTTAATCATTAAATCGTTAATAGAATATGTAACAGTTAATGGGAAATTCAAACCTTAAATAACCAATCCAATATTTAATCCTTAATAGAGTATTTCATCTTAAACCATTAATCTTATATTTAATCATTGATGGAAAATTAAAGCCTTAAATAATTAACAAAATATTGAATGCTTATTTGAATATTTCGGCCTTAAATCGTTAACAGAATATTCAGTAATTAATAGGATATTTAATCTTCCACCAATTGACGGAATCTCGCTGGTTTTCCCTCGTTTTCCCAGACGTTTTCCTCCCCTCCATCTCCCAGTGGCTGCGGATTTTCCTGGCGGTTTTGTTCCTCAACATGGCCCTGATTTCCATCGTTTTCTGCCAGATCCGGGGTGAGTTCCGGCTTCGGATCCCATTGGAAAATCCCACCAGAATCTGAGGAAAATCACCCGTGGTTAAGGGCGAAATCCGGGAAAAGGAGCCCAATTTCCCTACAAAAACATGGAATAAAAAGGAATTTTTTGTTCTTTTTTTTACCCAGGGAGCAACAAGAGAACCGTGGGCGCAGGTGAGGTTGTTAATTATTAATTAGTGATCACCAACGGTATAATTGCAATTTATTTTTATGTCCCTGCTATAATTATAACAACGTAAAATGAAAATTATTAATGATTTGATTTAATATTTAATATTTAATATTTATTTAAAATATTTATTTAAAATACATTAAATATATTTAATATTTATTATTTACATCAAAACGTGAAATAGTAAATATAAGATATTACCCATATTAATGGAAATATTAAATACCAAATAACAAACGCACGATTTTATTACATATTATTAAAATAGAAAATGTAGAAATATAAAATACCATAAAATCTTGAAAATATGAAATATGAAATAAGCAATACCAGGTTTTATTAAATCTTATTAAAATATAAATATCTGGAAATATAAAAGACTCTAAAATCTTGGAAATATTCAATATATTAATACGTTTATTAGAGAGATCCATTGAATATGTAAGTTCAGATATTAATTATTATCAAACAGTAGTTTAAAAATTTTCGGAATTAAATAATTTAAAATTTTTTCGGTTTTCAAGGAAAAGCAAAGCTGGAAATGGAAGAAGGTAAAAATCCTCTGTGTTCGAAATGAGGGAGCGATGGAAATTCTGGGAATTCTCTGTTATTTAACACACAAAGTTTAAAACCCAGCGTGAATTTCAGTCTTCTTTCTGCTGTAGTTCCTAATATTTTACAATTTCAAAGTTGACAATTTAAAAATTGGAAAATTTCCTCATTTTTTTACAATCATGTTTTTGCTCAAGTCGCTCATTTTTTTTTAATTTGAAAATTCACCGATTGAAAACTTCCACTTTAAAAAGGACCCAATTTTAAAATGTTCAAATTACCAATATTTTACAATTTTAGTTTTGCTCTAAATTCTGTTCTGACAGTTGAAAAGTTTTAAAATCGACCTATTTTTTTGCAAATGTCTTTTTGCTCAAATTAGAATGAAAAAATAATTTACAAAATATTATGTTAAAAATATAAAATATTAATCAATATATGAATTATTGAATCTGATAAATCCCATCTATTAAATAAAATGAAGTTCAAAAAGTTTGATACTTCCACGGATTAAATAATTAATTGCAAATAATCAAAAAATGCCCTTTCAATATGATCAGGGTTCCTGATTTGGGATTTTTTGGGTGCCAAAATCCTGCATTTTCTGTTCCAGAGAAAAAGAAAGTGAAGTCGGTGCTGGGTGAGTCCTTTCCTTCCCTTTTTTCCCCCTTTTTTCCCCTTTTTCCCATTTTTCCCCCCTTTTCCCCCTTTTCCCCTCTTTTATCCCCTTTTTATCCCTTTTCCCCTTTTTTTCCCCCCTTTTCCCCCCTTTTTCCCCTTTTTTCCTCCTTTCCCCCCCTTTTCCCTTTTTCCCCTTTTCCCCTCTTTTATCCCCTTTTTCCCCCTTTTCCCCCTTTTCCCCCTTCTTTCCCGCTTTCCCCCCTTTTCCCCCCTTTTTTCCCATTTTTTCCCTTTTTTCCCCTTTTTCCCCCTTTCCCCCCTTTTTCTCCTTTTCCCCCCCTTTTCCCCTTTTTTCCCCCCTTTTCCCCCTTTTTTCCTCCTTTCCCCCCTTTTTCCCTTTTCCCACTTTTCTCCCCTTTTTCTCCCCTTTTTCTCCCCTTTTTATCCCCTTTTTTCCCCTTTTTCCCCTTTTCCCCCCTTTTGTCTCCTTTTTTCCCCCTTTCCCCCTTTTTCCCTCTTTTTCCCCCTTCTTCCCCCTTTTTTTCCCTTTTTTCCCCCTTTTATCACCTCCCCCCCTTTTCTCCCTTTTCCCCCCCATTTTTCCCCTTTTTTCCCCTTTTTTCCCCTTTCCCCCCCCCCCTTTTCCCCCTTCCCTTTGGACAGGAACCGACAAACAATATTAATAATAAATATTAACAAGCACTATTAATAACAATTAATAACCATTATTAAATTAGTATTTCTCCCTGTTATTTCTTTGATTCCCCGATCCGGAATCCCCAGATGGAGAGAAAGCCAAGAAACGAGCGGGTAAATCCCATTTGCTTAAAATATTCCTTGGGAATGGGCGGGGTGCTCAGGGAAAACCATCCCCTGCTTAATCAGCTTAATTTTAATTAGAAGCGATTAATTAGAGGGCCCAATCCCATCTCTCCAAGCTCTCTTCTCTCCCTTGGGGTTCCATGGAATTTCAGTTGGAAAAATACCCCAAAATCACGGAATCCAACCCCAAATCTCCTTCCACCCCCACATCCCTCAGCACATCCCACCTGGAATTCCCCGGGACCAAAACTCCCTCCCCTTTCCTCCCATTTTTGGGGAAAAATCTGTAATTCCTTAAATCCTGACATTTGATGGTGGAAATTTCCCACCTCCATTCCCAAAAGGAATAACCGCTCCAATTCCAACGCCTTCCTCGCTGATATTTTCATTTTTCCGTGGAGTTTTCCCATCACTCATTCCCTGCTTTTCCTTTCCAGCAAAAATCCAATTCAAGAAACGCTTCGGTAAGAAAATGCGATTTCCATAAATTTGCATTTTGCCCCAAGTTTATTAAAAATAAGATCGGAATCCAGGTTATCCCTGGATTTAGAGCTAATTAATCCAGGGAAATACCCGCCCATGGAGAGGAATTTCCTCTTACTCCCCACTTGGGGGTTCTGATGGGAAAAACTGGGGAAAAAAGTGGGAAAATCCAACAAAACTAATGGGAATATCTTCTCCTTTCAGGTCAGATGAAAGCTGAGCTGGGTAAGTGCTGAAACCCACGGGAATATGCAAATTCCTGGGATTTGGGGGGGATGAAATCAGAATTTTGGGGGGCCAAAATACTTCCGGTCCAGGAAGTATCGAATTCCCCTATAAAAACCGGAATTCCGTTCTTCTTCTCGTAGATTTCTGGGAAGCCCGGAGCCACGTGGGTGAGCTGGAAAGGCGGGAATGTGCCGTGGATAACAGGGATCAAGACTGGGATGTGGGATAAGGGGTTGCTGGAAGGTGTCCAAGTCTGGGGTGGGACTGGGACACGATTCCAGGTGGGATGGATGGAAGGAAAAAGAGGGAATTGTGTCCGGAGGAAGGATCCAGCTGGGAGAGCTCTGGGAGACCCCTCTGGGATCCCTTCCAACCTCACCCACTCTGGAGATTCAGGGATTCGGGGATTCGGGGATTCGGGAATTCAGGAATTCGGGGATTCAGGGGTTCAGGAATTTGGAGATTCAGGGATTCGGGAATTTGGGGATTCAGGGGTTCGGGAATTCAGGGATTCGGGGGTTTGGGAATTGGGGGATTCAGGGATTCGGGAATTTGGGAATTCAGGGATTCGGGAATTTCAGGATTCAGGGATTCGGGAATTCGGGGATTCAGGGGTTTGGGAATTCAGGGATTCAGGGATTCAGGAATTTGGAGATTCAGGGATTCAGGAATTCGGAGATTCAGGGGTTTGGGAATTCAGGGATTCAGGGGTTCTATGGCCCCTCAGTGAACCACAGCAAGACCTCACCCAGTCTGGGATTCTGGAATTCTGGGATTGAGGGATTTGGGGATTCAGGGATTCTGGGATTCGGGAATTCTGGGATTGAGGGATTTGGGGGTTCAGGGATTCTGGGATTTGGGAATTCTGAGCCCCCCTCAGATTGTCAGTCGCTGCATCCCGGGTTCTCGGGAATGTTCAAATTCCTGGCTGAACACAGCAGGACCTCACCCCCTCTGGGATCCGGGGACTCTGAGGTTCTGGGATTTGGGCATTTGGGGGTTCTGGGACTCAGGGATTCAGGGATTTTGGGATTTGGGGATTCCAGGATTCTATGGCCATCTTCTGTTCCAGTGAATGTTCAAATTCCCTGTTGAACCATCCCAGGACCTCACCAACTGTGGGATTCAAACATTCTGGGATTTAGGAATTTGGGATTCCGAGATTCTGGGATTTGGGGATTCAGGGATTCCTTGGCCCCTCGGTTCCTCAGTGGCCGCATCCCCTGCAATCCCCAGGAATGTCCCAATCCCTCGCGGAAGCCGCCGGGAGCTCCCGGGGCCGCTCCGCTCATGGGATCCTTCCCGTTCCCCGCAGTTCCCGTGGCGCTGGATCCCGAGGCGCGGTCCCTGGATCTCGGGGATGCGCAGGATCCGCTCCTGGTGCCGGTGCTGGTGGCGAGGGACGCGCTGGGAGCCGGGAAGCGCTACTGGGAGGTGGAGCTGGGCCGGGAGCGGGACTGGGCGCTGGGAGTGCTGCGGGACGGACCGAGCCTTGCCGGGCCGCATTCCCGGGATTCCCGGGATTCCCGGCATTCCCGGCATTGCTGGGCTCTGCGCGCATCCCAGGGACAGCTTTTCTCCAGCGGCAGCGGCAGCCGCCTGCTCAGGGAGCAGAGCCAGGGTCTCTCCGCGCTCGGGGTGTTCCTGGACTTGGAGGAAGAGCGGCTGGAATTTTATGACGTGGAGCAGAGGGATCTGGTGGCGGTGATGTCGCTGGGGGCCGGGGAGGATCCCTCGGGAAAGTTCTTCCCGTTTGTGTCCCAAGGGGAAGAGGGGACGCTCCGGATCCGCCCGGTGCCGATGCCGGTGCCGCTTTAAATCCGGAGGGGATGAGGGAAGGGCTCCGTGGGAGGGAGGGAAGAGGCAAATGCTGGATGTCAGGGATGGAAAATTGAATCTGGGGAAAGTCGTCATGGTGGAAGGTAAAACAAAGGTGAGAAAGGCAAAATAAAAGGGAGAGAATGGAAAAAATTAGGGAGAAAAGGAGGAAAAGGCAAAAAAAAAAGGGGGGAAGGGGAAAAGTTAAAAAAAAAAGGAGGGAACATGAAAAACGAGAGGTGGGAAAACAGGGAAAAGGGCAGAAGAAAAAACGGGGACAGGGAAGGAAAAACTAAGGTGGGAAAAGAGGGGAAAGGTAAAAAGGCGGAAAAGGCAAAACAAAAAGGAAAAAGGGGAAAGCAAAAAAGAAGGAAAATGGGAAAAGGTAGGAAAAAAAGGGGGGGGATAAGTAAAAAGGAAGGAAATAAGGATAAAAGGGATAAGTAAAAAGGAAAGAAAGAGGTGGGAAAAAGGACAAAGTCGTAAAAAGGGGAGGGAAGGTGAGAAAGGGAATGGGGAGGAAAAGATGAAAAAAAGAAGGAAAGAGGGGGAAATGTCGAGAAAATGCAGGAAAAGTTAAAAAAAGGCTGATGGGGAAATGTGGAGGAAACAGGGAAAAGGTAAAGAAAGGTGGGAAAGGGGGGAAGGAAAAAAGGTGGGAAAGGTAAAAGCAAGGGGGAAAGGGGAGAAAGGAAAACAAGAGTGGAAAGGAAATGGGGAAGGGAAGGGGTTGTGGAATGAAAGGGCAAAGGTGGTGGAGCCAAAGTTCTGTGGCGAGAGTTGGGAGCTGAGAGGAGCAGAGGCTGGAATGGCTTGGAATGCCAGGAATTGTGAAATAAAGGGGAGAAGAAAGCGGGACCATCTGGGAGAAGGTGGCGCCGAGTCCAAGGCTGGGCCCGGTGATCCCAGTTTCCCAACTGGAGTGGTTCTGGGATTCCGTGCAATGTTGAGTGTCCGTGACGCCGGGGTGCAGACAACACCCCCATGTCCAGTAACTGCCACTCCAAGGAGAGATGATCCTTCATTCCCGGTGCAGTTCAAGCAGGAATTCCGGCCCCTCCTCTCAGCTCCCGGATTGCCACATTTCTCTGGACATTCCAAGCCCGTTTTATGGCTGTGCTCTGTTCTCCGAGCCCCTGGAACTGCAATATCCCTTTCCAAGCGCAGGCTAATCCCAAGGGTTCTGTTGGATTGCTCCCAACCTGGAATTTGATCCCTTTTTCCTCCCTAGAGAAGACTCCAAACGGGTCCCAAAAGGCCCGGGAAGTGCTTCACTTCGGGCTCCTGCTGTTTCCCTCACCAGCCACAGCTGCTTTAGAGCCCCGATCCATGGAAATGAGGGAATTCAGGTGTCAGGGGGGGAAAAACAGGCCATGGAAAATGGAGGAAAAGCATGGAAACGTTACACGGAATATTTGTAATAAATCGGCTGTAAAATGATCCCAAAGCTGCTCTTTCTTCCCATTTTATTCCACATTTGCGCCCCTGTCTTGGATCAATTTTGGCCTTTCAGTCTCGGAAGGATTTGTTGGGAAAAATATTTGGAGCTGCCTGTGGCAAAACGGCCAAATTCCAGTTGGGAATTGCATTGGGATTTTAGTTTAATTGCTGCCTTAAGGTAATGAATGAAACAATCTTGTTCTGGCTAAATCTGACCTATAATTGGGATTTGGGACGTTTGTTAATGGAATCAGTGATGGAAACATTGATTGTTATTTCCACGGAGTTGATTTTGTCTTTCATTTTTTAGATTAACTTTTAGCCTTTTTTGGAGAGGTTTTATCTTTATTTGAAGGAGCATAAAAGAGAAATTAATCAAAAGCGGGACGGAAACAGGTCTGGTGCTTTGGGCTTTGGGTCCTGGCAGTGTTTGATCCCACCTGGGATCACAATAAATTCCCAAATTTTACATCCAGGTATGGTCTCCGAAATCTTTGGATACAGAAATTGAATTGGACAGGAATCGAGCCCCATTTGGGTGTTAATCAGTCCTGAAGGGTGAGAGTCTCGTAAATCCAATCATTTTCCATCTCCCTGCCAGTTCTGACTCCTCCCCTCTCCCTAATCCAGAAATAAAACTGGTGCAGGAATAACCAAACCTGGAAAATCTTGGAACTTTAAAGCTCTAAATCCCACAGATTTTTCCATAGCCGTGGATTCCCCCCTGGGCTCTGTGTTGTGTATTCCCGATTTTAGCTCTGAGTCCTCCTGCTGGGACCATCCACCCCCGAGTTGGGATTCTCCAGCTCCCATTCCCGCTGTTTTCTGATTCCTGGGAAAACCAGGTTGGAAATGAGGCAACTTTTAAGAAGTTGAGGTCACTCCAGTGCTGGGTTTGCTCCCCTTTGCCAAGGACGGGTGGAAACCGAGGTTCCTCCTTCAAAGACTCCGTTCACCGAGGGTTTGGGGTTCGCTGGGTGAGGCCTGATGGGCTCCAGCCAGCAAAGAGAAGATTCCCAGACTCCGAGAGTTCCGCGTGGCCAGGTCGGCAGCGGCCAGGAGATCCAGAGGAGATGAATGGACATGAACGGACGTCAGCCCCCAGTGCCACTGGAGATCCCCGGGCTGGGAAAAGACCGATAAGAGAACCAGAGAAGGAAATCAGCCTTGAAGGCAAAGGGATCAATAACCAATCGGAGATGGGATACTGAGAATTGTGCCGTTCAGAACCAGAGAAGGAGAATTTCTTTGGGTGTTTTTAATGGATAAATCTGGGAAAAGTCTGGGCGAGACCCGGGTGTGAGGGAACGATTTCCGCGGCTCGTCCTGGCAGGATAAAGCAACGCCCGAATCTCAAACACTGCAAAGATGCTGCTGGGGAGGTTCTGGATTTCCTGCAGCTTTGGGGACAGATTTGAAGCGTTTTCCTGCTGCCCTTTGGAGGGAGATGTTGTTGGCAAACAGAGCCTTTGGAATGTCCGGCTCCGGCCGTCGGGATTGGCTGGAATGCTGCACCCGAGGACAAAAAAGTCTTCTGTGGTCAAAGTCCCTTTTCAAAACTCACAGGATCGAGTGCAGGAACTTGTGGAGTCTGTCCCCCCACAGATGTGGAAAAGATCCGTGTCCAGGGAATACAGAAATTCCCCAATTCCATAATCCACGTGGAATTTAACATGGATATTCGGGATCTGGCTGTTCAGGAAAGCCTGGCTGGAAGAGAAATGTCCACGCTGAGGGGTTTTTTGGAGAACACTGAGCTGGTGGTTTGTTCTTGATATCCCCCCGGGAATGATTCCAGGTTGGAATTTCTTTTTGCCTCGGTGGGAATTCCTGGTATTTGTGGGTGGTTTTAAGGGAAGTTGTTAAAGATCCTTTCATTTTAATTTCTTTGCTGCCTTAATTGAATGAATCAAACAATCTGCTCATGCCTAAAACAAGCCTGTAACTGGGATTTGGGACCTTTTTTAACAGAATGAGCCATGGAAATGTTGGTTGTGATTTCCATGGAGTTTATTTTGATTTTCCCTTTTTAAAATTAATTTTTAGCCAATTTTTGGTTTGGTTTGGTTTGGTTGGTTGTTTTTTTGTTGGTTGGGGTTTTTGGGTTTTTTTTGTTTGGTTGGTTGTTTTTTTTGGGTTTTTTTGAGAGGTTTTATTTGAAGGAGCATAAAACAGAAATGAATTTAAAACCGGAGAGGAACGGCTCCGGAGCTTTGCATCCTTTCTATTCTTCCTTTATTCATCCAAATTCTTGGAAAAGGGAATTTGCACTGGGGTTAATCATTCAACACAAACATCAGTGCGGGAGGTCTGGCATCCCACAGTCCCAATCCCTACTTTCATTTTCGGCTCTCTGCTGCCCCATGCTTGGCCTTTAGAAGATTCCATGCTCTGCTTTCCTCAGGAATGCGGGGCTGGACATGGATCGGCCCCCACAGGGATGGGAGCGGGAGTGGGAAAAGCTCCTGCAGGACAACCAAGGCTCCAGCCTGGGGGAGAGGGGCTGGAAATCTGGGAAAGGTCCCTTCCAACTCGGGGTATTCCATGATTTTATCACCCGGGTTGCATTTGCCAATCCCATGCCAGGAGGAACTCAGGGAATCAAAGCGAGATGTCCAAGGAGCTCTGTCCTGCCCAGGGAAGGGACTGGGACAGGAGGTGGGAAGGGGGCCTGGGAAGCTGGGAAAGGCCCTGGATGAGCCCAGGTGTGTCCAGGTGGGAGCTGGCTGGGATTGGGAATGGCAGCAGGAGCAGGACAGGGATTGTCCCACTGTGCCCCACCTGGAATTCTGGGCTCCGTTCTGGGATCTCCAGGTCCAGCATGGACCCGGAGGGGCTCGAGCCTATCCAGAGCTGGGAGCAGAGCTGGGGATTCTTCGCCTTCTGGGAATTCTGAGGATCCGTTCCAGAGGTTCCGGCTTCCTCCTCCACCTGGCACCAGAACTTTCCAGGAGGCCAACAGGAGTCAGGGAATCCACGTGCGGAGTTTCAGGGCACAGTGGATGTTTGGGAGCAGGATTGGGAAGTGAAGGAGCCTTTTAAGGAATTCTGCCTCCATTTGTCCCCTACCGGAGGTTATCCACATGTGCCTGGGCTTGGATTTAGTCTGGGAATCACAACTCAACTGCCGGAATTTCGTTACAAACAGCTGCTCCTGCCCTTTTCCTGATTTCCCTCAAAGGGGCTGAAACACCTCGGAGGATTTCCCCATAAATGCAGAGAAACCAACGGCTCTGGTTTGATTCCCTCTTCCCGTTGTGTGTCTGTGCTTGGCAGGAGCCTGGTGAGATTTTCCCTGGATATTTGGGTTATTGATGTCTTCCTGAGCTGCAGAACGATGGGATCCAGATTCCGGCCGGCAGTGACTCTTCCCATCCTTGTCTTCCTGCAGATCATTCCCGGGGTCACAGGTAATCCCTGGTTCTGTCCCAATCCCAATTTTATTTAGGAAGGGAATTCATTCCCAGCCTAAATCTGTTTGTTCTCCCAGCTCATTTTCCTGCCATTCCCACATCCCAGTTTCCCACAGGAAGTGCTGATGGGAACTTTGATAAGCACCAACTCCCAAGGCCGTTCAAGGTCCCTTCCAACCCAACCCATTCCAGGGCTGGATGATCCCAGCATGGGCAATTTTCCCATCTCTCTCTCCTCGCAGGCCAGTACAACATAATTCCTCCTGACAGCCCCGTCCTTGGAGTCGTCGGGGATGGAGCCGTCCTGCCCTGCCAGTTACAAGGCAGAATAATCCCCGAGAAACTTTCCATCCAGTGGATCTTCTCTGGGAGCTCCACAGAAAGTGCCGTGGCCACTTTTGATTGGAAAAATCCTCAAAATCCATTTCTGGAGTTCGAGGGCTATCGGGGCAGGACGGAGTTTTTCCCATCGGAATTCCAGCGGGGAAATCTGTCCCTTCTCCTGAAGAACGTCCGTCCCTCAGACCAAGGGAAATACACCTGCAGCGTCTTCCTAGAGAACTGGTACGACCAGGTCATGGTGGACCTGGATGTGGCAGGTGGGTGCCAGGGAAGCAATTCCTGCTTTTTCCCATGAAGTCAGAGGCATCCCCGGGAATTTCCCCGGGATATTTGGGTTATGGATTTCTTACCAAGCTGTGGAACAATGCGAGTCCACATTCCGACTGTTCCCATCCTTGTTTTCCTAGAGGTGATTCGTTGAGTCTCAGGTAAATCTGGGGTCTGTCCTGGCCACAATTTGGCTCAGGAAGTTCAGTTTTTGATTCCAGGATTCAGGAAAGACAGGGATTGACTGGAGAGGGTGCGCAAGGATGAGGAGGGGTCTGGATGAGGAGAGACTGGGGGAGCTGGGCCTGGTAACCTGGAGAAGGGAAGGTTGGGTGGGGATCCCATCAATCCATACGGATATCCCATCAATCCATACAAATATCCCATCAATCCATACAGATATCAATCCACACAGATATCCCATCAATCCATAGAAATATCAATCCATAGAGATATCCCATCAATCCATACAGATATCCCATCAATCCATAGAAATATCCCATCAATCCATACAGATATCTCATGGATCCATACAAATATCCCATCAATCTGTATAAATATCCCACTAATCCATACAGGTATCCAATCAATCCATAAAAATATCCTATCAGTCCATACAAATATCTCCGAGGGGAAGAATTTCTGTCCAGGAAGGGAAAGAGCTGGAAAATTCTGTCCCATTTTCCGCCCAGTATCCCAATTGTCACCTGCTCGCGGTGTCATCCCACTTTATTGCAGCAACAAATTTCCCATCAGGGCGATCCTACCTGAGCTAAATTCCAGCATTTTGTGGAGAGAACAAAGTCATTCCAAAGGTGTCTTTGGATTGATGGGAAAGTTACACAAATGGAACAGGAAATGGTGTCAAAATCCCTGATTTTAATGGTTTCACCCCAATTGGCAGCTGAGCCCCTCCCGGCCCCTCCCTCCCTTTCCCTTGGCGGAGCAGGGAGGAATTCCAAGGAAGGTAGGAAGATTCCTGAGTTGGGATAAGAACAGTTTAATAACTGAAGTCAACCCAAATCAAAACAGGAAAAACTGGGAGGGGAAAGAAAATGACACAAAGAGAGAGAAAGAAAAGCCATGAAAAACAATGGATGGTTGGCATCATTCCCAAATCTGAGGCAGCTCCTCAGAGAAATTAACTCCATCCCAGCGGGAACCAGGATGGAGAGGAAGAGCCATTTCCCAGCAATTTAATGGGAATTAGAGTTAGAAATCGGATTAATTTGCACATTATCATGGAGAAATCCATGGACACTTCCTGCCATGAGCCAGAGAATCCCAGGACGAGTTGGGTGGGAAGGACCCTGAAACTCATCCTGTTCCATCCCCTTCCATGGGCAGGGGCACTTCCTGCTATTCCAGGATGTTCCAAGCCCTGTCCAAGCTGGCCTTGGACAATTCCAGAGATGGGGCAGCCACAGCTCCTCTGGGAATTCCATTCCAGCCCCTCTCCGCCCTCCCAGTAAAGAATTTCTTCCCAATATCCCGTTTGCTGAGGGAATTCCTTGTGTGCCCTTTGTTGGAGCTGGATTTTTCCCGTTGTGCAGCTCAGGGTGCCGAGCCCTCGGTTTTCCTGGATGGACACGCTGGGAACGGCATCAGCCTCTCCTGCAGATCCCAGGGATGGTTCCCAGCGCCCTCTGTGGTTTGGCTGGACAGCCAAGGCCAGACGCGGCCGGAGGAAGTGACCACTCGGAGCACTCCGGGCCCTTCTTCCGGCATCTTTGATGTCGTGAGTTCCATGAGGCTGGAGCCGGGATCGGACCGGGAAGTGTCCTGCAGGGTGGTCAACGAGGTGCTCAACGCCACGCGGGAATCCCGAATCCGGATTGCAGGCGAGTGACCCCTGAGGGATCAGCCGGGATCGGGTGGTGGCTGCTGTCCCTTGTGTCTCCATTGACCACGGAACGATCCTGGGCCTCGGGATCAGCCGGGATCGGGCGGTGGCTGCTGTCCCTTGTGTCTCCATTGACCACGGAACGATCCTGGGCCTCGGGATCAGCCGGGATCGGGCGGTGGCTGCTGTCCATTGCCCTTGGAGAGATCCCAGAGCCCCAGTCCCAGGCCGGTGACCTGTGGGAAGATGAATAATGTGGGAAGAAATCCCTCGTTGTGTCCTGGCGCATCCGAGATCCATTTTAGCTTGGAGAGGGAAGGACTGGGACATTCCAGTGGGAGAACACAGATCCTGCAGTGACCTGGACACGAGGAGGGAGGGAGGGATTGGGACATTCCCATGGACATTCCCAGGACCCTGCAGTGACCTGGAGATCCCTGTTTTCCCTCATCTCACAATTCCATTTCTGTTCTCCAGATTCCTTCTTCCCTTCCACATCCCCCTGGATGATCGCTTCCCTCATCATTTTAAGTGTGGATTTGGGAATTCTCGGGGCCGCGGTTTATAAAATGAAACGTGAGTATTCCCACTTCTAATTCACCACAAGCCCAAATCCAAATGAAATCCTTAAATTAAAAATAAATGTATTTAAAATAGATGTCACTTAATTCTATTTATTTATATTTATATATTTCTTTTATTTTAATGTTTTAAATTTGATTTTTAATTATGTAGTTTAATTTTTTCCTATTTTAAATATTTTATTTCACTTCTAATTATTAATTTTAACAATAGTTATTATGTTTTTATTATCTTTATTAGATTTATTATTATTTATTATTGTAAAAAGTATTATTATTATTTATGACCTTAAAAGAAACAATTCCATATCAGATTCAGAAATGTGGGATTGAGAGGGAGACGGAAAAACTTAAAGGGTGGAGAATTAAATTCAGGATTCAGGACACCGGGATGATGGGATATTTACAGAATATTAATGAAGTTCCTGGGATTGTGGATTTTGAATATATTTTTCATTATAAAATGAGAGAATTTGGAATCATATTTAAAAGATGGTTTTTGTTAAAAAATAATGGGCCATTAATTCCAGCCACCCTAAAGATAATGGACATCAAATAATTGAATAAAATATTAAAAGTATTGGGACACTCCAAGGGACGGGATGGCGGAATAGTAAAAATGATAAATTAATAGAATTAACAACGGCGTTATGATTGTCACACATCGTAGTTAAAATACTTATGAGCATATTTCTAGATGATGTTCAATATATAATATATAACTAATGCTATCGATGATGCATTAATATGAATGTTAATATATAATTAATTAATAGATAATGTATTTATTATATATTGATTACTTCATATAATTAATCTAGAATAGAATGCCATAGAGTAGACTATAATACAGTGTATTATAATATGTAATTATGTATTAATTAATATAAGAGCTGTAATTATATAAAATATAAATGTTCACAACTGTATTCTATAATATGCTATATATTATAACATACAATTACCTTACAAAATTATTAAATATTGCATAATTAAAATATTGAACATCAAGATGTTAATTATTAATATTTTATTAAGTGTCAACCTTCCCATGATTCCCTGACCCATTTCCTGCTTAATTTCACCCCAAACTTTTGGCTCTTCAGCCTCAATTCCCCATGAAATTGTGGGAACAGCACCGAGGCACTGCTGGGAGCTCAATGATTTCAACTGGAATTTATTCCCTCTTTAATTCATTCATGTTTATTTCCTCCTTAATGAATTATTTTCAATTTATTTCCACGCTAATTTATGGAAGTCTGTAAATAACACAAGTCTGGGACTCTTCCTGAGGGGCTTGAGGGATATTCCAAAATCCAGCTGCTGAGAAAGGGATTTGTGGAAAGTGGATTTGGGAGGTGGAGGATTAAATTAATTTAATTTAATTTAATTAATCTTCATGTAATTAATTTTCATTTAATTTTTCTTTACTTACTAACTTTTATTTAATTAATCCTTATGTATGAATTTTCATTTCATTTTGATTTACTGATTTTTATTTAATTAATTTTTAAAAATATTATTGAAGTTTATTGAAAAAAGAGGGACTAGAAAGTGGTCAAAACCACGTCATAATTAAAGATTTTAACAGAAATGTATCAATTAATGTCTCAATTATTTCAGAAAAAGACTGTTTGAAGGCACAGCTGGGTAAGAACAATTCTCCTGCTCCTTTCATTCTTCCCGGGTGCTGTTTTGTCCCAAAAAGAGATGCGGATCGTTATATGAGGATAAAATCAAATGGATTTCTTTCCAATGGATTTCTTTTCTAATCGTTCGATTTTCCAATTGATTCATTTCCTATTTTCCAGTAAAACTCCTTGTCAGAGCTTTAATAATTGAGGACAAAGAAATACTTTAAATCCCCATCATTTTTTCACCTAAATTAAATGAAATTAATTTTGCTCTTAAATGAAATAGAATTAATTTTTACTCCTACGTTTTACTGAATTAGATTTAATTAATTTGTACTTCTAAGCTTGGGTCCTAAATTAAATTTGTTCAATTACATATTTAATTATTTATTTAATTATTTAATTTCGCTCCTGAATTTTCATCCAGAACTAAATTTTTAAAAATTTTAATATTTTACTCCTGAATTGACCCCCACGGGAATTTACGGATTTTTCTCCCTTTTTCCCGGCATTTGTTGATGGACTCAGAGTCCTTGAGGAGGGCAGCCGAAGCAGGTAAATCCATTTCTCCGATTTATGTAAATTATATTCAAATCAAATGCAATTAATATTAATGCCCTCACTATTAATTATCAAGCAGCTCCGAGAGCCGCTGAAAGGGCAGAAATTAAACTCCGGGGCTTTCCCACCCAACCCAATCCCAGCATTCGATCCCGGCATTGGCTTTGGGGAATTGAACCCCGCCCGTTCCTCACGGGAACAATTCCAAAGGGCGAAGCGCTGCCGGGATTGCTCAGGGCTGGAATTCCTGCCCGGGGGTCTCAGCTCTGCACCGGCCCCTCGAGGGCCCGCGGAGCTCAGGGAAGTTGTTGTTTTTCCACAGGAAAGCTGGAAAAAAATCAGAGACTCGGTAAGAGATTGTTTCGTGTCGGTGTCGTGTAATAGAACAATATAATATGATAACGATATTTTTCTATTATACTGCACTATATTATGTTATATTATATTACATTAAATGTATGTGATATAATATATTATAATATAATGCATTATAATATTATATATTGTTCTCTTATATATTATATACAATAATATATTATATGTATTACCTTACACATAAGATGTAAAATAGATGTATATATCATAGTAGTGAGGTGTTATATACCCCATACATTATATTTAATGTACTGCATATATATTATGTAGTTACATATTCTATATAATAGAATGTTGTTATTATATAATACTGTATTTTTTTATTACTATATTTGGCTATATATTATTAGATCCCATCTATTATATGAGATATAATTATACAGAACCCCACAAATAAAAACCCAGATAATTTCATTGAAACTCACAAATATAAACCCATTTAATTTTAATTAAACCCCACTAATTCTTTATGCTGAATTGGAATTCAAAAATTCAAATACCAACCCCTGGTGTGGCGGGATTTCCCGTGGATTGGGGTTGTCTGACCTGCAAAACTCCCAGTGAAGAAGTGCCAATAACTGGAATTTCTCTCCTTTCCAGAGCGACTCCGAGCCGAGTTGGGTAAGTGGGATAAAAATTCCATTTTATTGCCCCATTTCAGTCCAATCAATTCCTTTCATTCATTGCAATCATTGAAATCGCTGCCCAACAGATCCATGAAATTCCCCTTTCCGTTTCCTTCCCACAGATTTCTGGGAAGCCCGGAGCCACGCGGGTGAGCAGGGAATGGCGGGACACAGGGAGCGGCTTCCCGCGGGGAAACGGGAGATTTGGGGGGGATCTGGGGAAGAGATCCCTGCCTGTGAGGGCGGGGATGGATTGGAATGGAATTGCCAGGGAAGCTGTGGATTCCCCATCCCTGGAAGCACCCAAGGCCGCGCTGGGAGGGGATTGGAGCAGCCCGGAACAGTGGAAGGTGTCCCTGCCCATGGAATTGGATGGGATTGGATGGGATTTCAGCTCCTTCCAACCCAACCCATTCCATGGTTCCATGAAAATGTGGTGACCAAGCAGCCCTGGAACGGCACTTCTGGCTGTCCCGAAATTCCACAGGGTCAGAGACATCCTGGCCAAGCTGGAATCCAGGCGTGAGCCTGGGTTGGGATTAGGACACAATTCCAGGGAGGATGGATGGAAAGAGAATGAGGGAATTGTGCCTGAGGAAGGACCTGGCCAGGAGAGCTCCGGGGTGTCCACAGGGCCAAGGAGACCCCTCTGGGATCCCTTCCAATCTCACCCACTCTGGGATTTGGGGACTCATGAATTCGGGGATTTGGGAATGCCATGGCCCCTCGGATCCTCAGTGGCCGCATTCTCTATTCTGGGGAATGTTCAAATTCCTTGTTGAACCACCCCAGGGCCTCACCCACTGTGGGATTTGGAGATTGTAGGATTCTGGGATTCAGGGATTAATGGGCCTCAGTTCCTCAGTAGCCACATTCCCTGCTCTGGGAAATGTTACCATTCCCTGCTGGCCAACACCAGGATCTCACCCACTGAGCCTTTCGGGGATTCAGAGAGTCTTGAATTCTGGGGTTTGGGGATTCTGGGATTCAGGGATTTGAGGATTCAGGGGTTCTGGGATTCCAGGATTCCGGAATTCTGTGGCCCCTCAGTTCCTCAGGGGCCACATCCCATATTCTGGGGAATGTTCAAATTCCTTACAGAACCATCCCGGAACCTCGCCAACTGTGGGATTTGGGGATTTCAGGATTTGGTGATTGTGGGACTCAGGGACTCACTGATTCCTTGGCCCCTCGGTTCCTCAGTGGCCGCATCCCCTGCAGTCCCCGGGAATGTCCCAATCCCTCGCGGAAGCCGCCGGGAGCTCCCGGGGCCGCTCCGCTCATGGGATCCTTCCCGTTCCCCGCAGTTCCCGTGGCGCTGGATCCCGAGGCGCAGTCCCTGGATCTCGAGGATGCGCAGGATCCGCTCCAGGTGCCGGTGCTGGTGGCGAGGGACGCGCTGGGAGCTGGGAAGCGCTACTGGGAGGTGGAGCTGGGCCGGGAGCGGGACTGGGCGTTGGGAGTGGTTCAGTACAGACCGAGCCTTCCCGGGCCACATTCCTGGCTTTCCTGGCTTTCCCGGCATTCCCGGCATTCCCGGCATTGCTGGGCTCTGTGCGCATCCCAGGGACAGCTTTACTCCAGCTGCATCAGGAGCCGCCTGCTCAGGGAGCAGAGCCAGGGTCTCTCCGTGCTTGGGCTGTTCCTGGACTCAGAGGAAGAACGGCTGGAATTTTATGACGTGAAGCAGAGGGATCTGGTTGCGGTGATGTCGCTGGGCTCTGGAGACAATCCCGTGGGAGAGTTCTTCCCATTTATATCTAGAATGCAAACGGGGACACTCCGGATCCTCCCGGTGCCGATCCCAGTCCCACTGAAGAAACACCGTGGGGTCTGAGGGAGCAGGGGAAGGGCCCGTGGGAAGAAGGAAAGAAGTAAAATGTTGATGTCAGAAATGGAAAATTAACAATGGATAAATTTAAATGGATGGAGAGGAGAGGAGAGGAGAGGAGAGGAGAGGAGAGGAGAGGAGAGGAGAGGAGAGGAGAGGAGAGGAGAGGAGAGGAGAGGAGAGGAGAGGAGAGGAGAGGAGAGGAGAGGAGAGGAGAGGAGAGGAGAGGAGAGGAGAGGAGAGGAGAGGAGAGGAGAGGAGAGGAGAGGAGAGGAGAGGAGAGGAGAGGAGAGGAGAGGAGAGGAGAGGAGAGGAGAGGAGAGGATCAACAGGTTGAAAGAAAATTCAGATCTGATCCAGAAAACCCTTGGAGAAGTCTCTGTTACCATTCCAGGCCACAACCTTTACCAGTGTCTCAATTTAAATGGTTTTGAAGCTTTTCCTTCCTCCCACTCTGGGGTGCATACCCTGGGCTCCGTGTTTCCTCTTTCTGTTGGGCTGAATCCCATCCTGAGATTTGGGCAGGTGGAATTCTCCTGGGTTTTTTACGTATTCTTTTTGTATTAAGAAATTAATTTAAAGTGTTTTGAAGGATTAAAAAATTGCTGTTCTGAGAACTTTTCTTTTAGACTTCATCTTGAAGAATTTGTGGCAGGAAAAGGAGTTAAAAGAAGGATTTTGGTCTAAAATTGGGTCTATATGACCTTTTTGCCTGGCACCCTGGGGGGGGTGTCCCATCCCAGAGTGAGATCGGGAGAATTCCAAGGATTCCTAGGGTGAAATTAGAAGCAAACGAGGTCAATATTAAACCTGTGAAGTGTTTATTGATTAAAGAAAAGACATGGGCGTAAGAGGGGAATAGAAAGGGCAGAGAAAAGAGACAGAGCCAGAGCCAGAGCCAGAGCGTTCCCTTCCATGGCGCTCAGGGCTCACCATCGATGTTTGGTCAGCAGTGGGGTGAGGGCGCTGTGAGCCGGGTGAGTTGGCGCAGGGCGTGACTCCCACAGTCAGCGAACAGCGGGGATCTGTGGCCAACGCATGGCAAAACACGCGGTACGTGGCAGTGCCAGGAAAGGTGGCAGGGGGCCAGGGCTGTGGGCAGGACTGGGACAGCGGTGGTTGTGGGCAGGATTGGGCTTTCTTATTCTAAATTCAATCAGTCCCACACAGCGCCCCGTGACTCAACACGGTTCCTGTAGCGGTAAGGGGAAAGTTCAGAAAAGGGAAGGAAAGGTAAGAACATCTAAACAATTGGAATTTCAGTCGGTTGATTTGCTGACAGGGATACAATTCTCACTTATTTTACATCATCTCTGGAAGTTACCACCACAGCACCCGTTTTCCCAGCAACAGCCTGAGTGAACTGAACCAAGCACGGAACAACGCAGCCCAAAATTATCAACGCGCTCAAACTGCAGAACATGAAGAACAAAATATGTCTCACTCGCGGTCCCCCAGGCAGCCAGAGAAAAGGTCCCAGTCCCAGGAATCCCAGGTCTGGACTGGGACATGAGGCAGTGTGTGTATCCCTTTGGGAATTTCCTTCCCTATCTCCCCAGTACCATCTATCTTAAGGCAACAGTTGGAGTCGTTTCATTTCCCACAAACTCCGCCTTCCCCAGACCAGCAACGGTCCAGAGCCGTTCTGTACTGGAATGTGGCCGTGCTCATCGCTGTGGCCCGGCCTGCAGCAGATCCAGGGCACGGCCGTCTCGTTGGTGAGAATGTCCTGAACGGCTTGCAGGGGAATGATAGGATTGCAACTGTAAATTGGTTCTCTGGCTCCATCAAAGACCCCAATGGGATTTCATGTGGCTGGGCCATGTTTTTGTAGAATGCACTGGGGGGGCCACTCATCACCTTGGCAATTTTGAGCGCTGTTCCCAGTTATCGATGCATCTGTTGACCATTTCTGGCACTCCAAATCATCACACACCCTTAGGCCTGGTTCATTTCCCTCCTCCCCAAGGAGGAGAAACAACAACGGGCGGACAACCCCAACACAGCACATCCCAGCTGAGTTCTTGGGTAGCCCTTGGTAAGCAAAATTACCACAGAGCCACTAGTGACCTTCCAAAGCGGGACTTCCTGCAGGGAAAGGGCCAGCGCAGTTCTCGGCTGTCTGGTTCCTTTACACCCAACTCGGCCATTATCACCCATAGGTATGGGGGACCCTCTAGATTTACTGCACCACCAGCCTTCTGTCTTGGTTTGAAAGACAGGTGTCTGCCAAGGAAGGCAGGACCCTCCCTAGGAATGGGAAATACGATCCCATCCCCTCCAAATTGTTAAAACTTTGAAATGAAGGGGCTTTCAGGCAAAGATACGGGAAAAGGAGTAACAGTTCTTCACTAGTGTGTATATAGATAGCAAGGCAAGCAAACAACAACAGTGGCAGCAAAACAAACAAGAGCAGACAGCCCAATAAACAGCTTCTTCTCACTCTTTAAGCACTTTCCCCTTGGTGCAGTTCCGGTCGCAGCCAGCAGGGGCGCTGGTGGCTCCCGGCCGGGCAGGGCGGGTGCAGTGATTCCTCCAGGGCTGCAGGGGGCGCTGTGGCGCGGGTCCGGCCGTCTTTTCTCCACGTGGACAATGGCGGGCGCAGTGGCGGAAGGGATGGAGAAGGAGCTTCCTTTCCGGCTCTCCTGGGGTGACTGTGTGATACTGTATCCCCCATCGTCTGCCCTGTGCCAGACATGAATCCTGTGCCTTTCTGTGTCTCTAAGCTGGGTCCGAGAGAAAGGCAGAATAAAAAAAGCCGAGCGGTTTGTGCTCAAGGACACAGACACACACTCCCCTGCGTTCCTGGCTGCTACACAGTGGAGGAAAGCACCTTCCTGCTTTTCCCAGCTCTCGGTTCCTTTTCTCAGGAGAGACACAGACAGTTCAACTCCTTTGCTTTTCAGCTAGTCTGCGAGCTGAGGCAAGAAAGATTTTCTCCCTGGGACTTTGGCTTCTTCTCTTCTGGACTGTTCAGCACCACCAGAACATCACCGGGAGGCCCTACACCTTCACCCCCAGGGGCCCGTGCCGAACCCCAGCTCCGGAGAGGAGAGAGCCACGTCCACAAGGGCTTTGAATTTTACCACGCTCTCTCCACAGCGAGAGGTTTTATATTCCTTAGCATTATTCTTTTTTCTGTGCCTGTCTGCACTCTGCTTGTTAAATAAAGAACTTTTTTTTCCCACTTTCCTCCGAGGAAAATTCTTTCCGAAGCTGGTGGGGGAGGGTGGCTGTAACCTGCCTTCTATCGGAGGACCTTCATTTCGGACGTTCCTCCGAATTTGTCTCAAACCAGGACAAATAATTCTTGGCTCCCAGTGCATGGCCCGAAGGAAAGTGAAGAAGTGTGGTAATGACATTTTGGTTTTAATTACTTTGCATTGGGGTACAGTAGTCACCATGTTGGTTGAGTTCATAATGTCTCTCTGGTTCGAGGTACCAATGCCTTTCTGGTCCCTAGGCCTGTTTGCCTACCCATGGATTGCTCTGGTTTTGTCCCTGGTACGGAACTTTCACCGAGCAGGGGCACCAATCCGGATTTTTATTCTGCTGGGCGCGGTGATAACGATTTATAAAATGTTAACAGAGGTACAGGCAGCTGTTCAAAGTGTGTATGATTTGTGGTTTCTCCATCCTAACCCCAGCCCTAGTTTCAGTAGCCTGTTTTGGGGGTTTATTAGTAATTGCACCCAGTTTGTTAGAGGAGATGGGGATGGGGTTTCCCAGCCTTTCATCTCCCTTCCCTTTCAATTGGATAGGTTATCTTTTGAGAATGTTCCGTTTCCCCTGGATGTTAAAGAGACCACCCTCCTGGTATTTCAGCTGGTAGGCTTCCTCTCTATGATCTGCAGCTTGTCTAGAATCTGGGCTGAGATGTCCAGAGGGGCTGCTGAGACACTTGACCCAGAGGTGGAACATCCTGAGTGGTGTGGGGAATGGGAGGATATGGGCCAAACCTTGAAGAAATTCTCTGACCCGATTGTTTGGGATTTCCCCCCTGAACAAATTCAGAAGCCAGCTGAGGTGGGGAAATATCTGAAAGAGAAATACAGTGACAATTCTAATGAGAAAGAGCTCATTGCAACATGCTGGGCTTTGGCCTATGCCTATCACACACTGCTAGGTACTGTAGAGCAGCAGATAAAGGCAGAGGGGCAGGAAGATCAATCAGCAAAGCCTGCAGACACCCCTGCAGTCACTCAGGCTGCAGCCAAACCAGACAGCGAGCTCAAACCAGATGGAGAGTCTAAGCCATTGACAGTGGCTCCTGTCACGAGGAAAAAGCACACAACCCAAACTGATCGCCCAGCGAAAGATGAGGATGATGGGGGTGAAGGATCCTCACAGCCACCAACTGACTCAGAACCAGAAACCATTACTGAGTCCATGTGCATGAAGGACCTTCACAGCCTAAGAAAGGATTACACCGGACAGTCTGATGAACCCGTAATAAGTTGGATGGTCCGTATTTGGGATGCTGCAGGTGATGATACGATTCTGGACGGTGCTGAAGCGCGGCATTTGGGATCCCTGTCACATGATCCAGCTATCGACCAAGGGATGGTAAGGTGGCCTGACCCTCTCAGTCTTTGGACACGGCTCTTGAGAAGTGTGGGGGAAAGATACCTGTGCCCAGACAATTTCTGTGTGCAACAAACCCCGTGGAAGAGCATAGAACAAGGGATCCAACACTTGAGAGAACTGGCGGTGGTAGAGATTGTCTACACGAATGACCCAGGATTGAGAAGTCCAGACAGGGTAAGATGTACACCAGTGATGTGACGAGAACTCGTACGACTTGGGCCACAAGAATACGCTTCTGCTTTAGCAATAATGAAACCGGACTACGGTGTGAATGAGACCGTGCGGGATATGGCAGTGAAGCTCCGAGCATATGCGGACTCTGTGCATGGCCCAACACATGCAAGAATCACAGCGGTGGAAACACATCTGCAGAAAGTGGAAGATAAGATACAGAAGAATCACCAGGACCTCAAGAAGGAGATTAAAGAGGGCCTTCTCCAAATCTCAGCAGCACAGACCAGAAATTCTGTTACCAAATGCAGACATTCCCCAGAGAGAGAGAGAGAGAAGGTACATCCCACGAAGTGAGCTGTGGGATTTCCTGTGTGATAGTGGGGAAAACATGTGGAGGTGGGAAGGACAAACCACGTCTGCTCTGGCAGCACGAGTGAGTGAATTGAAGGAGCGCAAGTCTCAGAAAGGAGGATCTACCAAAAAGGAAGTAGCTCAGTTGCCCGTAGCCAAATTGCCAGAAATGATGGAAAAGATGATGGCATGTCCAATTCCCATGAAGGAACCTCTAAGATGCAGGCCCAGGGAAAGAAGGATAACCAGGCATAGAGGGGCCCTGCCTCTAGCCAGGTAGAGGCCAGGGAAAACCGTGTTTTTTGGACTGTGTGGATTCGTTGGCCTGGTACATCAGAACCACAAAAATATGATGCCTTGGTTGACACTGGTGCACAGTGTACAACAATTCCATCGCAGCATATGGGGGTAGAATCTGTTTCTATTGCTGGTGTAACAGGTGGATCACAAAATTTGACCTTGGTGGAAGCTGAGGTGAGCCTGACTGGAAATGAGTGGAAGAGACATCTCATTGTGACTGGCCCAGAGGCCCCGTGCATTTTGGGCATAGACTTCCTCTGGAACAGGTATTTTAGAGACCCAAAGGGACTCAGGTGGGCTTTTGGAATAGCTGCTGTGGAGACAGAGGGCATTAAGCAATTGAACACTTTGCCTGGGCTATCAGAGAACCCGTCTGGAGTCGGCCTTCTGAAGGTGGAAGAACAAAGAGTACCAATTGCTACCTCGACAGTGCATCGCCGACAGTACCGGACAACTCGGGATGCTGTGATTCCCATCCACAAGATGATCCGTGAGCTGGAGAGCCAAGGGGTGGTCAGCAAGACCCACTCACCCTTCAACAGCCCCATTTGGCCTGTGTGCAAATCTGAAGGAGAATGGAGATTGACTGTGGACTATCGTGCCTTGAATGAAGTGACTCCACCATTGAGCGCCGCTGTGCCGGACATGTTGGAGCTCCAGTACGAGCTGGAGTCCAAAGCAGCGAAGTGCTACGCCACTATTGACATTGCCAATGCATTTTTCTCCATTCCTTTGGCAGCAGAGTGCAGGCCTCAGTTTGCCTTCACCTGGAGGGGCGTGCAGTACACCTGGAACCGACTGCCCCAGGGGTGGAAGCACAGTCCCACCATCTGCCATGGACTGATCCAGACTGCACTAGAAAAGGGTGAGGCTCCAGAACATCTGCAGTACATTGATGACATCATTGTGTGGGGGAACACTGCAACCGAAGTGTTTGAGAAAGGAGAGAAAATCATACAGATTCTCCTGCAAGCTGGTTTTGCCATCAAGAAGAGCAAAGTCAATGGACCTTCCCAAGAGATCCAGTTCCTGGGAGTAAAGTGGCAAGATGGATGATGCCAGATTCCCACTGAGGTCATCAATAAGATCACAGCAATGTCTCCACCCACCAACAAGAAGGAAACACAAGCTTTCCTAGGTGCCGTAGGCTTTTGGAGGATGCACATTCCCGAGTACAGCCAGATCATGAGTCCTCTCTACCTGGTTACCCGCAAGAAGAATGATTTCCACTGGGGCCCTGAACAGCAGCAAGCCTTTGCCCAGATCAAACAGGAAATTGCTCACACCGTAGCCCTTGGCCCAGTCAGAACAGGACCAGAGGTGAAGAACGTGCTCTACTCTGCAGCCGGGAACAATGGTCTGTCCTGGAGCCTCTGGCAGAAGGTGCCTGGTGAGACTCGGGGCCGACCACTGGGATTCTGGAGCCAAAGCTACAGAGGATCTGAGGCCAACTACACTCCCACAGAGAAAGAAATCGTGGCAGCTTATGAAGGAGTCCAAGCTGCCTCAGAAGTAATCGGCACTGAGGCACAACTCCTCCTGGCACCCCGACTACCGGTGCTGGGGTGGATGTTCAAAGGAAAGGTTCCCTCCACGCATCACGCCACCGACGCTAATTGGAGCAAATGGATTGCCCTCATCACGCAGCGCGCCCGAATTGGAAACCCAAATCGCCCTGGGATCTTGGAAATAATTACGAACTGGCCGGAAGGTGAGACTTTTGGGTTATCTTCTGAAGAAGAAGAGGAGCAGGTGACACGTGCTAAAGAAGCCCCACCATATAACGAGCTACCAGAGAGTGAAAGGCAATACGCCCTCTTCACTGATGGTTCCTGCCGAATTGTAGGTGCTAGCCGGAAATGGAAAGCCGCTGTATGGAGCCCCACACGGCAAGTTGCACAGGCTACTGAAGGAGAAGGTGGATTGAGCCAATTTGCTGAGCTCAAAGCTGTTCAAGTAGCCCTGGACATAGCTGAAAGAGAGAAGTGGCCAAAGCTCTACCTCTGCACTGATTCATGGATGGTGGCCAATGCTCTGTGGGGTTGGCTGGAAAGGTGGAATAAGGCAAACTGGCAGCGCAGAGGAAAACCAGTCTGGGCTGCTGAAGAGTAGAAAGACATTGCCACTCGGGTAGAGAAGCTATCTGTGAAGGTCCGTCATGTAGATGCTCACATCCCCAAGAGCCGGGCTAATGAAGAACATCGTAACAACAAACAGGTAGATCAGGCTGCGAAAATAGAGGTGTCCCAGATAGACTTGGATTGGCAACATAAAGGAGAGCTGTTCCTAGCTCGATGGGCTCATGATGCCTCAGGTCATCAGGGCAGAGATGCCACCTATAAGTGGGCACGAGACCGAGGGGTGGATCTGACCATGGACAGTATCTCCCAGGTTATCCATGATTGTGAGACATGTGCTGTGATCAAGCAGGCCAAGCGGGTGAAGCCTCTGTGGTATGGTGGGCGATGGTCCAAATACAAGTATGGGGAGGCCTGGCAGATTGATTACATCACACTGCCTCAAACCCGCCAAGGCAAGCGCTATGTGCTCACAATGGTAGAAGCCACCACTGGATGGCTGGAGACCTACCCTGTGCCTCACGCTACTGCCCGGAACACCATCCTGGGCCTGGAAAAGCAAGTCCTTTGGAGGCATGGCACCCCTGAGAGAATCGAGTCTGACAGTGGGATTCATTTCAAGAACAGCCTTATAAACACCTGGGCTAGAGAACATGGCATTGAGTGGGTGTACCACATCCCTTACCATGCACCAGCTGCAGGCAAAGTGGAACGGTGCCATGGATTGTTGAAAACCACCTTGAAGGCACTGGGTGGGGGAACTTTCAAAAATTGGGAACAGAATCTAGCAAAGGCCACCTGGTTAGTTAACACCTGAGGTTCCACCTGTAGAGCGGGTCCAGCCCAATCTGAATCCCTGCATACAGCATGATGGAGATAAGGCCCCAGTAGTGCATGTCAGAGGTCTGTTAGGAAGGACTGTGTGGATAAATTCTGCCTCGAGTACAGACAAACCCATCCGTGGGGTTGTCTTTGCTCAGGGACCTGGTTGCACATGGTGGGTGATGCAGAAAGATGGAACAACACGTTGTGTACCGCAGGGAGATCTGATTGTTGGGTGAGAACCACCTGGAGTGTGGAATGCCTGTGTGCCCCTGCTTGCTGAGGGTCACTGTCACTGTTTGTGCACAGCTGTGCATGTGTGTGTATGTGTGTGTGTGTGTGCATTAACATGTGTCTGTAGGGTTAGAATACGTTCGTTTGGGCACTGAGCTGACGATATGGGATAAGGGGTGGAATGTCTTGGGGTGACTTTATGATGGTAGATCCCGTGGTTGATGGACACACGTGTTCCGCTGGACACAGAGGGATGGAGATGGCTTCACTGCAGGTGCTCACGTCCCCATGTACGACGTGAGAAATGAGACAACTCTTAAAAAGATTAATTTATTGAAAACAGAAAAACTGAAAAATTACAGAAATTAAAAAAAATATATAAAAATTTGGGATCCTATGGCTCAGTAGGTGATGCCCCAGGAGCGCAGGGATTTGAGATCTTCTGGCTGAGACAGCACTAGACCGCAGGTAGAGAAAAAGAACTTGCAGTGCTGGGCTGGCTTTTGGCTGGTCCAAAAGTAAAAAATTACTAAAGGAGTAAGGCTTTGAATGCCCAGCACCGACGTCTCCCACAGCTCGCTTGCAGAGAGAGAGAGGAAGAAGCGGTCCCACCTCGCTGCCTCGTTGTTTTTATAGTGTCTTTGCTCCGCCCCCAGCCCGCCCCCAGCCCGCCCCTTCGGTCCAAGGCGATTGGTGCTTTCCCTTTGATGGATCATCTCCGTGCACCAATGGCTCATCGTTGTCAGAGGGCTGGTATCAGTTGAGATAAGGGAGCTACAATGCCTTCCTTAAAATTCAGGAATTCAGGTTGCCATGGAGCTTGCCGGCAGAGTAATGGCCGTGGCTAAAAATAGCTGCTGGCTGTTAGAACTGGGGTTTTTTTTGGCCTTGGAACCAAAGTGCAAGTGAAAACACCTAAAAAAAGTATTAAAATACATCCAACACATCTCAAAACGCTTGTAAAAGTCTACAGCAAACACAGGAAAGGTAACTCTTGTGGTGTACAGGGGGTTTCAAGTTTGAAAAGGGAGCATAACTTGGGGATTTTTAACTGGGGAATTTTTAACTGGGAATAGTGCAACTCTCTTAATAAACCACTTTGAACAATTGAAAACACTGATGATGGAACTGGATTTTTGTACCTGGGCTGATGGGTTAATTTTAAGGTTCAATTTAAAAATATTTAACTCAAAATTAATTAATTAAAGCACTTAATATGCAAAGACCAAGCACAAATAGGGATTTCATGTATGACAAGAGGGACGGCAAAATCCCGGAGTTCCCGCTCTAAGGCGACCGGAATTGTTGGGGTTCAATATTCCGGAATATTTGGGATCCACATTCCGGAGTTGTTTGGGTTCAACATTCCCGGATTGTTTGGGTTCAATATCCCGGAATGCCGTGGGTCCGACACTCTGGAATTATTTGGGTTCAATATCCCGGAATATTGGAGGTTTAACATTCCCAAATATTTGTGTTTAGTATTTCTGGGATGATTTGCATTCAATATTCCCGGAATGTTTGGGTTCAATATTCCAGAATTTTCTGGGTTTAACATTCCCAAAGTTGTTTGGGTTCAATATTCCTGGAATTTTTGGGATCAATATTCCCGGAATTTTTGGGGTTCAATATTCCCAAATTTTTCGGTTTAAGATCCTGGAATTGTTGGGTTCAATATTCCCGGAATTCTTTGGGTTCATCATTCCAAAATTTTCTGGGTTTAACATTCCCAAAGTTGTTTGGGTTGAATATTCCCGGAATTTTTGGGTTCAATATTCCCAGAATTTTTGGGGTTCAATATTCCCAAATTTTTCGGTTTAAGATCCTGGAATTGTTGGGTTCAATATTCCCAGAATTATTTGGGTTTAACATCCTGGAATTTCGGGGGATTTAACATTCCCAGATTGTTTGGGATCAACATTCCCAAATTGTCTGGGTCCAATATCCCAGAGTTGATATTCCTCAATATTCCCAGCATTCTCTGGGTTCAATATTCCCGGAATTCTTTGCATTCAACATTCCCGGAATTCTTTGGGTTCAATATTCCAGAATTTGCTGGGTTTAACATTCCCAAAGTTGTTGTTCGGGTTCAATGTTCCCGGAATTCTTTGGGTTTAACATTCCCGGAATTGTTTGGGTTCAACATCCCAGAATATTTGGGGTTTAACATTCCCAGAATTTTTGGGTTCGGCATTCCTGGAGTTGCTTGGGTTTCACATTCCTGATTCCTTTGGGTTCCATATCCCAGAACTGCTGGGATTCAATATTCCAGGACTTTGGGGTTTAATATTCCCAATTTGTTTGGGTTCGATATCCTGGCATTGTTTGGGATTCACATCCCGGATTGTTTGGGTTTGATATTCCCGTATTTTTGGGGTCCAACATTTCCAAATTGTTTGGGATTAACATTCGGGAATTGTTGGGGTTCAATATTCCCGAATTTGTTGGGATTAAAATCCCTGGAATTTCTGGGGTTTAACATTCTCAGAGCTGTTTGGGTTCAACATTCCCAGAATTTCTGGGGTTCAATATTCCCAAATTTTTCGGTTTAAGATCCTGGAATTGTTGGGTTCAATATTCCCGGAATTATTTGGGTTCAGCATCCTGGAATTTCGGGGGATTTAACATTCCCAGATTGTTTGGGATCAACATTCTGGAATTGTTTGGGATCAATATTTGGGAATTGTTTGGGTTTAACATCCCCAGATTGTTTGGACTCAATATCCCGGAGTTGATATTCCTCAACATTCCCGGAATTCTTTGCATTCAACATTCCCGGAACTCCTTGAGCTCAACATTCCTGGAACTCTTTGGGTTCAACATTCCAGAATTTTCTGGGTTTAACATTCCTGAAGTGGTTTGGGTTCAACATTCCCGAATTCTTTGGGTTCAATATTCGATATTTTATTAATGATGATATTAACGGATTAATTAATGAATGGTTCATTCATTACTTTGGGTTCAGTATCCCAGAATTCTTTGGGTTTGATATTCCCGGAATTCTCTGGGTTTGAAATTCCCGGAATTCTTTGGGTTCAGCATTCCCAGAATTGTTTGGGTTCAATATTCCCGGAATTCTCCGGGTTCAATATTCCCGGAATTCTTTGGGTTCAGCATTCCCGGAATTGTTTGGGTTCAATATTCCCGGAATTCTCTGGGTTCAGTATCCTGGAATTCTTTGGGTTCAGTATCCCAGAATACTTTGGGTTTGAAATTCCCGGAATTCTTTGGGTTCAGTATTCCCGGAATTCTCTGGGTTCAGTATCCTGGAATTCTCTGGGTTCAGTATCCCAGAATTCTTTGGGTTCAGCATTCCCGGAATTCTCTGGGTTCAGTATCCTGGAATTCTCTGGGTTCAATATTCCCGGAATTCTCTGGGTTCAGCATTCCTGGCACGGGGATTCCGGTGCCCACGGGATTGGGCGATCCCAAAGTTCCTTTCCCATCCGAGCCATTCCCTGATCCCGCAGACTCACCCGCCACGGGATGGAGCACCGGGAGCAGCAGCAGCAGCAGCAGCAGCAGCGGGATTCCCGTTCCCATTCCCGTTCCCGTTCCCGTTCCCGTTCCCGTTCCCATTCCCGTTCCCATTCCCGTCCCCGTTCCCATTCCCGTTCCCATTCCCGTTCCCATTCCCGTTCCCATTCCCGTCCCCGTTCCCATTCCCGTTCCCATTCCCATTCCCGTTTCCATTCCCATTCCAGTTCCCGTTCCCGTTCCCATTCCCATTCCCGTTCCCATTCCAGTTCCCGTTCCCATTCCCGTTCCCATTCTCGTTCCCGTTCCCATTCCTGTTCCCATTCCCGTCCCTGGGGGAAAGGGGAAATTCCAGGGGTGAGGATGGAATCCAGGGATTGGGGTCTGGCTCCCAGGCCCCGTTCCCTGGGATTGGATTGGGGTGGGGCGGGGAGGGAATTCCTTGGGAATCTCTTGGGATGGGTGGGGAAAGTCCCTGAAGATGACGGGAAAGTGGGAGAGAGGGGGAAAAGTGGGAATGGGATGGGGAGGGGAGGGGGGGGAAGGGGGAAAGGGGAAAGTGGGGGAAAAGGGGGGAAAAGGGAAAAAAGGGGAAAAGGGGAAAGGGGAGAGAAGGGATCCAGGAAGTGATCCAGGGATGGGATCCAGGGAAGGATTCATGGAAGGATCCAGGGATGGAATCCAGGGACGGGATCCAGGGAGGGATCCAGGGAAGGATCCAGGGATGGAATCCAGGGAAGGGATCCAGGGATAGGATCCAGGGATGGGATCCAGGGAGGGATCCAGGGAAGCTCGGCAGCTCCAGATTTCCCGCTGGACACAAACCCTAAACCCCCAAATCCAAGGAATTCCCGGAGAAGGCGCCGGGTCCGGCCGAGGGCCGGGAGCACCCACCTGATTCCCAGCCGAGGCCGGATCCCGGGAATCGCTCCCGGCCGGAGCCGCCGCCGGCCCCGGGAACCTTTGGACCCGGAATTGCGGCCCCGGAGCCGCCCCGGGTGGTCCAAAGGGCGCCCGGGAGCCCTCGGGAGGAGGCAAAGGCGGGAGCGGCCGGGAATCGGCGGGATCGGGATTCAAATCCTTGGGATCGGGATTGGAACCCCCCTGGGATTAGGATTCAAATCCTTGGGATCGGGATTGGAACCCTCCGGGATCGGGATTCAAACCCTCGGGATTGGGATTCAAATCCTCCGGGACTGGGATTAAAATCCTCCGGGATCGGGATTCAAACCCCCCTGGGATTGGGATTCAAACCCCCCGGGATCGGGATTCAAAACCCCGGGATCAGGATTCAAATCCTTGGGATCGGGATTCGGACCCTCGGGATCGGGACTGAACCCTCCCCGGGACTGGGATTCAAACCCTCCGGGATCGGGATTGGAACCCCCCGGGATCGGGATTGGAACCCCCCGGGATTGGGATTGGAACCCCCCGGGATTGGGATTAGAACCCTCCGGGATCGGGACACGGAAGCGCCAGGATCCCCGGGGCTCTCCCGGAATTCCCGGAGAAGCGGCCGATCCCGGGAATTCCCACCAGGGATTTGGGATCGGGATGGACACGGCCGATCCCGGGAATTCCCAAGGGAGGGGCTGGAGTGGGATGGACTGGGATGGACTTGGAGGAACTGGGATGAACGGGGATGGACTGGGAGGAACTGGGATGGACTGGGATGGACTGGGATGAACTGGGATGGACTGGGATGAACTGGGATGAACTGGGCTGGACTGGGAATTTGGGGCTCCAGGATGGGTTTGAGCGGGGCCAAGCCGGGGGTTCCCAGGAATCCCCAAAAATCCCCAAAAATCCCCAAAAATCCCAAAGCGGGACCCGAGGGGGAAATGGGGAAGGGAAAAGTGGGAATGGGAATGGGGGGGTGGGAATGGGATTGGATTAATGGGATTGATGGGAATGATGGGAATGGGATTGGATTAATGGGATTGATGGGATGGGGGGGATGGGAATGGGATGGGATTAATGGGATTGATGGGATGGGGGGGATGGGGGAGCGGGATGGGATTGATGGGATGGGATAGGGGGAATGGGATGGGAATGGGATTGATGGGATTGGATGGGATGGGGGGGATGGGATTGATGGGATTGATGGGATGGGATGGGGGGATGGGATGGGATTTATGGGATGGGGGAGATGGAATGGGATTGGATGGGATTGATGGGATGGGATTGATGGGATTTATGAGATGGGATGCGATGGGATTGGATGGGATGGGATGGAGGGGGATGGGATGGATGGGATTTATGGGATGGGATGGGATGGGATTGATGGGATTGATGGGATGGAAGGGATGGGAATGGGATGGGAATTATGGGATTTATGTGATGGGATAGGGGGGATGGGATGGGATGGGATGGGATGGGATGGGATGGGATTGATTGGGGGGGGGGGGATGGGAAACTGGGGAGGGGCTTGGACACCCTCGGGAAAGGTCTGGAACACCTGGAGTGCGGCCCAGTACAGCCCAGTACGGCCCAGTACAGCCCAGTACAGCCCAGTGCAGCCCAGTACGGCCCAGTACGGCCCAGTACGGCCCAGTGCAGCCCAGTACAGCCCAGTGCAGCCCAGTGCAGCCCAGTACGGCCCAGTACGGCCCAGTGCCTCCCAGTACAGCCCAGTAACTCCCAGTACAGCCCAGTACAGCCCAGTGCCCTCCCAGTGCCTCCCAGTACAGCCCAGTACAGCCCAGTGCGGCCCAGTACAGCCCAGTGCAGCCCAGTGCAGCCCAGTGCAGCCCAGTGCAGCCCAGCACAGCCCAGTGCCTCCCAGTACAGCCCAGTACCTCCCAGTACAACCCAGTACAACCCAGTACAGCCCAGTGCCCTCCCAGTGCCTCCCAGTACAGCCCAGTACAGCCCAGTGCGGCCCAGCACAGCCCAGTGCCTCCCAGTACAGCCCAGTACCTCCCAGTACGGCCCAGTACAGCCCAGTACCTCCCAGTACAGCCCCGTGCCTCCCAGTACAGACCAGTACAGCCCAGTACGTCCCAGTGCCTCCCAGTGCAGCCCAGTGCTCTCCCAGTACGGCCCAGTGCCTCCCAGTCTCTCCCAGTCCCCCCCCAGTCTCTCCCAGTCCATCCCAGTCCCTCCCAGTTCCCCGCGCTCCCTCCCAGCCCCGCCCTTTCCGGAAGTGACGTCACCGCGGGCGAGCGCGGCCGGAAGCGGCTCCGGGGGCGGTGGCGGCGCTCGGTGAGAACTGGGAGAGACTGGGAGGGACTGGGAGGGGATTGGGGGGGACTGGGGGGAATTGGGGGGGACTGGGAGGGGATTGGGGGGGACTGGGAGGGACTGGAGGGGACTGGGAGGGGATTAGGGGGACTGGGATGGACTGGGAGGGACTGGGGTGCGCTGGGGGGACTGGGAGGGGATTGGGGGGAACTGGGAGGGACTGGAAGGCCATACTGGGCTGTACTGGGAGGCACTGGGCTGTACTGGGCTGCACTGGGAGGCACTGGGCGGCACTGGGCTGTACTGGACCGGACTGGGCCATACTGGGCTGCACTGGGCTGTACTGGGCTGTACTGGGAGGCACTGGGCTGTACTGGGAGGCACTGGGCTGCACTGGGCTGTACTGGGCTGCACTGGGCCGTACTGGGCCGTACTGGGCTGTACTGGGCTGTACTGGGAGGCACTGGGCTGTACTGGGCCGTACTGGGCTGCACTGGGCCGTACTGGGCTGCACTGGGCTGTACTGGGAGGCACTGGGCTGTACTGGGCCGTACTGGGCTGTACTGGGCTGTACTGGGCCGTACTGGGCTGCACTGGGCTGTACTGGGAGGCACTGGGCTGTACTGGGAGGCACTGGGCTGTACTGGGCCGTACTGGGCTGTACTGGGCTGTACTGGGCCGTACTGGGCTGCACTGGGCTGTACTGGGAGGCACTGGGCTGTACTGGGCCGTACTGGGCCGTACTGGGTTGCACTGGGCTGCACTGGGCCGTACTGGGAGGCACTGGGCTGCACTGGGCTGCACTGGGCTGCACTGGGCTGTACTGGGCCGCACTGGGCTGCACTGGGCCGTACTGGGCCGTACTGGGCCGTACTGGGCCGTACTGGGCTGTACTGGGTGAGTGTCCTGGGGATCCCCGGTCCCAGCTCAGGGCGTTCCCAAGGGGATCCCGAATCTCCCTCGGGAGATCCCAAATCCCGGCCCCGGGAATTCCCAAATCCCCTCCCAGGGATCCCAAATCCCAAATCCCATCCCAGGGATCCCAAATCCCCTCCCAGGATCCTCCAGCAGGAATCTCCGCCCCCCCCCCCCCCAATCCCTGCACGTCGCTAATGAGATGCTAATGAATCATTTGCATATTCATTAGCACCCGATTTAACCCAAACCCGGCGCTTTTGTCCCCAGTTCTGCAGCCGGGGGGGCTCTGCTCCCGTTGGCCCCGCAGCCGCTGCCCCCAGTGCTCCCAGTGCCCCCCCAGTGCTCCCAGTGCCCCCAGTGCCCCCCAGTGCCCCCAGTGCCCCCCAGTGATCCCAGTGCTCCCAGTGCCCCCCCAGAGCTCCCAGTGCTCCCAGTGCCCCCCCAGTGCCCCCCCAGTGCTCCCAGAGTTCCCAGTGCCCCCCCAGTGCCCCCCCAGAGCTCCCAGTGCCCCCAGTGTCCCCCCAGTGCCCCCAGTGCCCCCCAGTGATCCCAGTGCCCCCCAGTGATCCCAGTGCTCCCAGTGCTCCCCCAGTGCTCCCAGTGCCCCCCAGTGCTCCCAGTGCCCCCCCAGAGCTCCCAGTGCTCCCAGTGATCCCAGTGATCCCAGTGCCCCCCCAGTGCCCCTAGTGCTCCCAGTGCCCCTAGTGCTCCCAGTGCCCCCCCAGTGCTCCCAGTGCCCCTAGTGCTCCCAGTGCCCCCCCAGTGCTCCCAGTGCCCCTCCAGTGCTCCCAGTGCTCCCAGTGCTCCCCCAGTGATCCCAGAGCTCCCAGTGCTCCCAGTGCCCCCCCAGTGCCCCCCAGTATCCCCCAGTATCCCTCAGTGCTCCCAGTGTTCCCAGTGCCCCCCCAATGTCCCCCAGCATCCCCCCAGTGCCCCCAGTGTCATGGCTACCCCAGGATCCCTCCTGGCCACCCTGGGCTCCCTCATGGCCACCTCAGGGTCCCTCATGGCCACCCTGGGGTCCCTCGTGCCCACCCCGGGGTCCCTTGTGGCCATTCATGGCCACCTTAGGGTCACTGATGGCTACTCTGGGCTCCTTCATGGCCACCCCGGGATCCCTCATGGCCACCCCAGGGTCCCTTATGGCCACCTCGGGGTCCCTCATGGCCACCTCAAGGTCCCTTGTGACCACCTCAACCCTTTGGAATTCCCGGAATTCCAATCCCGGGGCCTCCTTTCCCTGGTGGCGCTTCAGGATCCAGCCCCACCCGGAACTGCCCCAATTCCCCCCCAATTCTCCCCAATTCCCCCAATTCCCAATTTCCCCCAGTTCCCCCCAATTCCCCCCAGTTCCCCCCGATTCCCTCCAATTCCCGCCAATTCCTCCCCAATTCCCGCCAATTCCCCGCCAATTCCCGCCAATTCCTCCCCAATTCCCCCCCAATTCCCCCAATTCCTCCCCAATTCCCGCCAATTCCCCCCCAATTCCTCCCCAATTCCCCCCCAATTCCCCCCCAATTCCCCCCCAATTCCCGCCAATTCCTCCCCAATTCCCCCCCAATTCCCCCAATTCCTCCCCAATTCCCCCCAATTCCCCCCAGTTCCCCCCCAATTCCCCCCAATTCCCGCCAATTCCCCCCAATTCCCGCCAATTCCCCCAATTCCCCCAATTCTCCCCAATTCCCCCCAATTCTCCCCAATTCTCCCCAATTCCCCCCAATTCTCCCCAATTCCCCCCCAATTCCCACCCAATTCCCCCCAATTCCCCCCCAATTCCCCCCCAATTCCCGCCAATTCCTCCCCAATTCCCCCCCAATTCCCCCAATTCCTCCCCAATTCCCGCCAATTCCTCCCCAATTCCTCCCCAATTCCCCCCAATTCCCGCCAATTCCTCCCCAGTTCCCCCCAATTCCCGCCAGTTCCTCCCCAATTCCTCCCCAATTCCCCCCAATTCCCCCAGTTCCCCCCCAATTCCCCCCAATTCCCGCCAATTCCCCCCAATTCCCGCCAATTCCCCCAATTCCCCCAATTCTCCCCAATTCCCCCCAATTCTCCCCAATTCTCCCCAATTCCCCCCAATTCTCCCCAATTCCCCCCCAATTCCCACCAATTCCCCCCAGTTCCACCCAATTCCCAGATTTTTCCTTGTTCCTTGGGTTCTTTGGATCCCCCAAGCTCATCCCGGGGGGGTCCTCGAGGGGATTCCCAAATCCAGCCCTGGGGGGTCCCAAAGGGATCCCTAAATCCAGTTTAGGGGGTTCCCAGGGGATCCCCGAGTCCAGCTCAGGAGATGCTTGAGGAGATTCCCAAATCCAGCTCCAGGGGTTCCCAAAGGGATCCCCAAATGCAGCTCAGGGAATTCCCAAAGGAACCCCAAAATTCAACTCAAGGGATCCCCAAATCCAGCTCAGAGAATTCCCAAAGAGATCCCCAAATCCAGCCAGGGGGATTCCAAGGGGAGCCCCAAATCTGGTTTAGGGCGTTCCCAGGATTCCCCAAATCCGGCTCAGGGAATTCCCAAACGGATCCCAAAATTCAACTCAAGGGATCCCCAAATCCAGCTCCGGGAATTCCCAAAGGGATCCCCAAATCCAGCCAGGGGGTTTCCAAGGGAATCCCAAAATCCACACCTGGGGGGTTCCAAAGGGATCCCCAAATCCAGCTCAGGGAATTCCCAAAGGGATCCCCAAATCCCACTCCGGGCTGGGATCCCCAATTTGGGGACCACCAAAAGCAGGCAATCCCCAAATCCATCCTGGCGAGATTCCCAAGGGAATTCCCCATTCCTCACTTGTCCCCATTCCCGCTTTTCCAGCTGCGGCCATGGAGGGGCTGCGGGGCTGCGACCCCCCCTTTCCCCAGGGGATCCCCCCCCTCTCCGAAGGGGACGAGGAGGAGGAGGAGGAAGAGGAAGAACAAGGTGAGGAGGAGGAACCCGGTGAAGAACCAGGTGAGGAGGAAGAGCCAGGTGAGGAAGAAGCAGGTGAGGAGGAGGAACCAGGTGAGGAAGAACCCGGTGAAGAACCAGGTGAGGAGGAAGAAGCAGGTGATGAAGATGATGCAGGTGAAGAGGATCCGGGTGATGAGGAAGCCCCAGGTGATGATGAAGAGCAGCAGGAGGAGCCGGGGGGAGCCCTCCAGGTGCGCCCCGCTCCAGGTGAGGCCTCGGGCAGCCGGCCCCAGCCCCGCCTGTACCTGCGGCCGCGCCGGGCGCCGGAGGAGCCGGGCCCGTCCCACGGGGAGCCCCCGCGGGCGCTGTGGGGCCGCCCAGGTGAGCCGGGCCAGGTGAGCGCCGCGCTGGAGGCCCCGGCCGGCGCCGCGGGCGCCACGCCCGGCTTCGTGCAGCTCATCGACGAGCGCGGCGTCTACTCCACGGCCAAGCTGGTGCTGGGCGGCCGCGCGGGCGCGCCGGGCGAGGCCGAGGCCGAAGAGGAGGAGCAGGAGGAGGAGGAGGAGGAGGAGCTGCCGCCTCACCTGGAGATCCGGCAGGTGATCGTGGCCGAGAAGCCTTTCCAGTGCCCCGTGTGCCACAAGGGCTTCAAGCGCGCCTGGGAGCTGCTGAGCCACGAGGTGGTGCACACCGAGGCGCGGCCCTACACCTGCCACCTGTGCCAGGCCACCTTCAAGCGCCACTCGGACTTCAAGAGCCACGGGCTGGTGCACACGGAGGAGCGGCCGCACCGCTGCGACCTGTGCGGGAAGCGCTTCAAGCGCTCCTCCAACCTGCAGGAGCACCGGCGCATCCACAGCGGCGAGCGCCCCTTCACCTGCCCCAGGTGCGCCAAGGGCTTCAAAACGCCCTACGAGCGCCAGCGCCACGCCCTGACCCACCTGGGCGCCGAGAAACCCTTCCGCTGCGGCGAGTGCGGCAAGGATTTCCCGGCGGCCAACGCGCTGCTGCTGCACCGGCGGCAGCACTGCCAGGACAAGCCGCACACCTGCGGCGTCTGCGGCAAGCGCTTCACCTACGGCCACAGCCTGAAGGTGCACGAGCGCGTGCACACGGGCGACCGCCCCTTCCGCTGCGCGCTCTGCGGCAAGGCCTTCAAGCAGAGCAACGCGCTGGCCTCGCACGAGCGCGTGCACACGGGCGAGCGCCCCTTCGCCTGCCGCACCTGCGGCAAGGCCTTCAAGCAGTCGTCCTACCTGGCCATCCACCAGCGGGCGCACACGGGCGAGCGGCCCTACAGGTGCGAGGCCTGCGGCAAAGCCTTCGCGCGGCCCTCGCTGCTGCTGCAGCACCGGCGCGTGCACAGCCAGGAGCGGCCGCACCAGTGCAGCCACTGCCACAAGTTCTTCAAGGACCTGGCCTACCTGGCCGTGCACGAGAAGGTGCACACGGGAGAGACGCCCTACAAGTGCGGCGTGTGCGCCAAGGGCTTCGCGCACCCCTCCAACCTGCTGCAGCACCAGCGCGTGCACCGCGACACCTGAGAGGGGCCCCGGATGGGCGCGGGGGTGAGAAAGGTGTGGCACCGTCAGCTGAAGCGCCTGAGCCCCGTGGATGAAGGCCCAGGTGAGAGGACCCCCAGTATCAGCCAGGTGTGCGCCCCAAAGATCTCCCGTGGACCCCAAAAAGTTGCAGCGGCAACACCTGAACTGCGACACCTGAGCCGCAGGTGTGGGGACTTTGTACCTGTGACCTCAGACAGGTGTGGACCCTAAAAATGTGCTATGGACCCCAAAAATATGCTATGGACCCCAGAAAGCTGCAGCAACAACACCTGAACTGCGACACCTGAGCCGCAGGTGAAGGGACTTTGTATCTGTGACCCCGGGTAGGTGCAGACCCCAAAAATGTGCATTGGACCCCAAAAAGCTGCAGCAGCATCACCTGAAGCACCTGAGCCCCATGGATGAAGGCCCAGGTGAGAGGACCCCCAGTATCAGCCAGGTGTGCACCCCAAAGATCTCCCGTGGACCCCAAACAGCTGCAGCGGCAACACCTGAACTGCGACACCTGAGCCGCAGGTGTGGGAACCCCAGATCTGTGACCCCGGACAGGTGAGGACCCTAAAAATGTGCATTGGACCCCAAAAAGCTGCAGCAGCAACACCTGAAGCACCTGAGCCACAGGTGAGGGGACTCTGGATCTGCACCCCAGGACAGGTGTGGGCTCCAAAAAGCTGCAGCAGCACCACCTGAACTGCGACACCTGAGCCACAGGTGAGGGCACCCTGTACCTGTGACCCTGGACAGGTGTGGACCCCAAAAAGCTGCAGCACCTGGACAGCGACACCTGAGCCGCAGGTGAGGGGCTCCAGGACAGGTGTGGACCCCAAAATCGGCAGCACCTGAGCCGCAGGTGGGGGGTCCCAGCACGGCCACACCTGAGCTGTGATGTCACCAGCATTGGAAAAGGACCTGGGGACCCCCAGGGTGCACCTGTGGCCAGGTGTGACCCCAGAACTGCGATGCCTCACCTGAGCCCTCACCTGGAGCTGCAGAGCCCCTCCCAGTCGGGACTGGGGGACCTGAGGCTGGACTCACCTGGATTTTGGGGCACTCCAGGTGCACACCTGGATGGGGCGGGGCCTTCCCGGGGCCTGGATTTGTTCCCCTTGGACAATGGGACAGGGACAGTGCACCTGAGCACACCTGGGGCACACCTGGGCTCACCTGGGGCACAACTGGGGACACCTGGGCTCACCTGGGGACACCTGAGCACACCTGGGCACATCTGGGCACACCTGGGGTTCACCTCAGCTCACCTGAGCACACCTGGGGTTCACCTGGGGCACACCTGGGCTCACCTGGGGCACAACTGGGGACACCTGGGCACACCTGGGTTTCACCTCAGCTCACCTGGGCACACCTGGGGCTCACCTGAGCTCACCTGGACACATCTGAGCACACCTGGGGCACATCTGGGGTTCACCTGAGGCTCACTTGAGCTCACCTTGGGCTCACCTGGGCACACCTGGGCACACCTGGGGGCACCTGGGGCATACCTGAGCTTCACCTGGGGACATCTGAGCTCACCTGGGCACACCTGGGGCTCACCTGGGCACGTCTGAGCACAGCTGGGGCACACCTGGGGTTCACCTGGGCACACTTGGGCTCACCTGTCTCATCTTTCCGGGCGGTACCTGTAGCGCTGGGGGTGGGGGCGGGGCACACCTGAGTAACTCATTAAACGATGGTTAATTGATGACGTCATCACCGGTCTCACCTGAGTCCCACCTGGCGCTTCGGGGCCGGAGTCAGCGGACGGGTGGGGGAGGGAGAGACCCCCCCAAAATTCACACCTGGGGGGCTGGGACCCCCCAAAATCCTCACCTGGGGGATTGGGACTCCCCAAATTCACACCTGGGGGAGTCAGGAACCCCCAAATTCACAGCTGGGGTGCTGGGACCCCCCAAATTCACACCTGGAGGGTTGGGACCCCCAAATTCACACCTGGAGGAGTCAGAAACCCCCAAATTCACACCTGGAGGGTTGGGACCCCCAAATTCACACCTGGAGGAGTCAGGAACCCCCAAATTCACACCTGGAGGGTTGGGACTCCCCAAATTCATACCTGGGGGGCTCAGGACCCCCCAAATCCACACCTGGGGGAGTCAGGGACCCCCAAACTCACACCTGTCCCACCTGCAGAGTTCAGGACCCCCAAGAACTCCACACCTGTCGCACCTGGAGGGTCCAGAGCCCTTTTGAATTTATTCACCTGGCCCAGGTGTGCAGCAGCACCTGAGCCCTGCGGGGGCTGCCGGGGGCGGGGCAGGGGCCGGGTGAGGATCCAGGTGAGGGGATCCAGGTGAGGGGATCCAGGTGAGGAATTCCAGGTGAGAGGATTCAGGTGAGGGGTTACAGGTGAGGTTCCAGGTGAGGGGATCCAGGTGAGGGGATCCAGGTGAGGAATTCCAGGTGAGGGTTCAGGTGAGGGGATCCAGGTGAGAAGCTCCAGGTGAGAGGATCCAGGTGAGAGGTCCCAGGTGAGAGGATCCAGGTGAGGGTTCAGATGAGGGGATCCAGGTGAGAGGTTCCAGGTGAGAGGATCCAGGTGAGAAATTCCAGGTGAGGGGTTCAGGTGAGAGGATCCAGGTGAAAAGTTCCAGGTGAGGGTTCAGGTAAGGGGCTCCAGGTGCCAGGTGAGCACCGCCAGGTGAGCTGCTCAGGTGAGCTCAGGGGGCGTCGTCCATCAGCTGCAGCGCATCGGCCTCGCCAGGTGGGGCCCTCCTGGGCAGGTAAATGGAGCCGGGGGCCCTCGGGGCATCCAGGTGAGCTGGGGACACACCTGGTGTCACCTGGTGCCACTTGGCATCACCTGGTGCCACCTGGCTGTCAGCCGGCCGTGCCAGGGGCCGGGGCAGGTGCAGGACTCACCTGTGACACACCTGGCCCGCAAGGTGAGCCAGAGCAGGGCCCCGCTCAGTGACGTCAGCAGCACCAGCAGCGCCACCAGGTACGCACAGGACGGGGACGCACCTGGGGGGGGGACAGGTGAGGGCGGGGGGGTCACGGGAGGAGCCCTCGGCCCTTCTCACCTGTGCTACCTTCATCTCCTCACCTGAGCCACCTTCACCCTCTCACCTGTGCTGCCTTCATCTCCTCACCTGAGCCACCTTCACCCTCTCACCTGTGCTGCCTTCACCTCCTCCCCTGTGCTGCCTTCACCCTCTCACCTGAGCTATCTTCACCTGCTCACCTGTGCTACCTTCACACCTGACCTACCTTCACCTTCTCACCTGTGCTACCTTCATCTCCTCACCTGAGCCACCTTCACCCTCTCACCTGTGCTGCCTTCACCTCCTCACCTGTTTGCCCCATTTGCTTCTCACCTGTCCCACCTTTCTCACCTGTCCTGGTTTAACTCTTCTCACCTGTCCTGGCTCCTCTTTCACACCTGTTCCCCTCCCTTCACACCTGTCCCACCTCTTTCCCTCACCTGACTTCTGCTTTGATTCCTTTCCTACACCTGGGGCTCACCTGGATCCCCTCCCCCACACCTGTCCCTCACCTGGGCCCCTCCCCCACACCTGTGGCCCACCTGAGCCCCTCCCCCACACCTGTGGCCCACCTGAGCCCCTCCGCGCCCCCCCGCGCTCACCTGTGGGCATGGCACAGACCACACCCGCGGCCCCACCTGCGCCGCAGGTGCCCAGCCGCGTCTGCCTGCGCAGGCACTCGAGGAGCTGCGACTCGGAGCCCTCACAGGTGAGGCCCTGCAGGAGCCCCGCGCCCCCCGCGGGCAGGTGCGGCCCCACAGGTGCGCTGAGGGCGGGCCCGCAGCCCACCTGCCTGCACACCACCTGCGCCTCGGGCAGGCCCCAGCGGTGCCCGCACACCTGGTGCCAGGTGCGGTTGTGCAGCACCTGCACCTGCCCCGCGCAGGGCCCGGGGCCGCCCTGCAGCCGCACCGGGGAGGGGTCCGCACCTGCGGGGGCAGGGGGAGGGTCAGGGCACACCTGGGCACACCTGGGGTGCGCCTCCCCCCACGCAGGTGCCCGGAGATGTCGTGGAATTGCCACGACCGGGTGGTACCTGGGCGCACCTGGGCACACCTGGGCACCCCAGCACCCACCTGAGCATGCCCAAGGACACACCTGGGCACCCCCAGCACCCTCCTGGGCACACCTGGTCACCCCAGCACCCTCCTGAGCACCCCCAAGGACACACCTGAGCATCCCGAGACCCACCTGAGCACCCCTAAGGACACACCTGAGCATCCCCAGACCCACCTGAGCATCCCCAGCACCCACCTGAGCACCCCCCAAGGACCCACCTGAGCACCCCCAAGGACCCACCTGAGCACCCCCAAGGACCCACCTGAGCATCCCCTGCCCCACCTATCCCCTGCAGCCCCACCTGAGCCCCCCCAGCACCCACCTGCCCCCTCCCAGCCCTCACCTGTCCCCCCCAGCTTCACCTGAGCCCCCCCAGCACCCACCTGCCCCCCCCAGCGCTCACCTGTGCAGACGGCGCTGGCGTCCTCGCTGTGCCCGCAGTTGTGCTCGCCCCAGGACCGGTGGCCGCACTGGGCCAAGGTGAGCTCCTCACCTGTGCAGTGCACCTGGTCCAGCCAGATGGGGTCGGGTCCCCGGCCGAAGCGGGCGTGGCCAGGTGCGCTGACGGCGGTGCCGCAGCCCAGCTGCCGGCAGGTGACCCGCGCGTCCGCCAGGTCCCAGGTGTCGTCGCACACGGTGCCCCACCTGCCCAGGTGCAGCACCTCCACCCGCCCCGCGCACCTGCCGGGGCCGCCGGCCAAGCGCACCTGGAACGGCTCCTCCTCCTCCTGCACAGGTGCGCGCGTGGCCGGGGAGCGGGGGTCTGCCGGGGGAGGGGCAGCACAGGGGAGGGGCAGGTGAGGGAAGATGAGGGGCAGGTGAGGGGCAGGTGAGGCTATGCACACCTGTGCACACCTGCTCACACCTGTGCACACCTGTCCATGCACACCAGTGCTCACCTGCTCACACCTGCTCACACCTGCACACACCTGTCCTTTCATACTTGCACTCACCTGCACACACCTGTTCATGCACACCTGTCCGTGCACACCTCTGCTCACCTGTGCACACCTATCCGTGCACACCTGTCTGTGCACACCTGTCCATGCACACGTGTCCATGCACACTGGCAGTCACCTGTTCACACCTGTCCGTGCACATCTGTCCATGCACACCTGTCGATTCACACCTGCAGTCACCTGTTCACACCTGTCCATGCACACCTGTGCATGCTCGCCTGCATGCACCTGTCCATGCACACCTGCGTTCACCTGCACACACCGGTTCACACCTGCCCATGCACACCTGTTCACACCTGTTCACACGGGTCTGTGCACACCTGCGCTCACCTGTTCACACCTGTCCGTGCACATCTGCGCTCACCTGTGCACACCTGTCTGTGCACACCTGTCCGTGCACACCTGTCCACGCACACCTGCGCACACCTGCTCACACCTGTCCATGTACACCTGTCCGTGTACACCTGTTCACACCTGTCCGTGCACACCTGCGCTCACCTGCGCACACCACGCCCGCATCCTCGCCGTGGTTGCAGTTGTTGCTGCCCCAGGCCGAGGCCCGGCACTGCGCCAGGTGCCGCTCGCTGCCCGCGCAGGTGACCTCGTCCAGCCAGATCTGCCCCGAGGCCGCCCCGAAGTGGGAGCGGCTCAGGGCCGCCAGCGCCACCCCGCAGCCCACCTGGCGGCACACCACCTGCGGGCAGGTAATCGCACCCCGCAGTGAGCCCAGGCACGCCTGAGCTCACCTGGGCAGGCTTAAAACACACCTGAGCTCACCTGGGGGGCCATGGACACACCTGAGCTCACCTGGGAGTGCCCAGGGCTCACCTGAGCTCACCTATGGGGCACAGGGGCACAGCTGAGCTCACCTGGGAGTGCCCAGGGTTCACCTGAGCGGCCATGGACACACCTGAGCTCGCCTGGGAGTGCCCAGGGCTCACCTGAGCTCATCTATGGGGCACAGGGACACACCTGAGCTCACCTGGCCGGCACGGGGACACACCTGAACCCCCCCCAAACCCTCACGTGAGGCCCCCCAGGGCTCACCTGTCCCCCCCAAGCTCACCTGAGCCTCCCTAACTTCACCTGGTCCCCCCCACCCTCACCTGCCCCCACCTGTGCTCACCTGGGCGTTGTTCATGTCCCAGCCGTCGTCACAGACCGTCCCCCACTGGCCCTCGTGCAGCACCTCCACCCTACCTGCGCACAGGTGCGACCCGGCCACCAGCCGCAGCTCACCTGAGCTGAAGTTACCTGCGGGGGGAGAACAGGTGAGCCCCTCCAGGTGCGCAAGGGAACACCCAGGTGAGCCCCTCCAGGTGCGCAAGGGAACACCCAGGTGAGCCCCTCCAGGTGAGCCCCTCCAGGTGTGCACCTCCAGGTGTGCACCTCCAGGTGTGCAAGGGCACACCCAGGTGAGCCCCTCCACGTGAGCCCCTCCAGGTGTGCACCTGGCTGGGAGCTCCTGGAAGCTCCTCCCACCTGCCCTGCCCGCCTTAAAGGGACCCCCCACCTCACCTGCGCACACCTGTCCATGCACACCTGTCTGTGCCCACCTGTCCATGCTCACCTGCACACACCTGTCCACGCTCACCTGTCCATGCACACCTGTCCATACCCACCTGTCTGTGCACACCTGTCCATGCACACCCCCGCTCACCTGCGCACACCTGTCCATACACACCTGTCCATACCCACCTGCGCACACCTGTCCATGCACACCCGCGCTCACCTGTGCACACCTATCCATACCCACCTGTCTGTGCACACCTGTCCATGCACACCCGCGCTCACCTGCGCACACCTGCCCGCGCTCACCTGCGCACACCACGCCCGCGTCCTCGCCATGGTGGCAGTTGTGCTGGCCCCAGCCGCGGGCGGGGCACTGGAACAGATCCCTCTCGTCGCCCGTGCAGGTGACGTCATCGAGCCAGATGGGCCCCGTGCCCTGGCCGTACCTGGCCGCACCTGGCGCCTCCAGCGCGGCGCCGCAGCCCAGCTGCCGGCAGATCACCCGCGCGTGCCGCAGGTCCCAGGTGTCGTCGCACACGGTGCCCCACAGGTGCTCGTGCAGCACCTCCACGCGCCCCGCGCACCTGTCCGGCGCACCTGAGAGCCGCACCTGGGGCACCGCGCTCAGCCCCGAGCCTGCGAACGGGAGGGGCAGGGGTCGGGCAGGGATGGGTCACCTGGGCACAGGTGTGGGACAGGGATGGGTCACCTGGGCACAGGTGTGGGGCAGGTGTGGGACAGGGAAAGGTCACCTGGGCACAGGTGTGGGGGTCAGAGTCACCTGGCCACAGCTGTGGGGCAGGGATGGGTCACCTGGGCACAGGTGTGGGGGTCAGAGTCACCTGGGCACAGGTGTGGGACAGGGAAGGGTCACCTGGGCACAGGTGTGGGATAGGGATGGGACAGGGATGGGTCACCTGGGCACAGGTATGGGGCAGGTGTGGGACAGGGAAAGGTCACCTGGGCACAGGTGTGGGGCAGGGACAGGTGTGGGGCAGGGATAGGTGAGGGACAGGTACAGGACAGGTGTGGGGCAGGTGTGGGACAGGGATGGGTCACCTGGGCACAGGTGTGGGACAGGTGTGGGGCAGGTGTGGGGAAGCCAAAGTCGCTTTCCCCCAAGGATTGGCCTCAAGTTTGGGGTGCAAAGGCGTCTCCAGGTGCTGAACCTGCGCCAGGTGCGCCCTCAGGTGAGTCGGGTGAGGCCTCACCTGGGGCAGGTGCACGGGGGCCATTCCTTCCCTCACCGGGGCTCACCTGAGATCGCTCAGATTTGGGATTTGGCCCCAAAATGGGCACAAAAAAGCATTTTCAGAGCCTAGGTGCGCCCAGGTAAGGTCAGGTGAGCTCAGGTGAGCCCAGGTGCGCCCTGGTGAGCCCAGGTGAGGTCAGGTGCGCCCAGGTGAGCCCAGGTGATCCCAGGTGCGCCCTTCCCTCCCACCTTTTGCCACCCCCATCCTGCCCCACCTGCCCCCCTCTCACGCACCCCCCACCCCTCCCCGCGCCAGGTGCGGCTCACCTGGGCGCTCACCTGAGCAGATGGCGCTGGCGTCCTCCACGTGGTTGCAGGTGTGCTCCCCCCAGGGCCGCGCGGGGCACTGCGCCAGGTGCTCCTCGGAGCCGGCGCACCTGAGCCCGTCCAGCCAGATGGGCCCCGCCCCCTCCCCGAAGCGCGCCGCACCTGGCGCCCAGAGCGCGGACCCACAGCGCACCTGGCGGCAGGTGACCTGCGCGTCCGCCATGTCCCACGCGTCGTCGCACACCGTGCCCCACCTGCCCGCGTGGAAAACCTCCACGCGCCCCGCGCACCTGTGCGGGCCCCCGGCCAGGCGCACCTGGCCCTCCTCCGGCTGCTCACCTGGAAGGCGCAGAGAACGCGGGCAGGTGCGCTCACCTGGCCGGGGGCCACCCGCTCATCCAGGGGTGGGGGTTGATGGCCGGGCTCGCCTCACCTGGGGGCGCCTGGGGCTCACCTGGGGGCGTCGGGGTTGCACCTGAGGGCAGCGGGGTCGCACCTGGGGGCACTGGGGCCGCACCTGGGGGCAGGGAGGTCACACCTGAGGGCGCTGGGGTCGCACCTGGGGCCTCACCTGGAACACACGGGCGAGCTGGGCAGGTGCGCTCACCCGGCGCTCACCCCAGGTGTGGGCGAGTCCCGGCTGGGCGTGGCCGAATGGGACAGGTGAGTGAGTGAGGACAGGTGAGGGCAGGTGGGTCAGGGGTCAGGATGGGCGGGGCTCGGAGGCACCTGGGCAGGTGTGGCTGGGGATGCCCAGGTGAGCTCTGAGGTTGGACCAACCCAACCTGGTCCAACGTCACACCTGAGCCTCAGGTGTGTCCCAGGTGTGTCCCAGGTGTGCCCAGGTGTGTCCCAGGTGTGTCCAGGTGTGTCCAGGTGCGCCATGGGTGTTCCCTGGTTGTTCCCAGCTGTGCCCCAAAGGTGCCCAGGTGTGCCCCAGGAGTACCCAGGTGTGTTCCAGGTGTGCCATGGGTGTTCCCTGGGTGTTCTCAGGTGTGCCCAGGTGCACCCCAAATGTGCCCAGGTGTATCCCAGGTGTGCCCACGTGTGTCCAGGTGTGCCCCAGGTGTGCCCAGGTGTGTCCCACGTGCCCCCCAAATGTGCCCAGGTGTTCCCAGGTGTCCCCCAAGTGTGCCCCGAGTGTTCCCAGCTGTCCCCCAGCTGTGCCCCGGGTGTTCCCAGGTGTGCCCAGGTGTGCCCCAGGTGTGCCCAGGTGTGCCAGGACTGGGAATCCCTGGGACGCCCCAGCCCCTCACCTGCCCTCAGGTAACCCCGAGGTGAGGAACGCACCTGGAACCTGCAGGTGAGACCCGGGGCCGCGGGGAGGGGGAGGGGTCACCTGTGGGGGCGCCCTGACTCACCTGGAGCCCCCAGGTGAGACCCGGGGCCGTGTGGATGGGGGGGGGGATCACCCCCGACTCACCTGGGGCCGCACAGGTGACCGTGGCGTGGGGGCAGCGGGGGGCGCCCCACACCTGCACCTGGCACTCCAGCAGGTTCCCCTCGGTGCCGTTGCACCTGACGGCCTCCACCCAGGTGAGCTCCTCGCCGCCCGCGCTCACCTTGGAGGCCTCCAGGGCGGGGCCGCAGCCCAGCTGGCGGCAGCTCACCTGCGCGGCCGCCAGGTCCCAGGTGTGGGCGCAGACCCCGCCCCAGCGCCCCTCGTGCAGCACCTGGACGCGCCCGGCGCACCTGTGCGCGCCCTCGGCCAGGCGCAGGTGAGCCAGGTCAGCCAGGCCGGAACCTGCAGGGACAGGGGGACAGGTGAGGGGGGAAGGTGAGGGGGACAGGTGAGAAGGGAAGGTGAAAGGGGACAGGTGAGGGGGGACAGGTGAGTGTGGGACAAATGAGTGGAATAGGTGAGTGTGAGACAGGTGAGAGGGGACAGGTGAGAGTAACAGGTGAGAGTGGAAAGGTGAGAGGGGATAGGTGAGGGGGGATAGGTGAGGGGGGACAGGTGAGTGTGGGACAGGTGAGAGGGACAGGTGAGAGTGGAACAAGTGAGTGGGGACAGGTGAGTGGGGAAAGGTGAGAGGGGACAGGTGAGAACGGGGAGGGGACAGGTGCGGGACTTTGTGCACAGCCCACCTGGTTCTCACCTGAGAGAACCCACCCGCTCTCACCTGAGCCCACCTGAGCCCACCTGAGCCCATCTGAGCCCACCTGCTCTCACCTGAGCCCACCTGAGCCCACCTGAGCCCATCTGAGCCCACCTGCTCTCACCTGAGCTCACCTGAGCCCACCCGCTCTCACCTGAGCCCACCTGAGCACACCCGAGCTCACCTGACCCCACCTGACCCCACCCGCTCTCACCTGAGCCCACCTGAGCCCACCCGAGCTCACCTGACCCCACCTGACCCCACCCGCTCTCACCTGAGCTCACCCGCACTCACCTGAGCCCACCTGACCCCACCTGAGCTCACCTGAGCCCACCTGAGCCCACTTGAGCCCACCCGCTCTCACCTGAGCCCACCCACTCCCACCTGAGCCCACCTGAGCCCACCCGCTCTCACCCGAGCCCACCTGAGCTCACCTGAGCCCACCCACTCTCACCTGAGCCCACCTGAGCTCACCTGAGCCCACCCGCCCTCACCTGAGCCCACCTGAGCCCACCCACTCCCACCTGAGCCCACCTGAGCTCACCTGAGCCCACCCGCTCTCACCTGAGCTCACCTGAGCCCACCCGCCCTCACCTGAGCCCACCTGAGCCCACCCACTCCCACCTGAGCCCACCTGAGCTCACCTGAGCCCACCCGCTCTCACCTGAGCCCACCTGAGCCCACCCACTCCCACCTGAGCCCACCTGAGCACACCTGAGCACACCCACTCCCGAGCCCACCTGAGCTCACCTGAGCACACCACCCCGGCGTCCTCGCTGTGGTCGCAGGTGTGCACGCCCCACCCTTTGTGGCGGCACTCGTCCAGCGCCCCCTCCGCACCTGTGCAGGTGAGCCCGTCCAGCCACACGGGGCCCTGGCCGGGCCCGAAGCGCGCGCGGGGCGGGGCCGCGATCACCTGGCCGCAGCCCAGGTAGCGGCACACGACGGCGGCGGCGGCGAAGGCCCAGGTGTCGTCGCACACCGAGCCCCAGGTGCCGGCGTGCAGCACCTCCACGCGGCCCGCGCACGCACCTGGCCCGCCCGAGAGGCGCACCTGGCTGTGGTTGGACAGCGCCGAGCCTGCGGGGAGGGGCGCGCTCAGGTAACGGCCCAGGTTAGCTGGGGGGGGGTGGGACAGGTGAGGGGAGGGCTCAGGTGTGCCCAGGGGTTACCTGGGAGGAGCGGGACAGGTGAGGGGAGGGCTCAGGTAACGGCCCAGGTTAGCTGGGAGGGGTGGAAGGGGAGCTGGGGGTGGGTTCAGGTGGGGTGGGGGGGTTACAGGTGTGACCTGGCCAGGTGAGGCCCCAAAACACACCTGGGCACCCCCTGAGGCAGGGGCCGCTTGCACCGCACCTGTCTCTCGGTATTACCGGTGCTACCTGCCCAGGTGAGGCTCCAGAGCCACCTGGGCACCCCCGACCCATCCCCCCCTCCCTGCGTCACCTGCCCAGGTGAGGATGACGTCACACCCACCTGAGCCCCTTCCCCTCGCCCAGATGAGGATGACGTCACCCCCGAATACCCTCCCCCCGCATCACCTGCCCAGGTGATGATGACGTCACACCCACCTGAGTCCCCTCCCCCCGCATCACCTGCCCAGGTGAGGATGACGTCACACCCACCTGAGCACACCACGCTGGCCACGCCCCCCTCCGCACAGGTGCGCTCCCGCCAGGGCCCCGCCCGGCACTGGCTCAGGTCGCTCTCGGAGCCGCTGCAGCTCACCTGCTCCAGCCACACCTGCCCAGGTGCGGCGTCGGGCGCGGCCGCGGGCGGGGCGGGCAGGGCGCTGCCGCAGCCCAGGTGCCTGCAGACCACCTGAGCCTCCCGCGGGCCCCAGGTGTGCGCGCAGACCCCGCCCCACCTGCCCAGGTGCAGCAGCTCCACGCGGCCAGCGCAGCGGTGCGAGCCCCCGGCCAGGCGCAGGTGAGGCGGCTCCGGCAGCAGCGAGTCTGGAACGGGACAGGTGCCGCAGGTACCGCCAGGTGTCCCCCAGGGGCTTCCCAGGTAACCCCAGGTACCCCCAGGTGCATCCCAGGTACCCTCAGGTAATGCCCAGGTAACCCCAGGTACTGCCAGGTGTCGCACAGGGGTGCCCTCCAGGTGCCCCCAGACACCCCCAGGTACCGCCAGGTGTCCCCTCCAGGTACCCCCAGGTACTGCCCAGGTAACCCCAGGTGCATCCCAGGTACCCTCAGGTACCCCCAGGTAATGCCCAGGTAACCCCAGGTACCCCCAGGTACCGCCAAGTGTCCCACAGGTGCCCCCCCGATGCCCCCCAGATGCATCCCAGGTACCCCCAGGTACCCCCAGGTGCATCCCAGGTACCACCAGGTGTCCCACAGGGGCTTCCCAGGTGCCCTCCAGGTACCCCCAGGTGTCCCCCAGGTGACCCCAGGTACCCCCAGGTGTCCCCCAGGTGACCCCGAGGTACCCCCCAGGCACTTCCAGGTATCCCCAGGTAGCCTCGGATACCCCCAGGTACCTCCAGACAAGCCCCAGGTACCCCCCAGGTACTCCCCAGGTGCCCCCAGGATCAAACTCCCACCCCCCCCTCACCTCCCCACAGGTGCAGAGCACACCTGGACCAACCCCCAAACCCTTCCGGATGGGCGCACCTGGCACAGGTGAGCTCCAGGTGAGCCCAATTCCCTCTCCCATCACTCCCCGGGGTTACCTGGGGGGGGGTTCCCCCCAGCTCCGCTCACCTGCGGCCGGGGCTCACCTGCGCACACGGCGCCGGCGTCCTCGGCATGGTAGCAGTCGTTGCGGCCCCAGGTGCGCGCGGGGCAGGCGCCCAGGTGCGGCTCCGTGCCCGTGCAGTTGGTCTCGTCCAGCCAGATCACACCTGAGCCGCGCCCGAACTGCGCCGCACCTGGCGCCCAGAGCGCGGGCCCGCAGCGCACCTGGCGGCAGGTGACCTGCGCGTCCGCCATGTCCCACGCGTCGTCGCACACCGTGCCCCACCTGCCCGCGTGGAAAACCTCCACGCGCCCCGCGCACCTGTGCGGGCCCCCGGCCAGGCGCACCTGGCCCTCCTCCGGCTGCTCACCTGTGGGGGGTGCGGGGGACAGGGGGGTGAGGGCACCTGTGCGGGCGGGGGGGGGGTTTGGGGACTGTCCAGGTGTGGGGTCCTGACAGGTGAGGTGCTGACACCTGCCCAGGTGTGGGGTCTTGACAGGTGAGGTGCTGACACGTGCCCACCTGGCACCGACACCTGCCCAGGTGAGGCACCGACACTGCCCAGGTGAGGCACCGACACCTCTCAGGTGAGGCACCGACACCTGCCCAGGTGAGGCACCGACACCTCTCAGGTGAGGCACCGACACCTGCCCAGGTGAGGCACCGACACCTCCTCAGGTGAGGCACCGACACCTCCTCAGGTGAGGCACTGACACTGCCCAGGTGAGGCACATCCAGGTGCCCCTCCCCCCTCACCTGATCCCCCCCAGGTGAGGCACCGACACCTGCCCAGGTGAGCCCCTCCCCCTCTCCCCTGACCCCCCAGCTGCCCCTCCCCCCTCACCTGACCCCCCCAGGTGAGGCACCCACACCTGCCCAGGTGAGCCCCTCCCCCCTCACCTGCGCACAGCACGGCGGCGGCGCCTCCCGGCGGGCAGGTGAGGTTGCCCAGGGCTCTCACCTGGCAGGCGCCCAGCGCGCCCTCGCTGCCCTGGCACCGCACACCTGCGGGCCAGGTGCTGCCCCGCGCGGGCCCGAAGCGGGAGCCGCCGGGGGCCGCCAGGGCGCGGCCGCAGCGCACCTGGGCACAGGTGACCTGGGCCTCGGGCAGGCCCCAGCCGGGCTCGCACAGGTGTGCCCAGGTGCCGTTCAGTGCCACCTGCACCTGCCCCTCGCAGCGCGTGGCGCCCCCGGCCAGGCGCACCTGGGCCGGCAGCGGCGGCAGCGCCGAACCTGCAACGACAGCGGGAGCCCCTCACACCTGGCACAGGTGAGCGCAGGTGTGCCCAGGTGTGTGCCCAGGTGTGTGCCCAGGTGAGCCCAGGTGAGCCCAGCTGTGTCCCAGCTGTGAGCAGGTGTGCCCAGGTGTGCCCTGGGTGTGCCCAGGTGTGCCCAGCTGTGCACAGGTGTGCCCAGGTGTGAGCCCAGGTGAGCCCCAGGTGTGAGCAGGTGTATTCCAGGTGTGCCCAGGTGTGCCCCAGGTGTGCCTAAGTGTGTCTGGGTGTGTCCCAGGTGAGCCCAGGTGTGCCCAGGTGAGCACAGATGAGCCCAGGTGTGTGCCCCAGGTGTGAGCAGGTGTGCCCAGGTGTGCCCAGGTGAGCTCAGGTGTGCCCGGGTGTGCCCCAGGAGCGTCCCAGGTGTGCCCAGGTGTGGCCCAGGTGTGCCCAGGTGAGCTCAGGTGTGCCCGGGTGTGCCCCAGGAGCGTCCCAGGTGTGCCCAGGTGTGGCCCAGGTGTGCCCAGGTGTGCTCAGGTGTGCCCGGGTGTGCCCAGGTGTGCTCAGGTGTGCCCGGGTGTGCCCAGGTGAGTCCCAGGAGTGAGGAAAAGTGGGGAAAGGTGGGAGAAAATGAGGGAAAAACGGGGAAATTGGCAAAAAATGGGGGGAAATTCGGGGAAGTTCGGGAAAAGTGGAGAAAAAATGGGGAAAATGGGGGAAAATTGGGGAAAAACGGAGGAAAAAGGGGAAAAGGGAAAAGTGAGGGGGGAAGTGGGGAAAATTGGGGGAAATTGGGGAAAACGAGGGAAAAGGAGGAGAAAAATGGGGAAGAATCGGGGGAAAAAGGGGGGGAAGAGGAAAAATTGGGGAAAAGGGGGAAAGGGGAACAAAAGTGGGGGAAAAGCCGGAAAAGGGGGGAAAATGGGGAAAATTGGGAAAAAAATGGGGAAAATTGGGAAAAAAATTGAGAAAATTGGGGAAATTTGGGGGAAATGTGGGGAAAATGGGGAAAATTGGAGAAAATTGGGAAAAAAATTGAAGGAAATTGGGGAAAATTGGAAAAATGAGGAAAATTGGGGAAAATTTGGAGGAAAATTGGGGAAAATTGGAGGAAATTGGGGAAAATGAGGGAAAAATCAGGAAAAAGGGGGGAAGAGGGAAAATTGGGGGGAAAAGTGAGAGAAAATTGAGGAAAATTGGGGAAAATTGGGGAAAATGAGGGAAAATGTGAGAAAATGGGGGAAATTGTGGGGAAAAGTGGGAAAAGGAGGAGAAAAATGGGGGGAAATCGGGAAAAAGGGGGGGAAGAGGGAAAAATTGGAAAAAAATTGAGGAAAATTGGGGGAATTGGGGAAAAACTGAGGGAAATTGGGGAAAAATGAGGGAAAAGGAGGAGAAAAATGGGGAAAATCAGGAAAAAAGGGGGGAAAGAGGAAAAAATTGGGGGGGGGGGAAAGGGGGGGAAGGGGGAAAACCGGGAATTGTGGGGGAAAAGTGGGAAAAGGAGGAGAAAAATTGGGAAAATGGGGAAAAGGGGAAGAAAAGTGGGGGGAAATGGGGGAAAATGGGAAAAAAAAGGGGGGAAGAGGGGAAAAAATGGGGGGAAGGGAGAACGGAAGTGGGGGAAAAGTGGGGAAAAATTGAGGAAAATTGGGGAAAATGGGGGGAAAATTGTGGGGAAAAGTGGGAAAAGGAGGAGAAAAATGGGGGGAAATCGGGAAAAAGGGGGGAAGGGAAAAATTGGGGGGAAATTGAGGAAAATTGGGGAAAAATGGGAAAAAATTGAGGGAAATTGGGGAAAAATCGGAGGAAATTGGGGGAAATGAGGGAAAATTGTGGGAAAAATGTGGGGGAAATAAGGCGAAAAATGGGGAGAAATCGGGAAAAAAGGGGGGAAGAGGGAAAATTGGGGGAAAAATTGAGGAAAATTGGGGGAAAATGAGGGAAAAGGAGGAGAAAAATGGGGGAAATCGGGAAAAAAGGGGGGAAGAGGGAAAATTGGGGGAAAAATTGAGGAAAATTGGGGGAAAATGAGGGAAAAGGAGGAGAAAAATGGGGGAAATCGGGAAAAAAGGGGGGAAAGAGGAAAAAATTGGGGAAAAAAGGGGGGGAAGGGGGAGGGGGGAGGGGGGAGGGGAAAACCGGGAATTGTGGGGGAAAAGTGGGAAAAGGAGGAGAAAAATTGGGAAAATGGGGAAAATTTGAGGAGAATTGGGGAAATTGAGGAAAATCGGGGAAAATTGGAGGAAAATGGAGAAAATGGGGGAAAATGAGGGAAAAGGAGGAGAAAAATGGGGGGAAATCGGGGAAAAGGGGGGAAAGAGGGGAAAATCGGGGAATAATTGAGGAAAATTGGGAAAAATGGGAAAAAATTGAGGGAAATTGGGAAAAATCGGAGGAAATTGGGGGAAAATTGGGGGAAAATGAGGAAAATTGGGGAAAATGAGGGAAAATTGTGGGGAAATCGGGGAAAAAGGGGGGAGAGGGAAAATTGGGGGAAAAATTGAGGAAAATTGGGGGAGAATTGGAGGAAATTGGGGAAAATTGAGGAAAATTGGGGGAAAATTGAGGAAAATTGGGGGAAAATGAGGGAAAAGGAGGAGAAAAATGGGGAAAAGTCGGGAAAAAAGGGGGGAAAGAGGAAAAAATTGGGGAAAAAAGGGGGGGAAGGGGGAAACCCGGGAATTGTGGGGGAAATTGGGGAAAATTCGGGCAAAGCCTCCGGGGCCGAAGGTCGCCCGCGCGTGGCGCAATCCCGGGAGGCCCCGGAGCGCCGGGAATGAGCCAAAATCGGGAATTTTGCCCCCAAAAATCGATCGGGGCTCCAAAGGCCGAGGTCGCCGCGGCCCCGAGGCGCGGAATTCCCGGAAAAAAGGGGCGGGAATGGCGGGAAATCCCGATTTTGGGGGGGGTTGGGAATATCGGGGGGGGTGGGGAGCGGGAAAGCCGATGGATTTGGGGAGAATTTCTGGATTTTGGGGTGAAAAATGGGGATTTTTTTTGGGGGGGGAAGCTTGGATGGGGGAAAAGTCGCGGATTTGGGGGCAAATCCGAGAATTTTGGGTGAAAATCCCTGAATTTTGGGGCAGAATCCCTCAATTTTGGGGGAATTCCCTCAGTTTTGGGGCAAAATCCGTGGATTTTGGGGCCAAATCCTTCAGGTTTGGGGTAAAATCTCTCAGTTTTGGGGCAAACCCAACAATTTTAGGGCCAAGTCCCTCATTTTGGGGCAAAATCCGTCGATTTTGGGGTAAAAACGTTTGGATTTGGGACAGAAGGCTCCAAATTTGGGGGTAAAATCTGGGATTTGGGTTCAAAGTCCTCGATTTTGGGGCAAATCCTTCAATTTTAGGGCAGAATCTGGTAATTTTGGGGTCAAATACCCCAATTTTGGGGTCAAATCCTACAATTTTGGGGTAAAAGTCTTCAATTTCAGGCCACAATCCGTTATTTTGGGCACAGAATCTGTCATTTTTGGGCCAAATTCCATCGATTTGGGGGCGAAATCCTTCGAAATGGAGCCAAATCCTACAATTTGGGGATTAAATGCTTCCATTTTGGGGCAAAATCTGTCAATTTTAGTGCAAACTGCAGCGATTTTTGGGCAAAATCATCGATTTGGGGCAAAATCTTTTGATTTTGGGGGCAAAACCTTCCATTTTAGGGGCAAAATCTGCCAATTCTGGGGCCAAAAATGTTGATTTTAGGGTAAATCCATCAATGTCAGGGGCAAATCCCCCGATTTTGGGGTCAAATCCCTCGATTTCAGTTCAAATCCCTCAATTTTGGGCTCAAATCCCAAAATTTTGGACCCAAACCCCTCAATTTTGGGGTCAAATCCCTCGATTTTGGGGCCAACCCCTCAATTTCAGGTCAAACCCCTCAATTTTGGGCTCAAACCCCTCAATTTTGGACCCAAATCCCCCGATTTTGGACCCAAACCCCTCAATTTTGGGCTCAAACCCCTCAATTTCGGGGTCAAACCTCTCAATTTAGGGCTCAAATCCCTCAATTTTGTACCGAAATCCCTCAATTTTGGGGTCAAATGCCTCGATTTCAGTTCAAATCCCCCGATTTTGGACCCAAACCCCTCAATTTCGGGTCAAATCCCTCAATTTTGGGCTCAAACCCCTCAATTTTGGGCCCAAATCCCCCGATTTTGGGGCCAACCCCTCCATTTTGGGTCAAATTACTCAATTTTTGGCTCAACCCCCTCAATTTTGGACCCAAATCCCCCGATTTTGGACCCAAACCCCTCAATTTCAGGTCAAATTACTCAATTTTGGGGCCAAACCTCTCAATTTTGGGGTCCAATTCCTCAATTTTGTACCCAAACCCCTCAATTTTGGGGCCAAACCCTGCAATTTTGGGGTCAAACCCCTCAAATTTGAGGTCAAATCCCCCGATTTTGGACCCAAATCCCTCAATTTTGGGTCAAATCCCTCAATTTTGTACCCAAATCCCCCGATTTTGGGGCCAAATCCCTCGATTTCAGTTCAGATCCCTCAGTTTCACGTCAAATCTCTCAGTTTTGGACCCAAATCCCCCGATTTTGGACCCAAACCCCTCAATCTCGGGTCAAATCCCTCAATTTCGGGGTCAAACCTCTCAATTTAGGGCTCAAATCCCTCAATTTTGTACCCAAATCCCTCAATTTTGGGGTCAAATGCCTAGATTTCAGTTCAAATCCCCCGATTTTGGACCCAAACCCCTCAATCTCGGGTCAAATCCCTCACTTTTGGGCTCAAACCCCTCAATTTTGGGGTCAGACCCCTCAATTTTGGGCCCAAATCCCCCGATTTTGGACCCAAACCCCTCAATTTTGCACCCAAATCCCTCAATTTTGGACCCAAGCCCCTCAATTTTGGGGTCAAACCCCTCAATTTTGGGGCCAAACCCCTCAATTTTGGGGTCAAATCCCGCGATTTTGGACCCGAATCCCCCGATTTTGGACCCGAATCCCTCAATTTTGGACCCGAATCCCCCGATTTTAGACCCAACCCCCTCGACGTTAGACCCAAACCCCTCAATTTTTGGGGGGGCTAAAATCCCCCAATCCCCCCCCGTCCCCCCGCGCCCCCCGTGACGTCACTCACCGCCCAGGTAGAGCAGCCCCAGGAGGCTCCAGGTGAGCGGGAGCCGCCCCCGGGCGCACCTGGCGGGGCCCCGGAGCGCACCTGGAGCCGCCATGGCCGCGCTGGGGCCGCAGCGCGCCCCTCCCCCCGCGGTGACCCCGCAGTGACCCCGCGGTGACCCCGCAGTGACCCCGCAGTGACCGCGGGGGGAGGGGCGGGGGGAGGGGCGGGGCTGCGCCAGCTCCAGGGAAAAGCGGGAAGGGCCCCCCAAGAGCTCCGGGAGGCACCTGCGGGGGGCTGGGCAGGTAAATCCCACCTGGGGGCACCTGGGGGGGGCTGGGCAGGTAAATCCCACCTGGGGGCACCTGGGGGGGGCTGGGCAGGTAAATCCCACCTGGGGGCACCTGGGGGGGGCTGGGCAGGTAAATCCCACCTGGGGGCACCTGGGGGGCACCTGCGGGGGCTGGGCAGGTAAATCCCACCTGGCGGCACCTGGGGGCACCTGGGGGCACCTGGGGGGGGCTGGGCAGGTAAATCCCACCTGGGGGCACCTGGGGGGCACCTGGGGGGGGCTGGGCAGGTAAATCCCACCTGGGGGCACCTGGGGGGCACCTGGGGGGGGCTGGGCAGGTAAATCCCACCTGGGGGCACCTGGGGGCACCTTGGGGACCTTAAACCATTGGGGAGCCCCTCACCTGTCCCGACCCCTCACCTGTGCCCCAGCTCAGCCCACGTGGGACCTTCACCTGTCCCGGAGCCTCGCCTGTGCCCGAGCTCACCTGTCCTCACCTGTACCTGAGCTCACCTGTCCTCACCTGTACCTGAGCTCACCTGCCTTCACCTGTTCCTGCCCTCACCTGCCCTCACCTGCCATGAGGATTTGGGGGCCCCTTTACCTGCGCGCCCACCTGGGGCTGCTCCTGCACCTGTGGCTCTGCGGTGAGTGGGGCCCGGGGGGGGAGGGGGCGGGGGAGGGGGGAGGGGCACATGTGAGGGCCAGCCCCACCCCCCAGGCAACCCCGCCAGGTGCAGCTCGGGGCCAGAACTCACCTGAGCACCCCCTCCCCCCCCATCCACACCTGTGCGGGGTGAGGGGAGGATTCACCTGCCCCGGCTGAGCCCCCCCCTCACCTGCAGCCCCAGGTGCGGCCGGCCCCGCCCCGCTGCGCCTGGCCGGGGGCCCGCACAGGTGCGCGGGGCGCGTGGAGCTGTTCCACGCGGGCACCTGGGGCACGGTGTGCGACGACTCGTGGGACGCGGCGGCCGCGCAGGTCACCTGCCGCCAGGTGCGCTGCGGGCCCGCGCTGCCGCTGCCCCGCCCAGGTGAGTTCGGCACAGGTGAGGGGCCCATCTGGCTGGACGATGTCACCTGCACGGGCCACGAGGAGGCGCTGGAGCTGTGCCGGGCACGGCCCTGGGGCGAGCACAACTGCCACCATGGCGAGGACGCGGGCGTGGCGTGCGCAGGTGAGCGCGGGGCGGGCGGGGCAGGTGGGTGCGGGTGAGCACAGGTGGGAGCAGGTGGGTGCAGGTGGGAGCAGGTGGGGGCAGATGAGCACAGGTGGGTGCAGGTGGGTGCAGGTGGGTGCAGGTGGGGGCAGATGAGCACAGGTGGGTGCAGGTGGGTGCAGGAGGGAGCAGGTGGGTGCAGGTGAGCACAGGTGAGCACAGGTGGGAGCAGGTGGGTGCAGGTGAGCACAGGTGGGAGCAGGTGGGTGCAGGTGGGTGCAGGTGGGTGCAGGTGAGCACAGGTGAGCGCAGGTGGGTGCAGGTGGGTGCAGGTGGGTGCAGGTGAGCACAGGTGAGCACAGGTGGGAGCAGGTGGGTGCAGGTGAGCACAGGTGAGCACAGGTGGGTGCAGGTGGGAGCAGGAGGGAGTAGGTGGGTGCAGGTGGGTGCAGGTGGGGGCAGATGAGCACAGGTGGGTGCAGGTGGGTGCAGGTGGGTGCAGGTGAGCGCAGGTGGGTGCAGGTGGGTGCAGGTGGCAGCAGGTCGGTGCAGGTTCTCCAGGTGTGCCAGGTGCTCCAGGTGTGCCAGCTGTGCCAGGTGTGCCACTCCCCTCTTTCCCCCCCCCACAGGTGCTGATCCCCCGGTGCAGCCCCAGGTGCGTTCCCAGGTGGATCCCCAGGTGCTGCCCCGGGTGCAGCCCCAGGTTGGTGCCCAGGTTGATGCCCAGGTGCATCTGTAGGTGCTGCCCCAGGTGGACGGGCAGGCGGATGATGAGGTGGATGCCCACGTACAGCTGAAGGTGAGGCCCCAGGTGCCCCCCAGGTAACCCCCTGGTGCCCCCAGGAGATGCACAGGTGCCCCCAGGTGCCCCCCAGGTAACCCCCTGGTGCCCCCAGGAGATGCACAGGTGCCCCCAGGTGTCCCCCAGGTGTCCGCACGTGACCCCAGGTACCCCCAGGTGACCCCCGGTGCCCGCAGGTGCGGCTGGTGAACGGCTCCTCCAGGTGCGCGGGGCGGGTGGAGGTGCTGCACCTGGGCAGGTGGGGCACCGTGTGCGACGACACCTGGGACCTGGCGGACGCGCGGGTCACCTGCCGGCAGCTGGGCTGCGGCACCGCCGTCAGCGCACCTGGCCACGCCCGCTTCGGGCCGGGCACGGACCCCATCTGGCTGGACGGGACGCAGTGCACAGGTGAGGAGCTCACCTTGGCCCAGTGCCAGCTGCACCCCTGGGGCGAGCACAACTGCGGGCACAGCGAGGACGCCAGCGCCGTCTGCGCAGGTGAGGGCTCAGGTGGGCACTGGGGGCTCAGGTGGGGCTCAGGTGGGCACTGAGGGTTCGGGGGGGCTCAGGTGGGTGCTGTGGGCTCAGATGGGCTCAGGTGGGCTCAGGTGGGCACTGGCGGCTCAGGTGGGGCTCAGGTGGGTGCTGAGGGCTCAGGTGGGGCTCAGGTGGGCGCTGAGGGCTCAGGTGGGGCTCAGGTGGGCACTGAGGGTTCGGGGGGGCTCAGGTGGGGCTCAGGTGAGCTCAGGTGGGCACTGGGGGCTCAGGTGGGCGCTGTGGGCTCAGGTGGGCGCTGAGGGCTCAGGTGGGGATCAGGTGAGCTCAGGTGGGTTCAGGGGGGGCTCAGGTGGGTGCTGTGGGCTCAGATGGGCTCAGGTGGGTGCTGTGGGCTCTGGTGGGCACTGGTGGCTCAGGTGGGCTCAGGTGGGCGCTGGGGGCTCAGGTGGGCTCAGGTGAGCTCAGGTGGGGCTCAGGTGGGCGCTGTGGGCTCAGGTGGGGCTCAGGTGGGTGCTGTGGGCTCAGGTGAGCTCAGGTGGGGCTCAGGTAACAGCTGGGCTCTGCAGAGCCCAAGGCGGGTGCCCAGGTGTGGCCAGGTGTGCCCTGACCCTCCCCCTGCCCCCGCAGGTGCGGACCCCCCCCAGGTGCGGCTGCAGGGCGGCCCCGGGCCCTGCGCGGGGCAGGTGCAGGTGCTGCACAACCGCACCTGGCACCAGGTGTGCGGGCACCGCTGGGGCCTGCCCGAGGCGCAGGTGGTGTGCAGGCAGGTGGGCTGCGGGCCCGCCCTCAGCGCACCTGTGGGGCCGCCCGCGGCGGGGCCCTGGCTGGCCGGGCTCACCTGCCGCGGCTCCGAGGAGCTGCTGCTCGAGTGCCGCGGCATCGAGGCCGGCGCCTGCGCCTCAGGTGTGGCCGCCGCCGCCGCCTGCGCCGAGCCGCCAGGTGAGGGGAGCAGCCGGGGGCACCTGCGGGCACCTGCGGGCACCTGGGGGCACCTGCGGGCACCTGGCCGTGTCGGCGATCTCCTGTCCTCACCTGTCCTCGCGAATCTCACCTGATCTCACCCGTCCTCACCTGTCCCTCACCTGGCTCCGTGTCTTACCTGGCTGCCACACCTGTCCCTCACCTGTGTCACCTGTGTCACCTGTGTCACCTGTCCCTCCCCGGTCCCTCCCCTGTCCCTCACCTGTCCCAGGTGTTCCCTCCCCTGTCCCTCACCTGTCCCTCACCTGTCTCTCACCTGTCCCTCACCTGTCCCAGGTGTTCCCTCCCCTGTCCCTCCCCTGTCCCTCACCTGTCCCAGGTGTCCCTCCCCTGTCCCTCACCTGTCCCAGGTGTCCCTCCCCTGTCCCTCCCCTGTCCCTCACCTGTCCCAGGTGTTCCCTCCCCTGTCCCTCCCCTGTCCCTCACCTGTCCCAGGTGTTCCCTCCCCTGTCCCTCCCCTGTCCCTCACCTGTCCCAGGTGTCCCTCCCCTGTCCCTCACCTGTCCCAGGTGTCCCTCCCCTGTCCCTCACCTGTCCCTCACCTGTCCCTCACCTGTCCCAGGTGTTCCCTCACCTGTCCCTCCCCTGTCCCTCACCTGTCCCTCACCTGTCCCAGGTGTTCCGGGCTCCTGCGCGCTGCTGGAGGCGCTGCTGGGGGTGGGGGCAGGGCTCTGCGGGGCCCTGCTGGGCCTTTACCTGTGCGCCAGGTGCGCCCCCCCCCGCCGGGGCCGGCGCCACAAAGGTACGGCCGGGACCCCCCCAAAACCCCAAAAAAACCCAAAAAACCCCAAAACCCCCCAAAAAACCACCCCAAAACCCCCAAAACTCCCCCCAAAAAACCCCAAAACCCAAAAAAAACCAAAAAAAAACCCAAACCCCCCCCAAAAAAACCCAACCCCCCCAAAAAACCCAAAACCCCCCAAAAACCCAAAAAAACCCCCCAAAAAACCCCAACCCCCCCCCAAAAAACCCCAAAAACCCAAAAACCCCCAAAACTCCCCCAAAAAACCCCAACCCGCCCCCCAAAAAACCCAACCCCCCCCAAAAAACCCCAAAAACCCCAAAAAACCCCAAAAAAAAACCAAAAAACCCCCAACCCCCCCAAAAAATCCAAAACCCCAAAAACCCCCAAAACTCCCCCAAAAAACCCAAAACCCCCAAAACTCCCCCCAAAAAACCCCAAAAACCCTCAAAAAAACCCAAAACTCCCCCCCAAAACCCCCAAAAATCCCCCCCCAAAAACCCCAAAAACTCCCAAAACCCCCCCAAGAACCCCCCCGAAACCCCCCCAAACTCCCCCAAACCCCAAAAAATCCCCCCCAAAAAACCCAAAAACCTCCAAGTCCCCCAAAACCCCACAAAATCCCCCCAAAACTCAAAACCCGAAAAAACCCAAAAAAAACCCAAAAAACCCCAAAACTCCCCGCAAAAAAAAACCAAAACTCCCCCAACCCCCCCCAGAAAACCCCAAAACTCCCCCCAAAAAACCCCAAAAAAACCAAATTCTCCCAAAACGCCCCAAAAAATCCCAAAACCCCCAAAATCCCCCCCAAAAAATCCAAAAAAAAACCCCCAAAACCCCAAAACTCCCCCCAAAAAACCGCAAATTCCTCAACCCCCCCCAAAAAAACCCAACCCCACAAAACCCCCCAAAACCCCCAAAAACTTCCCCAAAAACCCCAAAACTCCCCCAACCCCCCTCCCAAAAAACCCAAAACTCCCCCAAAACTCTCCCCAAAAACTCCAAAACCCCCCAAAACTCCCCAAATTCCCTTAACCCCCCAAAACCCCCCCAGAAAACCCCAACCCCCCCCAAAAAAACCAAAACTCCCCCCAAACCCCAAAAACCCCTCCCCAAAACCCCCCCAAAAAACCCCAAAACTCCCCCAAAAAAACCAATTCCCCCAAACCCCCCCAAAAAAATCCCAACCCCCCCAAAACCCCCACAAAACCCCCCCCAAAAACCCAAAAAACCCCAAAACTCCCCCCAAAAACCCCAAAATTCCCCCCCAACCCCCCCAAATTCCCCCAAACCCCCACAATCCCCCCAAAACTCCCCCCAAAAACTCCAAAACTCCCCCAAACCCGCCCATATTCCCCCACCCCCCCAAAAAAAAACCCAAAACTCCCCAAATTCCCCAAAACCCCCCCAAAAAAATCCTCATATACCCCACCCCCCCCAAAACCCCCCAAATTCCCCCAAAATCCCCCCAACCCCCCCCAGAAAACCCCAAAACTCCCCAAAACCCCTCCCAAAACTCTCCCCAAAAAAACCCCAAAACCCCCAAATCTCCCCCAAAAAAACCCAAAACCCCCAAATCTCCCCAAAAAACCCCAAATCTCCCCCAAAAAAACCCCAAAACCCCTCAGGGACCCGCCGGGCCCCCAACCCCAAAACCCTCAGGTGACCCCAAAATCCCCCCCGGGACCCCCCCAAATCCATCCCGAACCCTCCAAGACCCCTCCCCAAAATCCCCTGGGAAGATTTGGGGGGGATTTGGGGGATTTGGGGGTTCCTGGGTGGGGTTTTGGGGGGTCCTGAGGGGTTTTGGGGGATCCTGAGGGTTTTGGGCGTCCCTGGGGGTTTTTGGGGGGTCCGGGGGGGATTTTGGGGGGTGCGGGGGGGATTTTGGGGGGTCCTGGAGGGGTTTGGGGGGGGGCTGGAAGGAGTTTTGGGGGGGTCCTTCCGGAATTTGGGGGTCCTGGAGGGATTTTGGGGGATCCTGAGAGTTTTGGGGGGTCCTGCAGGGGATTTGGGGGTCTCTGGGTGGGGTTTCGGGGGGTCCTGAGAGGTTTGGGGGGAATTCTGGGGAATTTGGGGGTCCCTGGGTGGGGTTTTGGGGGGTCCTGGGGGAATTTGGGGGTCCCGGGGGGGGTCCTGAGGGTCCCTCCCCCCCCCCCAATTTCGCAGGGGAGCCGCTGATCCCGGAGCCGGAGGAGCCGCCGAGCGCAGCGGAGCCGTAGGGACCCCCCAAAAATCACCCGGGACCCCCCAAAAATCACCCGGGACATCCCAAAAATCACCCGGGAACCCCCAAAAATCACCCGGGACATCCCAAAAATCACAAGGGACCCCCCAAAAATCACCCGGAACACCCCAAAAATCACCCGGGAACCCCAAAAATCACTCGGAACACCCCAAAATCACCCGGAACACCCCAAAAATCACCCGGGAACCCCCAAAAGCACCCGGGAACCCCCAAAAATCACCCGGGAACCCCTAAAAAGCACTCGGGACCCCCCAAAAATCACCCGGAACACCCCAAAAATCACCCGGGAACCCCCAAAAGCACCCGGGAACCCCCAAAAAGCACCCGGGACATCCCAAAAATCACCCGGGACCCCCCAAAAATCACCCGGGACATCCCAAAAATCACCCGGGACCCCCCAAAAATCACCCGGGACATCCCAAAAAATCACAAGGGACCCCCCAAAAATCACCCGGGACCCCCAAAAATCACTCGGGAACCCCCAAAATCACCCGGGAACCCCCAAAAAGCACCCGGGAACCCCCAAAATCACCCGGAACACCCCAAAAACCACCCGGGAACCCCCAAAAAGCACCTGGGACACCCCAAAAATCACCCGGGACACCCCAAAAATCACCCGGGAATCCCAAAAATCAATCGGAACACCCCAAAAATCACCCGGAACACCCCAAAAATCACCCGGGAACCCCCAAAAAGCACCTGGGATCCCCGAAAAGCACCTGGGAACCCCAAAAATCACCCGGGACACCCCAAAAATCACTCGGGACCCCCCAAAAATCACCCGGGACACCCCAAAAATCAACCGGAACCCCCAAAAATCACCCGGGACACCCCAAAAATCACCCGGGAACCCCCAAAATCACCCGGGAACCCCCAAAAAGCACCTGGGACCCCCAAAAATCACAAGGGACACCCCAAAAATCACCCGGGACATCCCAAAAATCACCCGGGAACCCCCAAAATCACCCGGGAACCCCCAAAAAGCACCTGGGACCCCCAAAAATCACAAGGGACCCCCCAAAAATCATCCGGAACACCCTAAAAATCACCCGGGAACCCCCAAAATCACCCGAGAACCCCCAAAAATCACCCGGGAACCCCCAAAATCACCCGAGAACCCCCAAAAATCACCCGGGAACCCCCAAAATCACCCGGGAACCCCCAAAAATCACCCGGGAACCCCTAAAAAGCACTCGGGACCCCCCAAAAATCACCCAGAACACCCCAAAAATCACCCGGGAACCCCCAAAAAGCACCTGGGATCCCCGAAAAGCACCTGGGAACCCCCAAAAATCACCCGGGACACCCCAAAAATCACCCGGGACACCCCAAAAATCACTCGGGACCCCCAAAAATCACCCGGGACACCCCAAAAATCAACCGGAACCCCCAAAAATCACCCGGGACACCCCAAAAATCACCCGGGAACCCCTAAAAAGCACTCGGGACCCCCCAAAAATCACCCGGAACACCCCAAAAATCACCCGGGAATCCCAAAAATCACTCGGGAACCCCCAAAAAGCACCTGGGATCCCCGAAAAGCACCTGGGAACCCCAAAAATCACCCGGGACACCCCAAAAATCACTCGGGACCCCCCAAAAATCACCCGGGACACCCCAAAAATCAACCGGGACACCCCAAAAATCAACCGGAACCCCCAAAAATCACCCGGGACACCCCAAAAATCACCCGGGAACCCCCAAAATCACCCGGGAACCCCCAAAAAGCACCTGGGACCCCCAAAAATCACCTGGGACACCCCAAAAATCACCCGGGACACCCCAAAATCACCCGGGAACCCCCAAAAATCACTCGGGACACCCCCAAAAATCACCCTGGACACCCCAAAAATCACCGGGGACCCCAAAAATCACCCGGAGACCCCCAAAAATCACCCGGGACCCCCCAAATCACCTGGGACTCCCCAGAAATCACCCAGGAACCCCAAAAACACCCGGGAACCCCAAAAATCACCTGGGACACCCCAAAAATCACCTGTGACCAGCCCCGCCCGCCCAGAACGGCTGGGGAAGCCCCTCCCCCTTGTATTTATTCACCCCCAGCCTTGAAATACCCTCCAAACCCAGTAAAAACCAGTAAGAACCAGTAAGAACCAGTAAAGGCCGCTAAAAGCGGAGCGGGACTACATTACCCAGAGTGCACCGCGCGCGGTTTCCGGTGGGGGGGAGCGGCCCGGCCGAGGGGGCGTGGCCTGGGCGGCGGCGGCGAAGGCGGGAAGCGGAGGGGGCGTGGCCTCGTGAGGCGGAGGGGGCGTGGCCTCGTGAGGCGGAGGGGGCGTGGCCTCGTGAGGCGGCGCGGCCCGGGCGTTGCGCGGCGGCGGCGGCGGGATCGGCCCGGCCCCGGTTCTGCCCCCGGTTCCTGGCCCGGTGCCGGCCCCGGCGGAGTCTCCGCGAGCCCAGGGGGTGAGCGGGGAGCGGGGCAGGAGGAGGAAGAGGAGGAGGAAGCGGCGGGGCCGCGGCGGCGGCGCCTGCGCGGGGCGGGCCTGGAGAGGGCGGGGCCTGAGGGGCTGAGGGGAGAAGGGGCGGGGGCTGAGGGCGGGGAGGGGCGGGGCTTGATGGGTGGCCACGCCCCCGTCCGTGTTCCACACCCCCCCCCCCTTGTCGGGTCTGGGGTCTCACCTGCACACCTGGGATGGGTCTGGGGTCTCACCTGATCCCCCAGTGCTGGGTCTGGGCTCTCACCTGTCCCCGTGTTTCGGCTCTGGCCTCTCCCCCGTCACCTCCGGCCTCTCACCTGCGGCCGTGTCCCCTCAGGTGCGGCCATGGCGGGCGCAGCGCCCCCCGCAGGCGCCCCCGAGCACCCGTTCACCTGCCGGGAGTGCGGCAAATCCTTCCGCTGGTCCTCGCGCCTGGCGCATCACCTGCGCAGCCACACGGGCGAGCGGCCCTACCGCTGCCCCGAGTGCCCCAAGGCCTTCAAGGGCTCCTCCGCCCTCCTCTACCACCTGCGGGGCCACACGGGCGAGCGGCCCTACACCTGCGGCACCTGCGGCAAGAGCTTCAAGCGCTCCTCGCTGCTGCAGACGCACCTGCGCGTGCACACGGGGCTGCGCGCCTTCCAGTGCGCCCAGTGCGGCCTCACCTTCAAGTGGGCGTCCCACTACCAGTACCACCTGCGGCAGCACTCCGGCGAGCGGCCCTACCGCTGCCCCAGCTGCCCCAAGGCCTTCAAGAACTCGTCCAGCCTGCGGCGGCACCGGCACACGCACACGGGCGAGCGGCCGCACGCCTGCGGCACCTGCGGCAAGGCCTTCGCGCAGGCCACCAACCTGCGGCAGCACCTGCGGGTGCACACGGGCGAGCGGCCCTACAGCTGCGGCACCTGCGGCAAGAGCTTCACGCACTCGTCCAACCTGCAGCTGCACCGCCGCACGCACGGCCCTGCCCCGCGCTGCCCCGCCTGCGCCGCCGCCGCCTCGCCCGCCTGCCCGCACGGCCCCGCCGCTGCCGCCTCACCTGAGCCGCTCTGGAGGCCCCTGGGCGTCACCTGCGCCCAGCAGGAGGGGACGGGCGCGGTGCCGCCGCCGCACCGCTGCCTCACCTGCGGCAAGAGCTTCAAGAACGGCTCGGGGCTGGCGCGGCACCTGCCCGGCCACGGAGCCGCGCCCCAGCCGGGCGAGGCCGCGCCGGCCGCCGAGCCCCCCGCGCCGGCCGAGCGGCCGTACCGGTGCGGCGAGTGCGGCAAGGCCTTCAAGGGCTCCTCGGGGCTGCGCTACCACCTGCGGGACCACACGGGCGAGCGGCCCTACACCTGCGGCACCTGCGGCAAGAGCTTCAAGCGCTCCTCGCTGCTGCAGACGCACCTGCGCGTGCACACGGGGCTGCGCGCCTTCCAGTGCGCCCAGTGCGGCCTCACCTTCAAGTGGGCGTCCCACTACCAGTACCACCTGCGGCAGCACTCCGGCGAGCGGCCCTACCGCTGCCCCAGCTGCCCCAAAGCCTTCAAGAACTCGTCCAGCCTGCGGCGGCACCGGCACACGCACACGGGCGAGCGGCCGCACGCCTGCGGCACCTGCGGCAAGGCCTTCGCGCAGGCCACCAACCTGCGGCAGCACCTGCGGGTGCACACGGGCGAGCGGCCCTACAGCTGCGGCACCTGCGGCAAGAGCTTCACGCACTCGTCCAACCTGCAGCTGCACCGCCGCACGCACTCGGCCGCGCGGCCCTTCCGCTGCCCCGCCTGCCCCAAGGCCTTCGTCATGGCCGCCTACCTGCAGCGGCACCTGCGCACGCACGGCCCCGCGCCCGCCACGGCGCCGCCGGTGCCGCCCGTGAGCCTCGTGCTGCTGCCCGGCCCGCAGCGGCTGCAGCTCGTCACCGGCACCGCCGCGGCCCAAAAGGTGCTGCTGCTGCCCGCTCTGACTCGTGGCTCTGGGCACGCTCCGGGCACGCAGGTGGGCGAACAGGTGGGCAAACAGGTGGGCAGCGGGACACAGGCGTGGCACGGCGTCCTGTTTGTGCCCAGTGGGGGCGGTGAGGGGATGGGCGCCGGGGGGCAGCTGAGGGTGGCTGAGGTGACCGGGGTGACCGGGGTGACCGGGGTGGCGGGGGTCACAGGGGTGGCAGGGGTCACAGGGGTGACAGGTGTAGGTGTCACAGGGGTTACAGGTGTGACAGGAGTCACAGGTGTCACACGTGTGGGTGCCACAGGTGTCACAGGTGTAGGGGTCACAGGTGTCCAGCTCCAGGTGCTGCCAGTGGCCCCAGAGGTCACCAATGCCCAGGTGCCGCCACGGCTGCAGGTCAGCGATGGGCAGGGGCAGGCCCAGGAGGTCACCGGGGCCACAGGGGTCACAGGGGTCACAGGTGTGGGTGCCACAGGGGTCACAGGGCTGCAGCTCCAGGTGCTGCCGATGCCCTCGGAGGTGCCCAATGTCCAGCTCCAGGTGCTGCCGATGCCCTCAGAGGTGCCCAATGTCCAGCTCCAGGTGCTGCCGATGCCCTCGGAGGTGCCCAATGTCCAGCTCCAGGCGCTGCCGCCGCCACCTGAGGTCACCAAGGTGCAGCTCCAAGCAGGGGAGGTGACCAGTGTCCAGCTCCAGGCCACCGAGGTGCCCAATGTCCAGTTCCAGGCACTGCCGCCACCCTCAGGTGTCACCAACGTCCAGCTCCGGCTGTTGCCACCACTGGCAGAGGCCACCGAGGTGACCAAGGTCCAGCTCCAAGCAGGGGAAGTGACCAATGTCCAGCTCCAGGTGCTGCCACCACCTCCGGGTGTCACCAGTGTCCAGTTCCAGGTGTTGCCACCACCACCTGAGGTCACCAATGTCCAGCTCCAGGCCACCGAGGTGCCCAGTGTCCAGCTCCAGGTGCTGCCACCACCCCCTGAGGTCACCAAGGTCCAGCTGCAGGTGCTGCCACCACCCTCAGGTGTCACCAACGTCCAGCTCCAGGCCCTGCCCCTGCCCTCGGGTGTCCCCAGTGTCCAGCTCCAGGCCACCGAGGTGCCCAGTGTCCAGCTCCGGGTGTTGCCACCATCGGCAGAGGGCACCAGTGTCCATCTCCAGGCCACCAAGGTGCCCAACGTCCAGCTCCAGGTGTTGCCACCACCCTCGGGTGTCCCCAGTGTCCAGCTCCAGGCCACCGAGGTGCCCAATGTCCACCTGGAGCCCTTGGAGGTGCCCAGTGTCCACCTGGAGATGGCAGAGGTGCCCTCTGACCACCTGGACACCACTGAGGAGGTGCCAAACATCCACCTGGAGGTGCCCAGTGTCCACTTGGAGGCCACAGAGGAGGTGCCCGGTGCCCACCTGGACACCTTGGAGATGACCAATGTCCACCTGCACACGTCGGAAGTGCCCTCTGTCCACTTGGAGCCTCCTGAGGAGGTGCCCAGTGTCCAGCTGGAGGTGCCCAGTGCCCACCTGGTCACCACGGAGGTGCCCAGTGTCCAGCTGGAGGTGCCCAGTGCCCACCTGGTCACCTCCGAGGTGCACCTGGACCCCCCCTAGGAGGTGCCCAGTGTCCACCTGGAGCCCTCTGAGGAGGTGCCCAGTGCCCACCTGGACACATCAGAGGTGCCCAATGCCCACCTGGAGACCATAGAAATGCCCAGTGCCCACCTGGACACCTTGGAGATGACCAGTGCCCACCTGGAGGTGTCAGCGGTGCCCTCTGCCCACTTGGAACCCACGGAGAAAGTGCCCGGTGCCCACCTGGAGACCACGCAGGTGCCCAGTGTCCACCTGGAGACCACAGAGGAGGTGCCCAGTGCCCACCTGGAGCCAGCTGAGGTGACCAGTGCCCACCTGGACACACCTTGGAGGTGCCCAATGTTCACCTGGAGGTGCCCACTGCCCCCCTGGACCCTGCGGAGGTGCCCACTGCCCAACTGGAGACCACAGAGGACGTGCCCAATGTCCACCTGGAGGTGACCAATGCCCACCTGGACCCTGCTGAGGTGCCCAGTGCCCACCTGGAGGTGCCCGGTGCCCACCTGGAGAGCACGCAGATGCCCGGTGTCCACCTGGACACTATGGAGGAGGTGCCCAGTGTCCAGCTGGAGGTGCCCAGTGCCCACCTGGACACATCAGAGGTGCCCGGTGTCCACCTGGAGGTGCCCAATGCCCACCTGGACTCCCCGAGGAGGTGCCCAGTGTCCAGCTGGAGGTGCCCAATGCCCACCTGGACTCCCCGAGGAGGTGCCCAGTGCCCAGCTGGAGGTGCCCAATGCCCACCTGGACACCACAGAGGACGTGCCCAGTGTCCACCTGGAGGTGCCCAATGCCCACCTGGACCGTGCTGAGGTGCCCAGTGCCCACCTGGAGGTGCCCGGTGCCCACCTGGACACCACGGAGGAGGTGCCCAGTGTCCAGCTGGAGGTGCCCAGTGTCCAGCTGGACACATCAGAGGTGCCCAGTGCCCACCTGGAGGTGCCCAGTGCCCACCTGGACACATCAGAGGTGCCCAGTGCCCACCTGGAGGTGCCCAGTGCCCACCTGGACACATCAGAGGTGCCCAGTGTCCAGCTGGAGGTGCCCGGTGCCCACCTGGACACATCAGAGGTGCCCAGTGTCCAGCTGGAGGTGCCCAGTGTCCAGCTGGACACATCAGAGGTGCCCAGTGTCCAGCTGGAGGTGCCCGGTGCCCAGCCGGACCCTGCTGAGGTGCCCGGTGCCCACCTCTCTCACCTGCTCACCTGTGCCCGCAGGTGAGGGGGGGTCTGGGGGTGCCAGGGGGGCACCAGGGGGCGCTCTCGTGTCAATAAAGGCGCCCCTCCCCCCCCACTGCGGCTCGTGCTTCCGGGAGGGCGGGGCCTGGGAAGGGGGTGGGGCCTGGGAAGGGGGCGGGGTCTGTGAAGGGGCGGGGCCTGGGAAGGGGGCGGGGCCTGGGAAGGCCCCTGGGGGTTACTGGGAGCACTGGGAGTGGGGGCTGGGCAGTTTTATCTCCCAGCGTGGCCCTGGTGATTCCCAGTATGGCCCCAGTAGGGTCCCAGTACAGCCCAGCAGCCTCCCAGTATGGCCTCAGTATGGCCCCAGTACAGCCCAGCAGCCTCCCAGTATGGCCCCAGTAGGGTCCCAGTACAGCCCAGCAGCCTCCCAGTATGGCCCCAGTATGGCCCCAGTACAGCCCAGCTGGCTCCCAGTATGGCCCCAGTACAGCCCAGCAGGCTCCCAGTATGGCCCCAGTATGGCCCCAGTATGGCCCAGCTGGCTCCCAGTATGGCCCCAGTATGGCCCCAGTATGGCCCAGCTGGCTCCCAGTATGGCCCCAGTATGGCCCCAGTACAGCCCAACTGGCTCCCAGTATGGCCCCAGTATAGCCCCAGTCCACCCCAGCCTGCTCCCAGTATGGCCCCAGTATGGCCCCAGTACAGCCCAGCTGGCTCCCAGTATGGCCCCAGTACAGCCCAGCAGGCTCCCAGTATGGCCCCAGTATGGCCCAGCTGGCTCCCAGTATGGCCCCAGTATGGCCCCAGTATGGCCCAGCTGGCTCCCAGTATGGCCCCAGTATGGCCCCAGTACAGCCCAACTGGCTCCCAGTATGGCCCCAGTATAGCCCCAGTCCACCCCAGCCTGCTCCCAGTATGGCCCCAGTACAGCCCAGCTGCCTCCCAGTATGGCCCCAGTATGGTCCCAGTACGGCCTAACCGACTCCCAGTATGGCCCCAGTACGGCCCAACTGCCTCCCAGTATGGCCCCAGTATGATTCCCAGTACAGCCCAGCAGGTTCCCAGTATGGCCCCAGTATGATTCCCAGTACAGCCCAGTTGGCTCCCAGTACGGCCCCAGTATGGCCCCAGTATGGCCCAACCGACTCCCAGTATGGCCCCAGTATAGCCCCAGTATGATTCCCAGTATGGCCCCAGTGATTCCCAGTATGGGCCCAGCATCACCCAGTACAGTCCAACCGATTCCCAGTATTCCCCAGTATGGCCCCAGTGATTCCCAGTATCCCCCAGTACGGCCCCAGTGTCTCCCCAGTATGGCCCAAATGACTCCCAGTACACCCTCCTTATCCCCCCAGTATGGCCCCAGTACCCCCCAGTCCATCCCAGTATCCCCCCAGTATGGCCCAGTCCATCCCAGTATCCCCCCAGTGCCCCCAGTCCCTTCCCAGTCCCTTCCAGTTTCCCCCCAGCCCCTCCCAGTCCTTTCCCAGTTCCCCTCAGTGCCTCCCAGTCCCTCCCAGTTCCCCCCCCAGTCCTCCCCAGTGCTTCCCAGTCCCTCCCAGTCCCCTCCCAGTCCCTCCCCAGCCCCTCCCAGTCCCTCCCAGTCCCCTCCCAGTTCCCTCAGTCCCTTCCAGTTTCCCCCCAGTCCCTCCCAGTTCCCCTCCACACTCCCTCCCAGTCCTTCCCAGTCCCGTCCCAGTCCCTCCCAGTCCCCTCCCAGTCTCCCCCAGTCCCTTCCAGTTCCCCCCAGTCCCCCCCAGCCCCCCCCAGTTCCCTCCCAGTTCCTTCCCAGTGCTTCCCAGTGCTTCCCAGTCCCCTCCCACTCCCTCCCAGTGCCCCCCAGTCCCTTCCCACTGCCCCCCAGTTCCCCCCCAGTCCCCCCCAGTCCCCTCCCAGTCCCCTCCCAGTCCCTCCCAGTCCCTCCCAGTTCCCGCTGCCCGGCCCCTCCCCCCCGGTTATTTCGGGCCCCCCGCACCTGTCCCTGCCCCTCCCCCACCCGGGCCCCCCGCCAGGGCCCCTCCCCCACCCGGGACAGGGACTGGGAGGGACTGGGAGGGACTGGGGGGGACTGGGGGGGACTGGGGGGGGATTTCAATGCACTGGGAGTACTGGGAGGGCACTGGAATGAACTGGGAGGGGGTTTCAGTGCACTGGGAGGGCACTGGAATGAACTGGGATGCACTGGGAAGGCACTGGGATGAACTGGGAGGGCACCAGGAAGGCACTGGGAGGGTACTGGGATGAACTGGGAGGGCACTGGGAAGGCACCGTGATAAACTGGGAGGGCACTGGGATAAACTGGGATGTACTGAGAGGGCACTGGGATGAACTGGGAGGGCACTGGGATAAACTGGGATGAACTGGAATGAACTGGGAAGGCACTGGGATGCACTGGGATGAACTGGGAAGGCACTGGGACGAACTGGGAGGGCACTGGGAAGGCACTGGGATGAACTGGGATGAACTGGGAGGGCACTGGGATGCACTGGGAGGGCACTGGGATGAACTGAGATGAACTGGGAAGGCACTGGGATGAACTGGGAGGGCACTGGGATAAACTGGGATGCACTGGGAAGGCACTGGGACGAACTGGGAGGGCACTGGGAAGGCACTGGGATGCACTGGGATGAACTGGGAGGGCACTGGGATGCACTGGGAGGGCACTGGGATGAACTGAGATGAACTGGGAAGGCACTGGGATGAACTGGGATGCACTGGGAGGGCACTGGGAGGGCACTGGGATGCACTGGGATGAACTGGGAGGGCACTGGGATGCACTGGGAGGGCACTGGGAGGGCACTGGGATGCACTGGGATGAACTGGGAGGGCACTGGGATGCACTGGGAGGCCACTGGGATGAACTGGGATGCACTGGGATAAACTGGGATGCACTGGGAGGGCACTGGGATGAACTGGGATGCACTGGGATAAACTGGGATGAACTGGGAGGGCACTGGGATGAACTGGGAGGGCACTGGGAGGGCACTGGGATGAACTGAGATGAACTGGGAAGGCACTGGGAAGAACTGGGATGAACTGGGACGAACTGGGAGGGCACTGGGAAGGCACTGGGATGAACTGGGATGCACTGGGAAGGCACTGGGATGAACTGGGAAGGCACTGGGATGCACTGGGATGCACTGGGAAGGCACTGGGATGAACTGGGATGAACTGGGAGGGCACTGGGATGCACTGGGAGGGCACTGGGAGGCCACTGGGATGCACTGGGAGGGCACTGGGATGAACTGGGATGCACTGGGAGGGCACTGGGATGAACTGGGATGCACTGGGATGCACTGGGATGGCACTGGGATGAACTGGGAGGGCACTGGGAGGGCACTGGGATGAACTGGAATGAACTGGGATGAACTGGGAGGCCCTGGACGGGCCCTAATTAGCGGCTGATTAATTAGCGGGCCCGCTCCGTTAATGACCCGAGCAGGGTTAATTACTGGGGGCTCTAATTAATTACCGAGGCGGGGTTAATTAGCGCGGGTAATTAATGACCAGGGTGTGCTAATTACCGAGGCCTTCGGATTAATTAGCAGGGGTTAATTAGCGGGGGAGCATTAATTAACTACAGGCGGGGGGTTAATTAGCGGGGTGAGGATTAATTACCTGCAGATGATTAATTACCGGGGGAGGGGTTAATTAAAGCCCAGGGGTTAATTAACGGGGGGGTTAATTCATTAATTACCGGCGGATTCTGATTAATTGCCGGTGGGTTGTGGTTAATTACCGGGGGGATAATTAATTACCGGGGATAATTAATTACCGGGGGCAGCTACCGCGGGGGAGGGGGGGGGTGTTAATTAACTTGGGGGCAATTAATTGTGGGGGAGGGGGATGATTAATTAGCGGGGTGAGGGGTTAATTACGGGGCAGGTTAATTGCAATCGGGGGGAGGGAAATGATTAATTAATGACCAGGGGAAGATTAATTACGGGGGAGGGGAGGTGTTAATTAAGGGGCTGGTTAATTAATTAGGGGGCTGGTTAATTAGGGGGAAGGTTAATTAGGGGGATGATGAATTAGGGGGATGGCTAATTAGGGGGATGATTAATTAATTAGGAGGATGGTTAATTAATTAGGAGGAAGGTTAATGAGGGGGATGGTTAATTAATGAGGGGGATGGTTAATTGGGGGGTGGTTAATTAGGGGCCGCCGCCGGCCGCAGGGGTTAATTACCGCGGGCATTAATTAGCGGCTCAGGGCAGCGACCGCGACAGGTGCGGAGAGAGGGGGGGAGGGGAGGGGAGGGGGGCACTGGGAGGGACTGGGGGGGACTGGGAGGGACTGGGGGGGATTGGGGGTCACTGGGAGGCACTGGGAGGACACTGGGAGGGCACTGGGAGGGCACTGGGGGGGACTGGGAGGGCACTGGGAGGGACTGGGGGGGGATTGGGGGTCACTGGGAGGCACTGGGAGGGCACTGGGAGGGCACTGGGAGGGCACTGGGGGGGACTGGGAGGGCACTGGGAGGGCACTGGGGGGGACTGGGAGGGCACTGGGAGGGGGGGTTGGGGCACTGGGAGGGACTGGGAGGGCACTGGGAGGGACTGGGGGGGGACTGGGAGGGGTTTCAGGGCACTGGGCTGTACTGGGAGGCACTGGGAAGGTGTATTGGGGCACTGGGTTATACTGGGAGGCACTGGGAGGACACTGGGCTATACTGGGAGGGCACTCGGCTATACTGGGGGGCGCTGGGAGGGCACTGGGTTATACTGGGAGGCGCTGGGAGGGCACTGGGAGGCACTGGGAGGGTGTATTGGGGCACTGGGCTATACTGGGAGGCACTGGGAGGGTACTGGGTTATACTGGGAGGCACTGGGAGGGCACTGGGTTATACTGGGAGGGCACTGGGTTATACTGGGAGGCACTGGGAGGGCACTGGGTTATACTGGGAGGGCACTGGGTTATACTGGGAGGCACTGGGAGGGCACTGGGTTATACTGGGAGGCACTGGGAGGGGATTTGGGCCGGACTGGGAAGGATTGGGCCGGGGTTTGGGGTATACTGGGCTATACTGGGATGGACTGGGAGGTGCTGGGATGGGTCCAGTCCTTGGCAGAGGGTTTGGGGACACCCCCAGTATGGCCCAGTATGGCCCAGTATGGTCCCAGTATGGCCCCAGTATGCACCAGTATCCCCCAGTGCTGCCCAACTGGCTCCCAGTATGGTCCCAGTATGGCCCAGTACAGCCCAACTGGCTCCCAGTATGGTCCCAGTACTGCCCAACTGGCTCCCAGTATGGTCCCAGTATGGCCCAGTACAGCCCAACTGGCTCCAGTATGGCCCCAGTATGGCCCAGCTGGCTCCCAGTATGGTCCCAGTATGGCCCCAGTACTGCCCAACTGGCTCCCAGTATGCCCCAGTATAGCCCCAGCACAGCCCAACTCACTCCCAGTATGCCCCAGTACAGCCCAACTCACTCCCAGTATGCCCCAGTACTGCCCAACTCACTCCCAGTATGCCCCAGTATGCCCCAGTATAGCCCCAGTACAGCCCAACTCACTCCCAGTATGCCCCAGTATGGCCGCAGTACAGCTCCACATGCACTCAAGTGCCCTCCCAGTCCATCCCAGTGCCCCCCCAAAGCTCCTCCCAGTATAACCCAGTACCTCCCAGTGCCCCCCCAAAGCTCCTCCCAGTATAACCCAGTACCTCCCAGTGCCCCCCCAAACTCCTCCCAGTATAATCCAGTGCCCCCAAAACTCCTCCCAGTATAACCCAGTGTATCCCAGTGCTCCCCCAAAACTCCTCCCAGTATAACCCAGTGTATCCCAGTGCCCCCCAAAACTCCTCCCAGTATAACCCAGTGTATCCCAGTGCCCCCCAAAACTCCTACCAGTATAATCCAGTGCCCCCCAAAACTCCTCCCAGTATAATCCAGTGCTCCACAAACCCCCTCCCAGTATAACCCAGTATATCCCAGTGCATTCAAACCCCCTCCCAGTCCCTCCCAGTGCACTGAGAGCCACTTGCACTGGGAGCACTGGGGACACTGGGAGCACTGGGAGGAACTGGGAGTGACTGGGGACACTGGGACAGACTGGGAGCACTGGGGGGCACTGGGAGCTGTGGAAGCTCTGGGGGCACTGGGATGGACTGGGAGCACTGGGGGCACTGGGAGAACTGGGGGCACTGGGACTGACTGGGAGCTCTGGGATCACTGGGGGCACTGGGGGGCACTGGGATGGACTGGGATCACTGGGGGCACTGGGAACACTGGCGACACTGGGGGCACTGGGAGCACTGGGGGCACTGGGATGGACTGGGAGGCACTGGGAGGCACTGGGATGGACTGGGAGCACTGGGGGCACTGGGATCAATGGGGGCACTGGGGAGCACTGAGAGAACTGGGGGACACTGGGGGCACTGGGGACACTGGGACAGACTGGGGACACTGGGGGGGCACTGGGCGAACTGGGGGCACTGGGGGGGCACTGGGATGGACTGGGAGCCCCGGGATCACTGGGGGGAGCACTGGGGACACCGGAACGGACTGGGGGGCACTGGGGGCACTGGGGAGTACTGGGGAGGGCACTGGGATGGACTGGGGGGCACTGGGGAGTACTGGGAGGCACTGGGGACACTGTCCCCCCCCGTGTCCCCTCTGTCCCTCTGTCCCTCTGTCCCTCTGTCCCCTCTGTCCCTCTGTCCCCCTGTCCCTCTGTCCCCCTGTCCCTCTGTCCCTCTGTCCCTCTGTCCCCCTGTCCCTCTGTCCCTCTGTCCCTCTGTCCCTCTGTCCCTCTGTCCCCTCTCTGTCCCTCTGTCCCTCTGTCCCCTCTCTGTCCCTCTGTCCCTCTGTCCCTCTGTCCCTCTGTCCCTCTGTCCTCTCTCTGTCCCTCTGTCCCTCTGTCCCTCTGGCCCCCCCGCCTGGCGCTGCCCCCCCGGCCGTGCCCATCTTTGGCCGTGTCCCCACGTGGCGCCGCGCGCAGGTGGCACCGGCCGGGAAACTCTGAGTCACAGCCGGGGGCCAGCGGGGGCACCGGGGGCAACTGCGGGCACCCGGGGGCAACTGGAGACACCTGCGGGCAACTGGAGACACCTGCGGGCAACTGGAGACACCTGGGGACAGCTGCGGGCACCTGCGGGCAACTGAGGGCACCCGGGGGCAGCGACAGCGGCTGCCACAGAGGTGAGACACCTGCGCCACCCCGGGGCCAGCTGGGCACCCCTGGGGCAACCCCGGGGCCAGCTGGGGACAGCTGGGCACCCTCGGGGACAGCTGGGCACCCCCTGGGGACACGCGGCGACAGCTGGGCACCCTCAGGGCCAGCTGGGCACCCCTGGGGCACCCTCAGGGCCAGCTGGGCACCCCTGGGGCACCCTCAGGGCCAGCTGGGCACCCCCGGGACACCCTCAGGGCCAGCTGGGCACCCCCGGGGTCAGCTGGGCACCCCCGGGACACCCTCAGGGCCAGCTGGGAACCCTCGGGGTCAGCTGGGCACCCCTGGGGCACCCTCAGGGCCAGCTGGGAACCCCCGGGGTCAGCTGGGCACCCCTGGGGCACCCTCAGGGCCAGCTGGGAACCCTCGGGGTCAGCTGGGCACCCCTGGGGCACTCTCGGGGCCAGCTGGGCACCCCTGGGGCAACCCAGGGGCAACCTCGGAGCCAGCTGAGCACTGCTGGGGCACCCCCGGACACACGTGGGGACACGCGGGGCCAGCTGGGCACCCCTGGGGCACTCTCGGGGCCAGCTGGGCACCCTCGGGGCCAGCTGGGCACCCCTGGGGCACTCTCGGGGCCAGCTGGGCACCCTCGGGGCCAGCTGGGCACCCCTGGGGCACTCTCGGGGCCAGCTGGGCACCCTCGGGGCCAGCTGGGCACCCCTGGGGCACTCTCGGGGCCAGCTGGGCACCCTCGGGGCCAGCTGGGCACCCCTGGGGCACCTCAGGGCCAGCTGGGCACCCTCGGGGCCAGCTGGGCACCCCTGGGGCACTCTCGGGGCCAGCTGGGCACCCCTGGCACAGCCCTGGCACAGCCCGGGCCCAGGTGGCCCCGGAGGCGCTGTTGGTGGCCCCGGTGGCGCTGTTGGTGGCCCCGGAGGCGCTGTTGGTGGCCCCGGTGGCGCTGTTGGTGGCCCCGGTGGCCCCGGCGCGGGGGGGGAGGGGAGGGAACAGGTGGCGAGGGGGGAGGGGAGGGGGGAGGGGGGAGCGGCCACCTGGGCTGGGCTGGGGTGAACTGGGGTGAACTGGGCTGGGCTGGGTTATACTGGGTTATACTGGGCTGGGCTGGGGTGAACTGGGGTGAACTGGGCTGGGCTGGGTTATACTGGGTTATACTGGGCTGGGGTGGGCTGGGGTGAACTGGGCTGGGTTATACTGGGTTATACTGGGCTGGACTGGGGTGAACTGGGGTGAACTGGGGTGGGCTGGGTTATACTGGGTTATACTGGGTTATACTGGGCTGGGGTGGGCTGGGGTGAACTGGGTTATACTGGGCTGGGCTGGGCTGGGCTGGGCTGGACTGGGCTGGGCTGGGCTGGGGTGAACTGGGCTGGACTGGGATGAACTGGGCTGGACTGGGCTGGGCTGGGGTGAACTGGGATGAACTGGGGTGAACTGGGGTGGACTGGGTTGGGCTGGACTGGGGCGGACTGGGGTGAACTGGGATGAACTGGGCTGGGCTGGGGTGAACTGGGCCGGGCTGGACTGGGGTGAACTGGGTTATACTGGGCTGGACTGGGACGGACTGGGCTGGACTGGGACGGACTGGGGTAAACTGGGGTAAACTGGGCTGGGGTGAACTGGATCATACTGGTTTGTACTGGGCTGGGCTGAACTGGGGTGAACTGGGGTGGACTGGGGCAGACTGGGGTGTACTGGGGTAAATTGGATTGTACTGGGTTATACTGGGCTGGACTGGGGTGCACTGGGTTAGACTGGGGTGTACTGGGTTAAACTGGGCTGGACTGGGGTGTACTGGGATAAACTGGGGTGAACTGGGCGGACTGGACTGGACTGGGCTGGACTGGGATAAACTGGGGTAAACTGGATCATACTGGATTGTACTGGGCTGGGGTAAACTGGATTATACTGGGGTGTACTGGGTTAAACTGGGCTGGACTGGGGTGTACTGGGGTAAACTGGATTATACTGGGGTGTACTGGGTTAAACTGGACTGGACTGGGGTGTACTGGGGTAAACTGGATTATACTGGGGTGTACTGGGTTAAACTGGGCTGGACTGGGGTGTACTGGGGTAAACTGGATTATACTGGGGTGTACTGGGTTATACTGGGGTGTACTGGGCTGGACTGGGGCAGACTGGGCTGTACTGGGGTAAATTGGATTGTACTGGGTTATACTGGGCTGGACTGGGGTGTACTGGGGTAAACTGGGGATTATACCGGGGTGTACTGGGTTAGACTGGGCTGGACTGGGGTGTGCTGGGTTGTACTGGGATAAACTGGAGATTATACGGGGGTGTACTGGGCTGGACTGGGGCAGACTGGGGTAAACTGGGCTGGACTGGGTTATACTGGGCTGGACTGGGTGTGCTGGGCTGTACCGGGCTGGATTGGGTTAGACTGGTCCGTACTGGTCCGTACTGGTCCATACTGGTCCGTACTGGTCCATACTGGTCTGTACTGGTCCGCAGGGCCATGGAGGCCAATGAGGATGAGGAGGACGAGGATTAGGATTGAACTGGACTGGGTTATACTGGTTTATACTGGTCTGTGCTCATCCATACTGGTCCGTGCTGCTCCATACTGGTTTATACTGGTCTGTACTGGTTCATACTGGTTCATACTGGTCCGTACTGGTCCATACTGATCCGTACTGGTCCGTACTGGTCCATGCTGGTCCATACTGGTCCATACTGGTCCGTACTGGTTTATACTGGTCCATACTGGTCCGTACTGGTTTATACTGGTCCATACTGGTCCGTGCTGGTCTGCAGACCCATGGAGGCACCGCCAGAGGCCGATGCTGAGGAGGAGGCTGAGGGCACTGGTTTATACTGGTCCGTACTGGTTTATACTGGTCCGTACTGGTCCGTACTGGTTTATACTGGTCCGTACTGGTTTAGACTGGTCGGTGCTGGTCCGCAGGCCCATGGAGGCGCTGCTGGAGGCCGATGATGAGGAGGAGGCTGAGGGTTGAACTGGACTGGTCCGTACTGGTTTATACCGATCCATACTGGGCCGTACTGGCCCGTACTGGTTTATACCGATCCATACTGGTCCGTACTGGCCCATACTGGTTTATACTGGTCCGTACTGGTCCGTACTGGTCCTCAGGCCCATGGAGGCGCTGCCGGAGGCCGCTGCTGATGCCGAGGAGGAGGCTGAGGGTTGAACTGGCCTGCTCCGTACTGGTTTATACCGATCCATACTGGTCCGTACTGGCCCGTACTGGTTTATACTGGTCCATACTGGTCCGCAGGCCCATGGAGGCGCCGCCGGAGGCCGCTGCCGAGGAGGAGGAGGATGAAGATGAGGATGAGGAGTCGGTGGCGCGCGCCCAGGAGCGGCTGCTGCGGGCGCTGATGGAGCGCGCGGGCCGGGAGCTGCCCCGGCGGGAGCTGGAGCGCGACTGGGCCGTACTGGGAGAACTGGGCAGCGGCTCCTACGGGCGCGTGGTGCTGGCAGAGCCCCGGCACGGGGGTGAGCGCCCGCGGGCACAGCTGGGGGCACAGCTGGGGGCACCTGGGCACAGCTGGGGATACACTCAGGCACAGCTGGGCACACCTGGAGGCACCTGGGGATACCTGGGGATACCCACGGGCACAGCTGGCGGCACCTGGGCACAGCTGGGGATACCCTCAGGCACAGCTGGGGGCACCTGGGGATACCTGCGGGCACAGCTGGGGGCACCTGGGGGCACCTGGGCACAGCTGGGGGCACCTGGGGATTTCCACAGACACACCTGGGGGCACCTGGGAACACCTGGAGGTATCCACGGGCACAGCTGGGGGCACCTGGAGGCACCTCGGGGCACCTGGGCACAGCTGGGGATACCCACGGGCACAGCTGGGCACAGCTGGGGATACCCACAGGCACACCTGGGCACACCTGCAGGCACCTGGGGATATCCATGGCTGGGCACAGCTGGGGCCACCTGGGAGCACCTGGGGCCACCTGGGGATACCCACGGGCACAGCTGGGCACACCTCGGGGCACAGCTGGGCACACCTGGGCACACCTGGGCGCACCTGGGGCTACCCACAGGCACACCTGGGCACAGCTGGGCACACCTGGGAGCACCTGGGGATACCCACGGGCACAGCTGGGCACACCTGGGGCTATCCATGGGCACACCTGGGCACACCTGGGCACAGCTGGGGATACCCACAGGCACACCTGGGCACACCTGGGAGCACCTGGGGCTATCCACGGGCACACCTGGGCACACCTGGGGCTATCCATGGGCACACTTGGGGATACCCACAGACACACCTGGGCACGCCTGGGCACACCTGGGGCTATCCACGGGCACACCTGGGCACAGCTGTCCCTCCCTGCCCTCAGGTGTGCCCCTTCCCCTCAGTTGTCTCCAGCTGTCCCCAGCCCTGCCCAGCCCTGCCCAGGTGTGCCCAGGTGTGCCCAGGTGTGTCCCCAGCCGTCTCCAGCCCTGCCCAGGTGTGCCCAGGTGTGTCCCTAGCCCTGCCCAACCCTGCCCAGCCCTGCCCAGCCCTGCCCAGGTGTGTGCCCAGGTGTGCCCAGGTGTGTGCCCAGCCGTGCCCAGCCGTGCCGCTGTGCCCGCAGGTGCGCGGGTGGCGCTGAAGCTGCTGCGCAAGGAGCGCACGCCCAGGTGCGGCTTCCTGCGGGAGTTCTGCACGCAGCGCTGCCTGCAGGGGGCGCTCTGCTGCCTGCAGGTGCTGCCGCTCGCCTTCGAGACGGGCACCGAGTTCGGCTTCGCGCAGGAGCTGGCACCGGCGGGGGACCTGTGCGGGCTGCTCACACCTGGGGTGAGTCACAGGTGTGTGCCAGGTGTGTGTGCCAGGTGTGTGTGGGCACCGGCGGGGGACCTGTGCGGGCTGCTCACACCTGGGGTGAGTCACAGGTGTGTGCCAGGTGTGTGTGCCAGGTGTGTGTGGGCACCGGCGGGGGACCTGTGCGGGCTGCTCACACCTGGGGTGAGTCACAGGTGTGTGCCAGGTGTGTGTGCCAGGTGTGTGTGGGCACCGGCGGGGGACCTGTGCGGGCTGCTCACACCTGGGGTGAGTCACAGGTGTGTGCCAGGTGTGTGTGCCAGGTGTGTGTGGGCACCGGCGGGGGACCTGTGCGGGCTGCTCACACCTGGGGTGAGTCACAGGTGTGTGCCAGGTGTGTGTGCCAGGTGTGTGTGGGCACCGGCGGGGGACCTGTGCGGGCTGCTCACACCTGGGGTGAGTCACAGGTGTGTGCCAGGTGTGTGTGGGCACCGGCGGGGGACCTGTGCGGGCTGCTCACACCTGGGGTGAGTCACAGGTGTGTGCCAGGTGTGTGCCAGGTGTGTGCCAGGTGTGTGCCAGGTGTGTGTGGGCACCGGCGGGGGACCTGTGCGGGCTGCTCACACCTGGGGTGAGTCACAGGTGTGTGCCAGGTGTGTGTGCCAGGTGTGTGTGCCACAGGTGTGCCAGGTGAGGGGGGACAGGTGTGAGAGGAGGGCGGGACAGGTGTAAGGGCACAGCTGTGCCCCTGGGGGGAGGACTGGAGTGCTCAGGTGTGCCCAGGTGTGCCCAGGTGAGGCCCCCAGGTGACTCAGGTGCCAGTTTTGAGCGCCCCCAGGTGACGGGTTCGGATGCTCCCAGGTGACTCAGGTGCCCCCAGGTGACGGAGAGCGACTCAGGTGCCCCCAGGTGCCCCCAGGTGCCCCCAGGTGCCCCCAGGCGACTCAGGTGCCAGTTTTGGGTGTCCCCAGGTGTCTCCAGGTGCCCACAGGTACCAGCAGGTACCAGCCCAGGCTGACCCCAGGTGCCCCCAGGTGACTCAGGTGTCCCCAGGTACCCCCAGGTACCAGCCCAGGCTGACCCCAGGTGCCCCCAGGTGCCCCCAGGTGCCCCCAGGTGCCAGCTCACGCTGACCCCAGCCGCCTCCCATCCCCAGGTGGGCCTCCCGGAGCCGCAGGTGAAGCGCTGCGCCGCGCAGGTGTCGGCAGCCCTGGGCTACCTGCACGGCCACGCCCTGGTGCACCGCGACCTGAAGCTGGACAACGTGCTGGCCTTCGACCGCGAGTGCCACCTGGTCAAACTGGGCGACTTCGGCCTGACGCGGGTGTTGGGCTACCAGGTGTGCCCGGCCTCGAGCCCCGCGCCCTACGCCGCACCTGAGCTGTGGCACCTGCGCGGGGCCGGGGCGCGGCTGCGCTTGGAGCCCGCGCTGGACACCTGGGCCTTCGGCGTCCTCCTGTTCGCGCTGCTCACCGGCACCTTCCCCTGGGCCTCACCTGCGCCCTCCGACCCCGCCTTCCGCCGCTTCCGCGCCTGGCACGGCCGCACCTGCGCAGGTGAGGCCCGCGCGGTGCCGCCGCCGCGCACCTGGAGGGCTCTGGGGGAGGCGGCGCGGGGGCTCCTGCGGGGGCTGCTGCACCCCGAGCCCGGCCGGCGCTGCCCACCTGGGGAGGTGCTCAGGTACCTGGGCAGGCCGTGGGGGGGGCGGGGCGCGCAGGTGAGGCTGGCGGGGGAGGGGGGGAGTGAGCAGGGATCCTCCTCAGCTGAGAGCGGCCAGGTGAGCCCCGCAGGTGAGAGTGGGAGTGGCCAGGTGGCTCTCTCAGGTGGGAGTGGGAGTGGCCAGGTGGCTCTCTCAGGTGGGAGTGGGAGTGGCCAGGTGAGCCCTGCAGGTGAGAGTGGGAGTGGCCAGGTGGCTCTCTCAGGTGAGAGTGGGAGTGGCCAGGTGGCTCTCTCAGGTGAGAGTGGGAGTGGCCAGGTGGCTCTCTCAGGTGAGAGTGGGAGTGGCCAGGTGAGCCCCGCAGGTGATGGGGGGAGTGGCCAGGTGGCTCTCTCAGGTGAGAGTGGGAGCGGCCAGGTGAGCCCCGCAGGTGACTCCGGGTCCCCCAATAGTGAGGTGGGGACACCTGGACAGGTGATGGACACACCTGGAGATGAGTCAGATACACCTGGAGATGGGTTAGAGACACCTGGAGATGGGATGGACACAGCTGGAGATGGGTCAGACACAGCTGGAGATGGGTTAGAGACACCTGGAGATGGGATGGACGCAGCTGGAGATGGGTTAGAGACAGCTGGCTGTGAGCTAGAACAGGTGGGAACACCTGGAGATGGGTCAGACACAGATGGAAGTGAGCTAGAAACACCTGGAGACGAGCTGGAAACAGCTGGGCAGGTGAGGGGAACAGCTGGAGGTGGAATAGAGACACCTGGGGTGAGACGGAAACACCTGGAGATGGGATAGAGACACCTGGGAATGGGATGGGAACACCTGGAATGGGATGGGAACACCTGGAATGGGATGGGAACACCTGGAATGGGATGGACACACCTGGGCAGGTGCCGGGCACACCTGGAACGGGCGGGATCCAATAAAATTCCCGGGATTTGCCTTTTTTTCCTTCTTTTTTTCCCTGATTTTTGGACTCTTTTTGACCCGTTTGGGTCTCCCGGGGTGGGGGAGGGGTGGGAAAAGGGGGGGGGGGGGGGAATTGGGGGAAAAAATGGGAAAAGAGGGGAAAAAAGTGAGGAAAGGGTGGGAAAAGGCGGGAAAATGAGGGGGAAAGGTGGGGGAAGTGTGGAAAGGAAAAGGGGGGAAAAGTTGGGAAAAGGGTGAAAAAAAATCTGGGAAAAATGGGGAAAAGGGGGGGGGAAGGAGGGAAAATCTGGGAAAAAAGAGTGGGAAAAGGAGGGGAAAAACTGGGGAAAGGGGTGGGAAAAGGGTGAAAAAAGAATGGGAAAAAATGGGAAAAATTATGGGAAAAGGGTGAAAATAATGGGAAACAATTATGGGAAAAAGGTGAGAAAGTCTGGGGAAAAAAGGGAAAAATTATGGGAAAAGGAGGGGGAAATGGGGAAATTTATGGGAAAAGGGTGAAAAAGTGCGGGGAAAAATGGGGGAAAGGGTGGGAAAAGGAGGGGGGGAAATGGGGGAAAATGATGGGAAAAATGATGGGAAAAGGAGGGAAAAACGGGAAAAGGGGTGGGAAAAGAGTGGGAAAAAATGAGATAAAGGGTGGGAAAAGGAGGGAAAAATGGGGGAAAAGAGTGGGAAAAGGGTGAAAAAAGAACGGGAAAAATGGGGAAAGGGGTGGGAAAAGGAGGGAAAAAATGGGAAAAATTATGGCAAAAGGAGGGGGGGAAAGTGGGGGAAAAGAGTGGGGAAAGGGTGAAAAAAGGATGGGGAAAAAATGGGGAAAATTTATGGGAAAAAAAGGAAAAAATTGTGGGAAAAGGGTGAAAAAATCTGGGAAAAATGGGATAAAGAATGAGAAAAGGGTGAAAAAAGAATGGGAAAAAATGGGGGAAATTATGGGAAAAAGGTGAAAAAGTCTGGGGAAAAAAGTGGGATAAAGGGTGGGAAAAAATCGGAAAAATGGGGGAAAAGAGTGGGAAAAGAAGGGAAAAAATGGGGGAAAAGAGTGGGAAAAGAAGGGGGTGGGGGAGGGTCCCGAACCCGCGGCCACAGCGCCCCCTGGCGGCCCGGAGGACCTGGGGCTGGGGGGGGGGGGGGCGCTGGGGGGCGACCCCAAAAATGAATCGGGAGGGGTTGGATTGGGGGGGTCACCCCAAAAAGGGGGTCCCGATAAGGGGGGGTGGGGTTTAATTGCGGGGGGTCACCCAAAAGAGGGGTCCCGATAAGGGGGGGGGGATGGGGGGGTCACCCCAAAAAGGGGGTCACGACGGGGGGGGGGGTTTAATTGGGGGGGGGTCACCCCAAAAAGGGGGTCCCGATAAGGGGGGGGTTTAATTGGGGGGGGTCACCCCAAGAAGGGGGTCCCCAGCAGGCTGCGATGGGCAGCTGGGGGTGTCCCGATAAAAAAGGGGGGCGCTGATAAGGGGGGGGTTGCAAACCGGAGCCGCCCCCCCCCCAAAAAACCACGGGGGGATCCCGATGAGGACGGGACCGGAATTTGGAACTCCCTCCCCCCACCCCCCCCCCAAAAAATCTCTACCGAAGCTGCGATTGACCAAAAAGGGGGGGGGTCCCCCTCCCCAAAAACGAGCGGGGGGGGGGCGTTGAGACCTCCCCCCACCCCAAAAGCAGCGCTGCCGACGAGGGTGGGATTCGAACCCACGCGTGCAGAGCACAATGGATTAGCAGTCCATCGCCTTAACCACTCGGCCACCTCGTCCGCGGCTGCGCGCCGCCGCCGCGCCGCCAAGGGGCGCGCTCCTCCCGGGGGGCGGGGCCAGCGCGGGGCTCGGGGCGGGAGAGGCCGCGGGTTCGAGTCCCGGCCCCGCCCTTTGGGGGGGGAGGGGCACAAACCCTCAGTTCGCCCCTCCCCCACCTCAGCCGCGACCCCCCCCGCGCTCCCCAAAATTCCCTTTCCCCGCTGTTTTCTCCCTGTTTTGGTTTCTCCTTTTTCCCCCCCACGATTTTCTCTCTTTTTCCCAATTTTCTCCTTTCCCCCCCCCGGTTTTCTCCTTTTTTTTGGGTTTCTCTTTTTATTTTCTCCAATTTTCTCCTCTTTTCTTTTCTCATTTCCTCTCTTTTCCCCCCCCCCCCCAAATTTCTCCTTGTTTTTCCCGGTTTTGCCCCCTATTTTCCCTTTTTTTCCCCCATTTTTCTCCTTTTTCCCACAATTTCCCCCCTTTTCCCCCTATTTCCATTTTTTCCCCATTTTTCTCCTTTTGCCCTCAATTTTCTCCTTGTTTTTCCCAATTTCCCCCTTTTCCCCCCTATTTTCCCCTTTTCCCCATTTTTCTCCTTTCCCCCCCATTTTCCCTTTTTTCCCCAATTTTCTCCCTTTCACCCCAATTCTCTCTTTTATTTTTTCCCCAATTTTCTCCTTTTTTTCCCCACAATTTTCTCCATTTTCCCCAAATTTCTCCTTTATTCCTTTATTTTCTCTTTTCCCCAATTTTCTCCTTTTTCCCCCAATTTTCTCCTTTTTCCCCCAATTTTCTCTCTTTTTTCTTTATTTTCTCTTCCCCCCCCAATTTTCTCCTTTTCCCCCAATTTTCTCCCCTTTTTTCCCAATTTTCTCCTTTTCCCCCCATTTTTCTCCTTTTTTCCCTACTTTCTCCTTTTTTTCCTTTATTTTCTCTTTCCCGCCAAATTTTCTCCCCTTTTTCCCGATTTTCTCCCTTTTCCCCAATTTTCTCCTTTTATTTTCCTTTATTTTCTCTTTTCCCCCCAATTTTCTTCCCCTTTTTGCCCAATTTTTTCCTTTTCGTCCCAATTTTCTCCTTTTTTTTTCCTAATTTTTTCCATTTTGTCCCAATTTTCTCCCCTTTTTTCCCAATTTTCTCCTTTTTTCCCCAATTTTCTCCCCTTTTCCCCCAATTTTCTCATTTTTTCCCCAATTTTTCCCTTTTTTCCTCACTTTCCCCCCCTTTTCCGTCTCTTCTGCACCCCGGCATTTCCTAAACCCCCCCAAAAAACGATTCCAGGTTTGGGTTCGCTCCTGGAGATCCGGAACTTTTTAATAAAAAAAAGGTGGAAAAAAAGGAAAAAAAGGTGGAAAAGGGGGGTGAAAAATGGGGGAAAAGGGGAAAAAAAGGGGAAAAAACAAAGAAAAGAGGGAGAAAACGAAAAAAAAAGGGCAAAAAAATTAAAAAAAAAACCGAAAAATGAAACGATGAAAAGGGGTGAGAGCGAGAAAAGGGCAAAGAAAGGGGAGAAAAAAACCTGGGAAAAAAGCGGCGCCACCCAGGGAGGGAAAAGAGGGAAATTTGGGTTAATTTTGGTTAATTGGGATTAAATTAAGGCGAATTTCCAAGAGCAGCAGAGTGGCGCAGCGGGAGCGTGCTGGGCCCATAACCCAGAGGTCGATGGATCGAAACCATCCTCTGCTAATTCCTCTTTTTCCCATTTTTTCCTCAGTTTTCCCCTTTTTGCCCCTCAATTTTCCCTTTTTCCCTCTAATTTTTTCTGGGGTTTCCCTCATTTCCCTCAATTTCCCCCTCAATTTCCCAATTTTCCTTCAATTTCCCCCCTTTTTCCCCCTCATTTTTCCCATTTTCCCTCAATTTTCCCCTTTTTTCACTCATTTTTCCTCTTTTCCCCTCATTTTTCCCATTTTCCCTCAATTTTCCCATTTCCCCTCAATTTCCCCCTTTTTACCCCCTCAATTTCCCCTTTTTTCCCCTCATTTTTCCCATTTCTCCCTCATTTCCCCCTTTTTTTCACTCAATTCCCCCTTTTTTCCCCAATTTCCACTTTTTTCACTCATTTTTTCCTGTTTTCCCCTCATTTTTCCCATTTTTCCCCTCAATTTCCCCTTTTTTCCCACAATTTCCCCTTTTTTTCACTCATTTTCCTCCTTTTTCCCCCTCAATTTTCCCATTTTCCCTCAATTTCCCCTTTTTCCCCTCATTTTCCCCCCATTTCCCTCATTTTTCCCATTTCTCCCTCGATTTCCTCTTTTTTCCCCTCAATTTCCCCCTTTCCCCTCTCATTTTTCCTATTTTCCCCCCAGTTTTCCCATTTCTCCCTCAATTTCCCCCTTTTTTCACTCATTTTCCTCCTTTTCTCCCTCAATTTTCCCATTTTCCCTCAATTTCCCCCTTTTTTACTTGATTTTCCCCTTTTTTCACTCATTTTTTCCTGTTTTCCCTCTCAATTTTCCCATTTTCCCTCAATTTCCCCATTTTTACCCAATTTCCCCCTTTTTTCCCTCAATTTCCCCCTTTTTTCACTCATTTTTTCCCATTTCCCCCCTCATTTAAAAAAGGAGGAAATGCGGAAAAAAAGGGGGAAAAAGGAGGAGAGAAAGGGAAAAAATGAGGTGGGAAAGGTGAAAAAGGGGAAATAAAAAGCGGAAAAGGGGAGAAAATGGGGAAAAAATGGGAAAAAAAAGGAAGGGGAAAAGAAAGTGGAAAAGTGAGGAAAGAGGTGAAAAAAATCAGGGGCAATGGTGGAAAAACGGAGTAAAAAAGGTGGGAAAAGCCCCAAAAAACAAAAGCGGGGAAAAGCAAAAGGAATTTGGGGAGGAAAAGGAGGGAAAGGTTTGAAAAAAGTGGGAAATGTAAAAATAAAGGGGGGGAAAGTTAAAAAAAAAAGAGGGGAAAAGTTAAAAAAAGGGGGGAAGTTTAAAAAAAATTGGGAAAGGTGAAAGAAAAAGGGGGGGAAAGGTAAAAAAAGGTGGAAAACGGAAAAAAGATCAAAGGGAAAGAAAAAGGGAGGAGAAAAGGTTGAAAAATGTGGGAAAACGGGAAAAAAAATCAAAGGGAAAGAAAAAGGGAGAAGAAAATGTTTAAAAAAGGTAGGAAAAGGTGGGAAAACGGGGAAAAGATCAAAGGGAAAGGAAAAGGGAGGAGAACATGTTCAAAAAAGGTAGAAAAAGGTGGGAAAGGTGGAAAAAGGTGGAAAAAGATCAAAGGGAAAGGAAAATGGGGAGAAAAGGTTGAAAAAAGGTGAAAAACGGGAAAAAAAGCGAAGCGGGAAGGCCTCGCGGGGCCCCCCCGGGACTCGAACCCGGGTCCCGCCCGTGCCGGGCGGAGCCGCTGCCGCTGCGCCACCGCGGGGGAGGGGGCGCGGGGGCGGCTCAGACCCCCCCAACCCCAGGGTGGGAGGGGGCGCGGGCGGGGTTGGGGTCTCGGGGGGGTGTGGGGACCCCCGGGGGGGGAATTTGGGGGGGTCTCGGGGGGGTTTCAACCCTCGGGGGGACACGAGGGGGGGAGGGAGGGGGAGGAGAGGGGGGATGGGGGGGGGTCCGCAATTAGGGGGGTGGGAAAGGGAGGGGAAGGAGGGGGTGGGGGGGGTCTGTCGCCTTTTTGGGGAGGGGTCTCAGGATGGGGGGGGTGTCGGGATGGGTGGGGGAGGGGCGGGGAGGGTGATGAGGCCCGAGGGCGGCGGGGCGAGCGCGCGGCGCCGTGGCTTAGTTGGTTAAAGCGCCTGTCTAGTAAACAGGAGATCCTGGGTTCGAATCCCAGCGGTGCCTCTCTTTGCCCTGCTCGGCGGCGACTATCGCGACAGCACGGCCGTGGGTTTTTTCTTGTCCGCGTCGCACCCGCCCCCTCTTTCTTTTTTTTTCTTTTTTTTTTTTGTTTTATTTGATTAGAAGTTGTTTTTCAATGAAACGCCACGAAAAAAAGGGGCCCCGCGAGGCGGGTGGGAGAATCGGAAGCGGAAATAAGTAGGGGGAAAAATAAAGAAAGAAAAAGCGAAGTTCCCTGACCGGGAATCGAACCCGGGCCGCGGCGGTGAGAGCGCCGAATCCTAACCACTAGACCACCAGGGAGGGCTGAGGAGCACTGTGCGCCGGCGCCGCCAGATCCTGCGCGCCGCGCGCTGATTGGCTGCGCAGGTGGGGAGTAAATGTCAATCAAAGCAGAGAGCCAATCGGAGATCGCTTCAGGGTTGGTAGCGCCCCGCCCAGCGTTGCCCTCCTCTCGCCCCCGGCGGTGTGGGGAGGAGATTTGGGGGCTTTGAGGTGGAATTCGGGGATTTTGGGGTGAAATTCGGGGATTTTGGGGTGAAATTCGGGGGTTTCGGGCTGGAATTCGCGGCTTTGGAGGGGAAATTCGGGGATTCGTGTGCGAAATACGGAGATTTTGGGGCGAAATTCGGGCATTTTGAGCTGCGCGGCGGCGGCGCCTCCGGAGCCCCAGTGCCGTGCGCTGATTGGCTAATTTGGCCCATACAGCGTGTCAATCAACGTGGACAGCCAATCAGAGCGCGGCTCGCGGCGGTCCCGCCCCCGCCTCAGGTTTCCCGCCCTCGGCGCTGTGGGGGAGAAATTCGGGGGTTTTGGGGGTAAATTCGGGAATTTTGGGGCGAATTTCGGGAATTTTGGGGCGAAATTCGGGAGTTTAGGGTGGCATTCGGGGGTGTTGGGCGGAACGTGGGGGTTTTGGGGTAGAAAAAGGGGATTTCGGGGTGGAATTTGAGTATTTTGAGGTGAAATTCGGCTATTTTGTGGGTAAATTTCGGGATTTTTGAGGGAATTCGGGGATTTGGGGGTGGGGATTTGGGGGCAGAATCAGGGATTTGGGGGCAAAAATCGTGGATTTTGGGCAAATTCCGGGGACTGGAGCTGGAATTTGGGGATCTGAGGGTGGAACCCGGGGATTTTGGGGAGAAAATTGGGGATTTTCCGCTGGAATTCCGGGATTTGGGGTAAAATTCGGGTGGTTTGGGGCAAAGTCGGGGATTTTGGGGCAGAATTCCAGGATTTGAGGATGAAATTTAGGGATTTTGGGGAAATACTCAGGGATTTCGGGGCAAAAATCGGTGATTTTGGGGTGACATTCCGGGATTTGGGGTGAAATTCGGGGGGGCTTGGGATGGAATTTGAAGGTTTGGGGGTGAAATTCAGGGATTTGGGGCAAAATTTGGAGGTTTGGAGGTGAAATTTGGAGAATTTGGGGTGAGATTTGGCAATTTGGGCTGGAGTTCAGCCATTTTGGGGTGAAATCCAGGGATTTGGGGTGAAATTTCGGGGTTTGGAGGTGAAGTTTGGAGATTTTGGGGTGAAATTCAAGGATTTGGGCTGGAATTCGGCCATTTTGGGGTGAAATTTGGGGGATTTGGGGTGAAAATTTGAGATTTTGGCGTGGAATTCGAGGATTGGGGCCAGAATTTGGCCATTTTGGGGTGAAATCCAGGGATTTGGGGGGAAATTTGGGGACTTGGAGTTGAAGTTTAGAGATTTTGGGGTGAAATTCAAGGATTTGGGGTGAAATGTGGGGGTTTGGGCTGGAATTTGGCCATTTTTGGGGTGAAATTCAGGGATTTGGGGGGAAATTTGGGGACTTGGAGTTGAAGTTCAGAGATTTTGGGGTGAAAGTCAAGGATTTGGGGTAAAAATTGGGGGTTTGGAATGAAATTTGGACATTTTGGAGTGGAATTTGGTCATTTTGGGGTGAAATCCAGGGATTTGGGGGGAAATTTGGGGATTTGGGGCTGGAATTCGGTCATTTTAGGGTAAAATCCAGGGATTTGGGGTGAAATGTGGGGATTTGGGGCTGGAATTTGGCCATTTTGGGGTGAAATCCAGGGATTTGGGGGGAAATTTGGGGATTTGGGGCTGGAATTTGGTCATTTGGGGGATGAAATTCAGGGATTTGGGATGAAATGTGGGGATTTGGGGCTGGAATTTGGCTATTTTGGGGTGAAATCCATTAATTTCGGGTGAAATGTGGGGGTTTGGGGCTGGAATTTGGCCATTTTTGGGTGAAATCCAGGGATTTGGGGTGAAATTTGGGGGCTTGGAGCTGAAGTTTAGAGATTTTGGGGTGAAATTCAAGGATTTGGGGTGAAAATTGGGGGTTTTGGAATGAAATTTGGAGATTTTGGAGTGAAATTTGGTAATTTGGGCTGGAATTTGGCCATTTTAGGGTGCAATTCAGGGATTTGGGGGGAAATTTGGGGGTTTGGAGGTGAAATTTGGAGGTTTTGGGGTGAAATTCGAGGATTTGGGCTGGAATTTGGCCATTTCGGGGTGAAATTTGGAGATTTTGGGGTGAAATTCGAGGATTTGGGCCGGAATTCGGTCATTTTGGGGATGAAATCCAGGGATTTGGGGTGAAATGTGGGCATTTGGGGCTGGAATTTGGCCATTTTGGGGTGAAATCCAGGGATTTGGGATGAAATGTGGGGGTTTGGAGCTGGAATTTGGCCATTTTGGGGTGAAATCCAGGGATTTGGGATGAAATGTGGGGGCTTGGGGCTGAAATTCGGCCATTTTGGGGTGAAATCCAGGGATTTGGGGTGAAATGTGGGGGGTTTGGGGCTGGAATTCGGCCATTTTGGGGTGAAATCCAGGGATTTCGGGACAAACACGAGGAGCCAGAGCTACAAAGAATCGCTTTTAATCATTTTTGGGGTGGGGGGAGGGGATTTAAAGCCACGGAGCCCCCCTGGGGTGACCCTGAGGTGACCCTTGGGGTGTCCCTTGGGGTGTCCCCAGGACAATGCCACCCTCAGGTGTCCCTTTGGGGTGTCCCTTTGGGGTGATGCCACCCTCAGGGTGTCCCCCAGGACAATGCCACCACCCTCAGGTGTCCCTTTAGGGTGTCCCTTTGGGACGATGCCACCCTCAGGTGTCCCTTTAGGGTGTCCCCAAGACGATGCCAGCTTGGGGTGTCCCCTTGAGGTGTCCCTGGGACGATGCCACCCTCAGGTGTCCCTTTGGGACGATGCCACCCTGGGGTGCCCCCCGGGCCATCACTCCGGCCTCAGCCACGTCCCCGCCTCTTCCACGTCCCGCGGCACCACCAGGAACAGCTCCGAGGCTCCGGGGGCCAGCGCCTCCCGCAGGAACTCCCTGAAACAGCCCCGCAGCTCGGTGCCAGCCCGGTGCCAGCCCGGTGCCACCCGCAGGAACTCCCTGGAGCAGCCCCGCAGCTCGGTGCCAGCCCGGTGCCACCCCGGCAGCGCCCCCCGCCCGCCCGCAGGTGCCCACCTGAGCTGCGGCTCGCCGCCGATGGCCACGGGGGCGGCCAGTTTGGAGTCCAGGTTGTAGAAGGTGGCCCCGAGGCGACGAACGCCGAGCCAGTGCGGGCGGGCGAGCGGCAAGCGCAGCGGGCCCAGGGCCACCCGCGAGGGCACGTTGAGCAGGAAGCCCAGGATGTGCGGCACGGCCAGGCGCTCCAGGGGGCTGGGGGGGCACGGGGGGGGTCAGCAAGGAGGGGAGGGGGTGGGGGAATTTGGGGAGGGGTCCCGGGGGGTGTCTCCGAATTTGGGGAGGGGTCTCCGTGTCCCTTGTCCCACCGCACAGGCACCGAGCGCAGCGCGACAAGGAGAGATTTGAGAGGTCCCAAATTTGGGTTGGGGGCTCGGAAGGGTCCCAAATTTGGGGAGGGGTCCCAGGGGGAGCTCCATAATTTGGGGAGGGGTCCCCAGGGGTCCGTCCCCAATTTGGGGAGGGGTCTCACCGCCGCTTCTCCCACCCCACAGCCACCAACCCCAGCATGACAAGGGGGACTCTCAATTGGGTTGGGGGGCTCAGAGAGCTCCCAAATTTGGGTCGGGGGTCCTGGAGGGGTCCCAAATTTGGGGAGGGGTCCCGGGGGGGTTCCATAATTTGGGGAGGGGTCCCTGGGGGTCCGTCCCCAATTTGGGGAGGGGTCTCACCGCCGCTTGTCCCACCCCACAGCTGCCAGCCCGAGTGTGACAAGGAGAGATTTGAGAGGTGTCCATTTGGGTTGGGGGTCTTGGAGGGAGCCCAAATTTGGGAAGGAGTCCCAGGGGGGCTCCAGAATTTGGGGAGGGGTCCCAGGCGTGTCCCAAATTTGGGGAGGGGTCCCGGGAGGTGTTTCCGAATTTGGGGAGGGGTCTCCGTGTCCCTTGTCCCACCGCACAGGCACCGAGCGCAGCGCGACAAGGAGAGATTTGAGAGGTCCCAAATTTGGGTTGGGGGCTCGGAGGGGGTCCCAAATTTGGGGAGGGGTCCCAGGGGGAGCTCCATAATTTGGGGAGGGGTCCCCAGGGGTCCGTCCCCAATTTGGGGAGGGGTCTCACCGCCGCTTCTCCCACCCCACAGCCACCAACCCCAGCATGACAAGGGGGACTCTCAATTGGGTTGGGGGGCTCAGAGAGCTCCCAAATTTGGGTCGGGGGTCCTGGAGAGGTCCCAAATTTGGGGAGGGGTCCCGTGGGGGCTCCATAATTTGGGGAGGGGTCGGTGCCGAATTTGGGGAGGGGTCTCACCGCCGCTTCTCCCACCAGACGGCCGCCAGCCCGAGTGTGACAAGGAGAGATTTGAGAGGTCCCAAATTTGGGTCGGGGGTCCTGGAGGGGTCCCAAATTTGGGGAGGGGTCCCGGGGGGGTTCCATAATTTGGGGAGGGGTCCCTGGGGGTCCGTCCCCAATTTGGGGAGGGGTCTCACCGCCGCTTGTCCCACCCCACAGCTGCCAGCCCGAGTGTGACAAGGAGAGATTTGAGAGGTGTCCATTTGGGTTGGGGGTCTTGGAGGGAGCCCAAAATTGGGAAGGAGTCCCAGGGGGGCTCCAGAATTTGGGGAGGGGTCCCAGGCGTGTCCCAAATTTGGGGAGGGGTCCCCGGAGGTGTTTCCGAATTTGGGGAGGGGTCTCCGTGTCCCTTGTCCCACCGCACAGGCACCGCGCGCAGCGCGACAAGGAGAGATTTGAGAGGTCCCAAATTTGGGTTGGGGGTCCCGGGGGGGTTCCATAATTTGGGGAGGGGTCCCGTGGGGGCTCCATAATTTGGGGAGGGGTCCATCCCGAATTTGGGGAGGGGTCTCACCGCCGCTTGTCCCACCAGACGGCCGCCAGCCCGCGCGTGCCCAGCGCTGCCATCACCACGTTCACGTCGTAGTTGCCGGTGCCCAGCGGGCTCCGGTGGGGGTTGGGCCGCGAGTTCGGGGCCAGCCTGGGGAGGGGGCGGCGCTGAGACCCCTCCCCAAATTACCCCATCCCCCCCCCCCCGAGACCCCAGACTCAATTCGGGGAGAGCGGCCCCTCCCCCCTCCCCAAATTTGGGAAAGCCCCCCTGAGACCCCTCCCCAAATTTGGGAAATCCCCCCTGAGACCCCTCCCCAAATTTGGGAAATCCCCCCTGAGACCCCTCCCCAAATTTGGGAAAGCCCCCCTGAGACCCCTCCCCAAATTTGGGGAATTCTCCCCAAGACCCCTCCCCAAATTTGGGAAATTCCACCCTGAGACCCCTCCCCAAATTTGGGAAATTCCCTCGGAGACCCCTCCCCAAATTTGGGAAATCCCCCCTGAGACCCCTCCCCAAATTTGGGAAATTCCACCCTGAGACCCCTCCCCAAATTTGGGAAATCCCCCCTGAGACCCCTCCCCAAATTTGGGAATTCGCCCTGAGACCCCTCCCCAAATTTGGGAAAGCCCCCCTGAGACCCCTCCCCAAATTTGGGAAATTCCCTCGGAGACCCCTCCCCAAATTTGGGAAATCCCCCCTGAGACCCCTCCCCAAATTTGGGAAATTCCACCCTGAGACCCCTCCCCAAATTTGGGAAATCCCCCCTGAGACCCCTCCCCAAATTTGGGGAATTCTCCCCAAGACCCCTCCCCAAATTTGGGAAATTCCACCCTGAGACCCCTCCCCAAATTTGGGGAATTCCCTCGGAGACCCCTCCCCAAATTTGGGAAATTCCACCCGAGACCCCTCCCCAAATTCGGTAAAGCCACCCTGAGACCCCTCCCCAAATTCGGGAACCCTCTCCAGGACCCCCCTGAGACCCCCACCCCAATTCCGCCCCCCCTAAACCCCCCCCAAACCCCCTCCCCGAGCCCCCCAAATCCCCCAGGACCCCTCCCCAAATTCAGGAACCTCCCCAGGACCCCTCCCCGAATTCGGGACCCCCCCCCAAGACCCCTTGGGGACCCCCACCCCAATTCTGTCCCACTTAACCCCCGCAAACCCCCTCCCCGAGCCCCCCAAAGCCCCCCAAGCCCCCTCCCCAAATTCAGGAACCCCCCCGGGACCCCCCAAACCCCCTCCCCGAGTCCCCCAAACCACCCAAGACCCCTCCCCAAATTCAGGAACCCTCCCCAGGACCTCCGTGAGACCCCAAATCCCCCCAGGACCCCTCCCCAAATTCAGAACCCCCCCCCAAACCCCCCCTGAGACCCCCACCCCAATTCCACCCCCCCTAAACCCACCCCAAACCCCCTCCCTGAGCCCCCCAAACCCCCCAGGACCCCTCCCCAAATTCAGGACAACCCCCTGCGGACGCCCCCACCCCAATTCCGCCCCCCTAAACCCCCCCCAAACCCCCTCCCCGAGCCCCCCCAAACCCCCCAGGACCCCTCCCCAAATTCAGGAACCTCCCCAGGACCCCCCTGGGGACCCCCCTGAGACCCCCACCCCAATTCCGCCCCACTTACCCCCCCCAAACCCCCTCCCCGAGCCCCCCTCCGCCCCCCCCACCCCCCGGGGACCCCTCCCCGAATTGGGTCTGGGGTCTCACTGCCGGCAGATGCCGTCGGCCGCGGCCTTGCTGAGCCAGGGCCGCTGCAGGAGGTTGTTGAGGGCGTGCAGGGCGCAGAGCTCCAGGCGCTGCCGCTCGTGGTACAGCCCCCCCGAGACCCCCCCCAATTCGGGGAGACCCCCCCCCAAATCCCCGACGGCTCCACCAGAACAGGGGGGGGAGGGGGGGGCTGCAGGGAGAGAGGGGGAGGGGTCAGAAGGAGGTGGGGGAGGGGGGGTTACACCCCGAAATTCCCTCAAATCCCCCCAAAATCCCCCCCAGGACCCCTCAAAACCTCCCAAAATCTCCTCAAATCCTCCCAAAATTCCCCTCCAATCCCCCCAAAATCCCCTCAAATCCCCCCAAAATTCCCTCAAGTCCCCCCAAAAATCTCTCAAAATCCCCCCAAAATCCCTCAAATCCCCCCCCCCCAAAAAATCCCTCAAAATCCTCCAAAAAATCCCTCAAATCTCCCCCAAAATCCTTCCAATCCCCCCCAAAATTCCCCCCAAATCCCCCCAAATCTCCCAAAATTCCCCCAAATCCCCTCAAATCCCCCCAAAAACCCCTCAAAATCCCCCAAAAAAATCCTTAAAATCCCCCTCTCAAATCCCTCCCCCAAAATTCCTCAAAATCTCTCAAATCCCTCCAAAATCCCCTCAAAAATCTCTCAAATCCCTCCCCAAAAATCCCCAAAATCCCCCCCAAAATCCCTCAAATCTCCCAAAAAATCCCTCAAATCCCCCCCAAATTCCTTCAAATCCCCCCCAAATCCCCTCAATGCCCCCAAAAATCCCTCAAAATCCCCCAAAAAATCTTTAAAGTCCCCCAAAAAATCCCTCCCCCAAAATCCCCTCAAAATCCCCCAAAAAATCTCTCAAATCCCTCCCCAAAAATCCCCCAAATCTCCCCCCAAAAATCTCTCAAAATCTCCCAAAAAATCCCTCAAATCCCCCAAAATCCCCTCAAATCCCCCCGAAGTTCCCCAGGACCCCCCCCCAAAATCTCCCCCAAATCCTGGGCCCACCCCCCCCCTTGAGACCCCTCCAGGACCCCCCAAATCCCCAAAACCCCCCCCAAATCCTCCCCCAGGACCCCCCAAAACCCCTCTAAGACCCCCCCAAATCCTCACACAGCCCCACCCAGAGACCCCCAGAACCCCCCAAATCCCCCCCCCCCCCAAATTTCCCCCAGAACACCCCAAAATCCCCCCAGGGCCCCCCAAAATCCTTCCCCAGAACCCCCTAAACCCCCCCAGGACGCCCCAAATTCCCCAAAACCCCCCCAAATTCCCCCCAGGACCCCCCAAAACCCCTCTAAGACCCCCCCAAATCCTCCCACAGCTCCACCCAGAGACCCCCCAGGACCTCCCAAAACCCCCCCAGGACCCCCCAAAACTCTCCCAGGACCCCCCAAAAACCGCCCCAGGACCTCCCCAGGACCCCCCGAAAACCCCCCCAGGACCCCCCAAATCCCCCAAAACCCCCCCAGGACCCCCCCAAACCCCCCCAGGCCTACCCAGCCCTTCCCCCCTCACGGGCCCTCGCCGCGGCCTCCGCCTCCTCCCCCGCCCCCAAACCCCCTCCCGCCGCCCCAAAAACTCCCCCGGGCCCCTCCTGCCCTCCCCGAGCCCCCCCAGGACCCCCCGGGACCCCCCAAAATCCCCCCCGGGCCTCCCCCTCCTCACCCCTCTCGTCCTCCGGGGCCATGGCGGCCGCTGCTCCCCGTAGGCCGCAACTACAACTCCCATCACGCCCCGCGCTCCGGCGGCCCAATCAGAGCCTCCCGACCTTCTCCCCATCATGCAGCGCGCACATCACCATCCAATCAGCGCTCCGCCTTCCCTCCCATCACCCCTTGCGCCGCAGCGCCCGCCAATCAGAAGCGAGCGACCTTCCTCCCACCGTGCTCCGCGCGGCGTTTCCCCCAATCAGAGGCGCCCGTCCCCTCCCTGCCGCCATGATAAGAAGGGCGCCACCTCCGCGGGCTTCGGGGGGGTTTTATTGTTCCCAAAATGTCCCAAAATGTCCCAAAATGCCCCCAAAATGCCCCCAAAGTGTCCCCGGGGGTGTCCCCAGGGTGCTCCCGGCGCGTCGCGGCCTCAGCAGAGCTTGACACAGCCGCCGTGTCCGGTGCAAGCTGCGGGGAGGGGACACAGAGTGAGCGGAGGGGCCATTTTGGGGCCATTTGGGGGCATTTTTGGGGGCATTTTTGGGGGCATTTTTGGGGCATTTTGGGGCCGCACCGAGCACGCTGCTCCAGAAGCTGTGGCGGGTGGCGCTGCCCGTGACCGCGCCGGGCCCCGCGGGGTTGCGGCGGCTGCTGGAGACGCTGAGGGCGCGGCCGCCCTCGGACACCGCGGTCACCTCCACGTCCACGATGTGCCAGTCCGGGACACTGCGGGGACAACGGGGGGCACCGGGGGTGGCACCGGGGGGACACGGGGGGGACACGGAGGGTGGCACCAAGGGGACACCAAGGGGGGACATGAGGGGTGCCAGGCGGGGACAATGAGGGGGCACTGGGGGGACAACAAGGGGACAACAAGGGGGGCACCGGGGGGACACGGGGGGTGCCAGTCCGGGACACTGCGGGGACAGTGAGGGGCACCGGGGGTGGCACCAAGGGGACACCGAGGGGACACTGCGGGGACACGGGGGGTGCCAGTCGGGGACACCAAGGGGACACGGAGAGGTGGCACTGGGGGAGCACCAAGGGGACACTGGGGTGGCACTGGGGGGGACACGAGGGGTGCCAGTTGGGGACACTGGGGACAACACGGGGGGCACTGGGGGTGCCAGTCGGGGACACTGCGGGGACAATGAAGAGGCACTGGAGGGCACCAAGGGGACACCGAGGGGACATTGGGGGGGACACGGGGGTGGCACTGGGGGGGACACTGGGAGTGGAACAGGGAGGTGGCACGAGGTGGCACAGGGCTGCAGGTGACATGGACAGGTGGCACTGGGAGGTGACACTGGGGTGACACAGGGAGGTGCCAGGGCCCGGTGCCACACAGGGCCAGGTGCCCACAGGGACAGGTGCCACAGGGAAGGTGACAGGGGAGGTGCCACAGGGACAGGTGCCACAGGAGGTGACAGGGACAGATGGCACAGGGGAGGTGCCCCAGGAGGTGCCAGGCCCAGGTGCCCCAGGCCCAGGTGCCCCCAGACCAGGTGCCCCAGGGCCGGGGGGCAGTGCCCACCTGGGGTCGGCCACCAGGCAGGCGGTGACGCCGTCGAAGCCCAGGCGTGGCGCGGCCAGCGCGGCGGCCGCCATGGCATTGACGTTGTTGGGCAGCAGGGCACAGAGCGGCCGCAGCGGCCCCTCGTAGAGCACCGCCCGTGCCCCCCCCGGGCCTGGCACCGCCGCCAGCCGCTCCCGCAGCCACCCCTGCGGCCGGAGACTGCCCGGGGCCTTGGTCATGGTCACCTTGAGAGCCTGGGGGGCACCGGGGGCATGGGGGGAGAGGGGGGACAGGGAGGGGACGGGGAGGGGACAGGGAGGGGACAGCCGGACACGGGGTCGGTCCCAAGGCCAGGGACTGCCCCAAACGCTGTCCCCAGTCCAGCCACTGAGCCCAGTCCCCCCCAGTGTCCCCCCAGTGTCCCCAGTGCCCCCCAGTCCCCCCCAGTGTCCCCCCAGTGTCCCCAGTGTCCCCCCCCAGTGCCACCTGCAGTGCCCCCCCAGTCCCCCCAGTGTCCCCAGTGCCCCCCCCAGTGCCCCCAGTGTCCCCCCAGTTCCCCCAGTGCCCCCAGTGCCACCTGCAGTCCCCCCAGTGCCCCCAGTCCCCCCAGTGCCCCCAGTTCCCCCAGTGCCCCCCCCAGTGCCACCTGCAGTGTCCCCAGTGCCCCCCAGTGTCCCCCCCAGTGTCCCCGATGTCTCCAATGTCCCCCCAATGTCCCCCCAGTGTCCCCAGTGCTCCCAGTGCCACCTGCAGTGTCCCCTCACTGTCCATACTGGCGATGTCCCCAGTGTCCCCCCAGTGTCCCCAGTCCCCCCAGTATCCCCAGTGTCCCCCCCCAGTCCCCCCAGTGCCCCCAGTGCCCCCAGTGCCCCCAGTGCCCCCAGTGCCACCTGCAGTCCCCCCAGTGCCCCCAGTCCCCCCAGTTCCCCCAGTGCCCCCAGTGCCCCCAGTCCCCCCAGTGTCCCCCAGTCCCCCCAGTGCCCCCCAGTGCCCCCAGTGCCCCCAGTGCCCCCAGTGCCCCCAGTGCCACCTGCAGTGTCCCCTCGCTGTCCATCCTGGCGATGTCCTCGCAGCCCCACAGGGCCCCCCTGGGCACATAGAGGGTGTGGCCGCTGCGCGCGGCCGCTGCCCGGAGCCGCCGCTCGGTGTCGGGGTCAGCCAAGGCCGTGGGGGAGCCCACCTGGGGTCAGGGGGTCACTGGGGTCACTGGGGTCAGGGGGTCACTGGGGTCACTGGGGTCAGGGGGTCACTGGGGTCACTGGGGGGGTCACTGGGGTCAGGGGGGTCAGGGGGTCACTGGGGTCAGGGGGTCACTGGGGTCACTGGGGTCAGGGGGGACATCGGGGACAGGGGGACAATGGAGAGGGGCCAGCGGGGCCGAGGGGGACCCAGCCAGTGCCCCCCAGTGCCCCCCCAGTGCCCCCCAGTGCACCCAGTGCCCCCCCAATGCCCCCAGTGCCCCCCGAGTGTCCCCAGTATCCCCAATGTCCCCAGTCCCCCCAGTGTCCCCCCAGTGACCCCCAGTGTCCCCCAGTGTCCCCCCAGTATCCCCCCAGTGTCCCCCAGTGTCCCCCCAGTATCCCCCCAGTCCCCCCAGTGCCCCCAGCGTCCCCAGTGCCCCCCGAGTGTCCCCAGTAACCCCAATGTCCCCCAGTGTCCCCCCAGTATCCCCCCAGTCCCCCCAGTGTCCCCCAGTATCCCCCCAGTGTCCCCCAGTCCCCCCAGTGTCCCCCAGTCCCCCCAGTGTCCCCCAGTGTCCCCCAGTGCCCCCCAGTGCCCCCCAGTGTCCCCCAGTGTCCCCAGTGCCCCCAGTGTCCCCCCAGTGTCCCCAGTGCCCCCCAGTGACCCCCAGTGTCCCCCAGTCCCCCCAGTGTCCCCACCATGAAGTCGGCGTGGGCCAGGATCTCCTCGCCGTGCTCCTGGACCACGCACGGATGGGCCACCTCCACCACCAGGTCCACAGCCCTGGGGACAGCGGGGTCAGCGCGGGGTCAGCGCGGGGTCAGCGCGGGGTCATTGGGGTCAGAGGGGTCAGAGGGGTCATTGGGGTCATGGGGTCAGTGGGGTCAGAGGGGTCAGAGGGGTCATTGGGGTCAGAGGGGTCAGTGGGGTCAGAGGGGTCAGAGGGGTCATTGGGGTCAGAGGGGTCATTGGGGTCAGAGGGGTCAGTGGGGTCATGGGGTCAGAGGGGTCATTGGGGTCAGAGGGGTCAGAGGGGTCATTGGGGTCAGTGGGGTCAGGGGGGTCAGAGGGGTCAGAGGGGTCAGAGGGGTCATTGGGGTCATGGGGTCAGTGGGGTCAGAGGGGTCAGAGGGGTCAGAGGGGTCAGTGGGGTCAGAGGGGTCAGAGGGGTCATTGGGGTCAGAGGGGTCACTGGGGACAGGGCCGGGCACGGGGGGGATTTTGGGGCGGTTTGGGGCTTTTTGGGGGGATTTTGGGGCAGTTTTGGGTTTTTTTGGGGATTTCGGGGCAGTTTTGGGGCAGTTTGGGGGGGTTTCAGGGATAATTTGGGGTGTTTTGGGGTGTTTTTGGGATAATCTGGGGTCTTTGGGGGTGTTTTGGGGTGGTTTTGGGGATAATTTGGGGTGGTTTGGGGTGGTTTTGGGGTATTTTGCGATAATTTGGGGTGTTTGGGGGTGTTTGGGGATCATTCGGGGTCTTTGGGGGTGTTTTGGGGATAATTTGGGGTGGTTTGGGGTATTTCGGGGCGGGTTTGGGGTTAATTTTGGGATAATTTGGGGTGGTTTGGGGATAATTTGGGGATAATTGGGGGTGTTTGGGGATAATTTGGGGGTGTTTCGGTTATAATTTGGGGTATTTTGGGGCTGTTTTGGGGATAATTTGGGGTGGTTTTTGGGGGTGTTTTGGGGGTGTTCTGGGGGTGTTTCAGGGCAGTTTTGGGGTATTTTGGGGTTTTTTGGGGGTATTTTGGGGCCGTTTCAGGGCGGTTTTGGGGTATTTTGGGGCAGTTTTGGGGTATTTTGGGGCTATTTTTTGGGTACTGGGTGTAGTTTTGGGGAAATTTTGGGTGTTTGGGGGCAGTTTTGGGGTATTTTTTGGTATTTGGGGGTATTTGGGGCAGTTTTGGGGTATTTTTGGGGTATTTTGGGGGTATTTTGCGGAGGTTTTAGGCCATTTTGGGGTATTTGGGGGTATTTTGGGGGGTTTGGGGGCGGTTTTGGGGCAGTTTGGAGGTATTTTGGGGTATTTTGGGGGTATTTTGGGATATTTTTAGGTATTTTGGGGTTTTGGGGGTGGGTTTGGGGTAATTTGGGGCAGTTTTGGGGTATTTTTTGTATATTTTTGAGTATTTGGGGGGGTTTTTTGGTATTTTGGGTATTCTGGGGCAGTTTTGGGGTATTTCGGGGTATTTTGGGGCAGTTTGGGGGTATTGTGGGATATTTTTGGGTATTTTGGGGTGGGTTTGGGGCAGTTTTGGGGCCGTTTTGGGATATTTTGGGGCAGCTTGGGGGTATATTGGGGCAGTTTAAGGTATTTTGGAGTATTTTGGGACAGTTTTGGGTGTATTTTTTGGGGTATTTTGGGGCAGTTTCGGGGTATTTTGGGCCATTTTGGGGCAGTTTGGGGGTATTTTGGGGCAGTTTTGGGGCAGGTTTGGGGTATTTTGGGGCAGTTTTGGGGTATTTTGGGGTATTTTGGGGCAGTTTTGGGGTATTTTGGGGTATTTTGGGGGGTTTGGGGGTATTTTGGGGCAGTTTCGGGGTATTTCAGGCTATTTTGGGGCAGTTTTGGGGTATTTTGGGGCAGTTTTGGGTGGTTTTGGGGCAGTTTCGGGTATTTCGGGGTAGTTTGGGGCAGTTTTTGGGGCAGTTTCGGGTGTTTCGGGGCAGTTTTGGGGTATTTCGGGGTATTTTGGGCCATTTTGGGGCAGTTTCGGGGCAGTTTTTGGGGTATTTTGGGGCAGTTTTTGGGTATTTCGGGGCAGTTTGGGCCATTTCGGGGCAGTTTCGGGGCAGTTTGGGGCAGTTTTTGGGGCAGTTTCGGGTGTTTCGGGGCAGTTTTTGGGGCAGTTTCGGGTGTTTTGGGCCATTTCGGGGGAGTTTCGGGTATTTCGGGGCAGTTTTGGGGTATTTCGGGGTATTTTGGGGCGGTTTGGGGCAGTTTCAGGGTATTTTGGGCCATTTTGGGGCAGTTTCGGGGCAGTTTTTGGGGTATTTTGGGGCAGTTTCGGGTGGTTTTGGGGCAGTTTGGGCCATTCTGGGGCAGTTTGGGGCAGTTTTTGGGGCAGTTTCGGGTGGTTTCGGGGCACTCACGTGGCGGGCAGCCGGGCCAGCTCCCCGAGGCGCAGGGGGGGCGGCAGCTCCGAAAGGGCCCCCCCGGAACGGGCCCAGACAAAGGAGAGGGAAAAACCCCGGGAGGGGCCCTGGGAGAGGAGCCGGGAGGCCAAGAACTGCCCTGGAACCAGTACGGACCAGTTCGGACCAGTACGGACCAGTTCGGACCGGTACGGACCAGTTCGGACCAGTACGGACCAGTATAGACCAGTACGGACCAGTTCGGACCAGTACGGACCGGTACGGACCAGTACGGACCGGTACGGACCGGTACGGGAGGCCAAGAACTGCCCTGGAACCAGTACGGACCACTTCGGACCAGTACAGACCAGTACGGACCGGTACGGACCAGTTTGGACCAGTACGGACCAGTATAGACCAGTACGGACCAGTACAAACCGGTACGGGAGGCCAGGAACTGCCCTGGGAACCAGTAGGGACCAGTATAGACCAGTACGGACCAGTTCGGACCGGTACGGACCAGTTCAGACCAGTATGGACCAGTTCGGACCAGTACGGACCAGTACGGACCGGTACGGGAGGCCAGGAACTGCCCTGAAACCAGTACGGACCAGTTCGGACCAGTACGGACCAGTACGGACCGGTACGGGAGGCCAGGAACTGCCCTGAAACCAGTACGGACCAGTTCGGACCAGTACGGACCAGTATGGACCAGTACAGACCGGTACGGGAGGCCAGGAACTGCCCTGGGAACCAGTACGGACCAGTACGGACCAGTATGGACCAGTATAGACCAGTACAGACCAGTACAGGAGGCCAGGAACTGCCCTGGGAACCAGTACGGACCAGTTCAGACCAGTACGGACCAGTACGGACCAGTACGGAAGGCCAGGAACTGCCCTGGGAAGCAGTACGGACCAGTATGGACCAGTATAGACCAGTATAGACCAGTACAGACCGGTACAGGAGGCCAGGAACTGCCCTGGGAACCAGTACGGACCAGTATGGACCAGTATAGACCAGTACCAGTACGGACCAGTTCGGACCAGTACGGACCAGTACGGGAGGCCAAGAACTGTCCTGGGAACCAGTAGGGACCAGTATGGACCAGTTCGGACCAGTATGGACCAGTTCGGACCAGTATGGAGCAGTACGGGAGGCCAGGAACTGCCCTGGGAACCAGTACGGACCAGTATAGACCAGAACGGACCAGTTCAGCCCGGTACAGCCAGGTACAGACCAGTTTGGACCAGTACGGACCAGTTCAGCCCAGTTCATCCCAGTGTCCATCCCAGTTCACCCCAGTTCCTCCCAGTCCCTCCCAGTTCCCTCCCAGTCCCTCCCAGTCCCTCCCAGTCCCTCCCAGTCCCCCCCAATCCCTTCCCAGTCCCCTCCCAGTCCCTCCCAGTTCCCTCCCAGTCCCTCCCAGTCCCTCCCAGTTCCCTCCCAGTCCCTCCCAGTCCCTCCCAGTTCCCTCCCAGTCCCTCCCAGTCCCTCCCAGTCCCCCCCAATCCCCTCCCAGTCCCTCCCAGTCCCTCCCAGTCCCCTCCCAGTCCCTCCCAGTCCCTCCCAGTTCCCTCCCAGTCCCTCCCAGTCCCTCCCAGTTCCCTCCCACTCCCTCCCAGTCCCTCCCAGTCCCCCCCAATCCCCTCCCAGTCCCTCCCAGTCCCTCCCAGTCCCCTCCCAGTCCCTCCCAGTCCCTCCCAGTTCCCTCCCAGTCCCTCCCAGGTCCCCCCCAGTCCCTCCCAGTTCCCTCCCGGTCCCTCCCAGTTCCCTCCCAGTCCCTCCCAGTTCCCTCCCAGTCCCTCCCAGTCCCTCCCAGTCCCTCCCAGTCCCCTCCCAGTCCCTCCCAGTCCCTCCCAGTTCCCTCCCAGTTCCTCCCAGTCCCTCCCAGTGCTCCCAGTACCGAGCTGCCCGTAGCCCAGGATCCCAACGCGGCGGCACCGCGGCTGCTCCGCCATGGCCTGGGGGGGGCGGCTCATTAACGCTAATTAGCGCTAATTAACCTCGATCAGCCACTAATGAACACGAACTAACCCCTAATTAACACTCATGAACCCACAGCTCACCACTAATTAACCCGTAATCGACACTAATTAACCCGTAATCGACACTAATTAACCCGTAATCGACACTAATTAACAGGAACTAACCGCTAATTAACACTGACTAACCCATAATTCGCATGAATTAACCCATAGTTAACACTAATTAGCCCATAGCTACCCACTGATTATCCACTAATTAGCCCGATTAACCCGTAGTCAACCCTAATTAGCACTAATTAACCCGTAATCAACCCTAACACTAACTAACGCATAATTAGCACCAATTAACCCAAAAATAACATTAATTAACCCACAGCTAACCACTAATTAACCCGTAATCAACACTAATTAGCACTAATTAACCTGTAATCAACACTAATTAGCACTAACTAACCCATAATTAGCACGGATTAACCCATAGTTAACACTAATTAACCAATAGCCAACCACTGATTAACCACTAATTAGCCAGATTAACCCGTAATCAACACTAATTAGCACTAATTAACCCCTAATCAACACTAATTAACCCCTAATCAACACTAATTAACCCATAATCAACACTAATTGACACGAACTAACCCATAATTAGCACTAATTAACCCATAGTTACCGTTAATTAATCCCTAGCTAACCACTCATTAACCATTAATTAGCCCCAATTAACCCATAATCAACACTAATGAACCCGTAATTAAACCATAATTAGCACTAATTAACCAATAGTTAACCCATAATTAACCGACAATTAACCTTCGTTAACCCTAATTAACGTATAACTCTAATTATCCTTTAGGAACTCCTAATTAACAGTAATTAACACTAGCGCTAATTAACCGGAATTAACCCATAATTAACCACAGTTAACCCCTAATTAGCCCTAATTAGCACGAACTAACCCCTAATTAACCGTTAGTTAACCCCTATTAACACTAATTAACCCCTAATTAACCTTAATTAACCCCTAATTAACCCTGATTAACTCATCATTACCCCAATTAACCCCCAATACCGCATTAGCTCCCAATTAACCCCAATTAACACCTAATCACCCCTTATTACCCCCGCCCTAATTAATTACCGCTAATTAATCACCCCCAGGCCCGAAATTCTCCCCCAGTTGTTTCCCCGCCTGTAATTACGCTTTAATTAATTACCCCAACCCCTTAATTACCCCTAAACCTCCTTAATGAGCTTCCAAACCGCCTTAATTAACGCCCAACCCCCCTAATTAACCCCCAAACCCCCTTAATTAACACCCAAACCCTCGTAATTAACTTTGAACCTCCCTAATTAACTCCCAATCCCCCTAATTAACCCCCCTAACCTCTTAATTAACGCCCAAACCCCTTTAATTAACCCCCAACCCCCTTAATTAACCCCGTACCCCTTAATTAACCCCGTCCATTCCTCTAATTAACCCCCAACACCCCCTAATTAACCCCCGAGCCGCCCCCTAATTAACCCCAACCCCCCTAATTAGCTCCAACCCCCCCTTAATTAACCCCTAAACCCCTTTAATTAACCTCCAACTCCCTTAATTAACCCCCAAGACCCCCCTAATTAACCCCCAAACCACCCTAATTACCCCAAACACCCTTAATTTATGCCCAACCCCCCTAATTAACCCCCAGCGTCCCTCTAATTATCGCCAAACCCCCCTAATTAGCCCCGTACCCCTTAATTAACCCCTCAAACCCCCCTAATTAACCCCCAACCCCCCTAATTAATCCCCAACCCCCTTAATGACCCCCGTACCCCCTAATTACCCCCTCAAACCCCCCTAATTATCCCCTAAACCCCCCTAATTAACCCCAAACCCCCTTAATTAACCTCGTGCCCCTTAATTAACCCCGGCAATTCCTCTAATTAACCCCCCAACTCCGCCTTAATTAACCCCAAACCCCCTAATTAACCCCAAATCCCCTTAATTACACCCGTACCCCCTAATTACCCCCAACGCCGCTAATTAAGTCCCAAGACCCCCCTAATTATCACCCCAACCCCCCCAATTAACCCCAAACCGCCGTAATTAACCCCAACCCCCCCTAATTACCCCTCAACCCCCCCAATTAACCCCACCGCCGCTAATTACCCTCAAACCCCCCTAATTACCCCCCCAAACCCCCCTAATTAACCCCACCGCCGCTAATTAACCCCAAACCCCCCTAATTACCCCCAACCCCCCCAATTACCCTCTCAAACCCCCGTAATTAACCACAAACCGCCCTAATTAACCCCAAATCCCCTTAATTACACCCGTACCACCTAATTACCCCCTCAAACCCCCCTAATTACCCTCTCAACCCCCCCTAATTACCCCCCACCCCCCCAATTAACCCCACCGCCGCTAATTACCCTCAAACCCCCCTAATTACCCTCTCAAATCCCCCTAATTACCCCCCCAAACCCCCCTAATTAACCCCCAACCCCCTTAATTAACCCCGTACCCCCTAATTACCCCCAAACCCCCCCCAATTACCCCCAAACCGCCCTAATTAACCCCCCAACCCCGTAATTAATTCCGTGCCCTTTAATTACCCCCTCAACCCCCCTCATTACCCCCCCAACCCCCCCTAATTAACCCCACCGCCGCTAATTACCGCTCGCTCCCCTCCCCCACCGCGCGCCCTTTGCCCCCCCCGCCCCTCCCCCCCCCGCAGCGATCCGGGCACTTCCGGGGGGGGAGGGGCCGGGGGGGGGAGGGGCCAAATTTGGGGAGGGGTCGCACCCCAGGGACCCCAATTTGGGGGGGTCCCCAATTTTAAGGGGGGGGTCCCAACCCGGGGACCCCAATTTTGGGGAGGGGCCCCTTTTTGGGGGGGGTCGCACCCTTGGGACCCCAATTTTGAGGGGGGGTCGCACCCCAGGGACCCCAAATTTTGGGGAGGGGTCCCCACTTTTTTGGGGGGGTCTCCAATGTTTTTGGGGGCGGTCGCACCCTTGGGACCCCAATTTTGAGGGGGGGTCCCAACCCGGGGACCCCAATTTTGGGGAGGGGTCCCCACTTTTTGGGGGGGTGGGGGTCGCACCCCAGGGACGCTTTTTTTGGGGAGGGGTCGCACTCCAGGGACCCCAAATTTGGGGGAGGGGTCCCTTTTTTGGGGGGGGTCTCCAGATTTTTTGGGGAGGGGTCGCACCCTTGGGACTCCAATTTTTGGGGGGGGTCCCCATTTTTTGGGGGGTGGGGGTCGCACCCCTGGGACGCTTTTTTGGGGGGGTTCCCACTTTTTTTGGGGGGGGGTCGCACCCCTGGGACCCCAATTTGGGAGGGGTCCCCAATTTTGAGGGGGGGTCCCAACCCGGGGACCCAAATTTTGGGGAGGGGTCCCTTTTTGGGGGGGGTCGCACCCTTGGGACCCCAATTTTGAGGGGGGTCGCACCCCAGGGTCCCTTTTTGGGGAGGGGTCTCCAATGTTTTGGGGGGGGTCGCACCCCTGGGACCCCAAATTTTGGGGAGGGGTCCCCACTTTTTTGGGGGGGTCTCCAATGTTTTTGGGGGCGGTCGCACCCTTGGGACCCCAATTTTGAGGGGGGGTCCCAACCCGGGGACCCCAATTTTGGGGAGGGGTCCCCACTTTTTGGGGGGGTGGGGGTCGCACCCCTGGGACGCTTTTTTTGGGGAGGGGTCTCTTTTTTGGGGAGGGGTCGCACTCCAGGGACCCCAAATTTGGGGGAGGGGTCCCTTTTTTGGGGAGGGGTCTCAAATTTTTTGGGGAGGGGTCGCTCCTTTGGGACCCCAATTTGGGGAGGGGTCCCCACTTTTTGGGGGGGTGGGGGTCGCACCCCAGGGTCCCTTTTTTGGGGGGGGTCTCCAATGTTTTGGGGGGGTCGCACCCTTGGGTCCCCAAATTTTGGGGGGGGTCCCTTTTTGGGGGGGGGGTCTCCAGATTTTTTGGGGAGGGGTCGCACCCTTGGGACCCCAAATTTTGGGGGGGGTCCCCACTTTTTGGGGGGGTGGGGGTCGCACCCCAGGGACGCTTTTTTGGGGGAGGGGTCGCACTCCAAGGACCCCAATTTTGGGGAGGGGTCCCATTTTTGGGGGGGGTCGCACCCTTGGAACCCCAAATTTTGGGGAGGGGTCGCAGCCCTGAGTCCCCTTTATTTTGGGGGGGGGTCGCATTTTTGGGGGGGGTTGCACCCCAGGGTCCCTTTTTTGGGGGGGTCTCCAATGTTTTTGGGGGGGGTCGCACCCTTGGGACCCCAAATTTGAGGGGGGGTCCCCATTTTTGGGGGGGGTCGCAGCCCTGAGTCCCCTTTATTTTGGGGGGGGTCGCACCCTTGGGACCCCAATTTGGGGAGGGGTCCCCAATTTTGAGGGGGGGTCCCAACCCTGGGACCCCAATTTTGGGGAGGGGTCCCCAGATTTTGGGGGGGGGTCGCACCCCTGGGTCCCTTTTTGGGGGGGGTCCCCATTTTTTGGGGGGGGGGGGATTTCCCCGCCCCCTCCTTCCCCTCCCCCCCCCCCGCCATTCCCCCGGCAACCGCCCCTCCCTCCGCGCCCCCCCGTTGCCATGGAAACCGCCCTCCCTCCTCCCCGCCCCCGTTACCATGGCAACCGCTCTCCCCGCCGTTCCCACGGCGGCTCCCCCTCCCCCCGCGCCGCTGTCGCCATGGCAACGCCGCAGTGCCCTTCCACCTTCCCCCCCCTCCGCGCCGTTCCCATGGCAACGGCGCATCCGCAGCGCCCCCCCCCCCTCCGTTCCCATGGCAACGGCGGCGGGGGGAGGGGGGGTTGGGGGTTTTGGGGAGATTTTGGGGTAATTTGGGGGGGTTTGGGGGCATTTTGGGGTGGTTTTGGGTTATTTTTGGGAGGTTTTGGGGTGGTTTGGGGAGATTTTGGGGTAATTTGGGGGTAATTTGGGGGATTTCGTGGTGGTTTGGGGGATTTCGGGGTGATTTTGGGGTAATTTAGGGAGGTTTTGGGGTATTTTTGGGAGGTTTTGGGGCGGTTTGGGGGGATTTTGGGGTAATTTGGGGGGATTTCGGGGATTTCGTGGGGGTTTGGGGGTGATTTTAGGTTAATTTAGGGAGGTTTTGGGGCGCTTTCGGGGCAATTTAGGGAGTTTTTTGGGGCGGTTTGGGGGGATTTTGGGGTAATTTAGGGGCGTTTGGAGATTTTTGGGGTGATTTTAGGGTAATTTAGGGAGTTTTTGGGGTGGTTTGGGGGGATTTTGGGGATTTCGTGGGGGTTTTGGGGTATTTTTGGGTAATTTAGGGAGGTTTGGGGGCATTTGGGGGTATTTTGGGGCGGGTTTGGGAGTTTTTGGGGTGGTTTGGGGGATTTTGGGGTAACTTAGGGGCGTTTGGGGGGTTTTGGGGTGATTTTAGGGTAATTTAGGGAGGTTTTGGGGTGGTTTGGGGGGATTTTGGGGTAATTTGGGGGGATTTGGGGCATTTCGTGGGGGGTTGGGGGTGATTTTAGGGTAATTTAGGGAGTTTTTGGGGTGGTTTCGGGAGTTTTTGGGGTGGTTGTGGGCGGGTTTGGGGGGTTTTGCGGCAGTTTTGGGGTTTTAGGGTATTTTTTGGGTATTTTTGGCTGTTCTGGGGCATTTTTGGAGGGATTTGGGGAGATTTTGGGGCAATTTTGGGGGTGGTTTTGGGGTTTTTTGGGCGGCTCTTGGGAGATTTCGTGGGGGTTTTGGGGCGATTTTAGGGTATTTTGGGGTGGTTTTAGGATAATTTTGGGGTGGTTTTGGGGTCATTTGGGGGTTTGGGGGTCTTTTGGGGGATTTTGCGGCGGTTTTAGGGCTTTTTTAGGGTATTTTGGGGTAATTTAGGGAGGTTTTGGTGTGGATTTTGGGGTATTTTTGGCGTGGCTTCTGCGGAGTTTTTGGGGTGTTCTTGGTGCCGCTTTTTTGATGCATCTTTGGGGTGGTTTTGGGGTATTTTTGGGGTGGTTTTGATGCATTTTTTGGGGTGGGTTTTGGGGACTTTGAGGGGTGATTCGGGGGTGTGTTTTGGGGAATTTTTTGGGGGCGGTTTTGGGGTATTTTGGGGGCGTTTCTGGCACATTCTCGGCCCAATGACGCCGTGACCACACCGAGGACACACAAGGGGCACCGCAGCCCTGGGTCATTCACACCCCAAAATCGCCCCAAAACCACTTAAAATCCACCCAAAACCACTCAAAAACCACCCAAAACCACCCCAAAACCACCGCAAATAACCCCAAACCACCCTAAACCCACCCAAAACTACTCAAACCCAGGCCTAAACCACCCCAAACCCACTCAAACCCACCCAAAACACCCCAAAACCACCACAAACAACCCCAAAACCACCCCAAATAACCCCAAAACCGCCCTAAACCCACCCCAAACCACCTCAAATAACCCCAAAACCACTCAAAAACCAAACAACCCCAAACCACCCAAAAACCACTCAAACCCACCCAAAACCACCCCAAATAACCCCAAACCACCATAAACCCACCCCAAATCACCCCCAAACCACCCCAAAACCACCTCAAATAATCCCAAACCACCCTAAACCCACTCAAAACCACCTAAATCCACCCCAAACCACCCTAAACCCACCCCAAACAACACCAAAACCACCCCAAATAACCCCAAACCACCCAAAACCCACCCAAACCCACCGCAAAGAACCCCCCAAACGACCCAAAACCACCTCAAACTCACCCAAAACACACCAAAACCACCCCAACCAACCACAAAACCACCTCAAATAACCCCAAAACCACCCTAAACCCACCCAAAACCACCCCAAACCACCTCAAATAACCCCAAAACCACCCCAAACCCACCCAAAACTACCCCAAACCACCCCAAATAATCCCAAATAACCCCAAACCACCCTAAACCACCCCAAATAACCCCCAAACCACCCTAAACCCACTCAAAACCACCTAAATCCCCCCCAACCACCCTAAACCCACCTCAAACCCACCCCAAATAACCCCAAAACCACCCCAAACAACCCCAAAACCACCTCAAATAACCCCCAAATAACCCCAAACCACCCTAAACCCACCCCAAACCACCCCAAGTAACCCCCAAAGAGACCCAAAACCACCCCAAAACCACCTCAAACCCACCAAAAACACCACAACCAACCACAAAACCACCTCAAATAACCCCAAACCACCCTAAACCCACCCAAATAACCCCAAAACCACCCTAAACCCACCCCAAACCACCTCAAATAACCCCAAAACCACCCTAAACCCACCCCAAAACCACCCAAAACCACCTCAAATAACCCCAAAACCACCTCAAATAACCCCCAAATAACCCCAAACCACCCTAAACCCACCCCAAACCACCCCAAGTAACCCCCAAAGCGACCCAAAACCACCCCAAAACCACCTCAAACCCACCCAAAACCACCCCAAATAACCCCAAACCCACCCAAAACCCACCCAAAACCACCCCAAACAACCCCAAACCCACCCAAAACCACCCCAAATAACCCCAAACCACGCCCAAAATGACCCAAACCCACCCCAAACTCACCCAATCCCCTCCCCAAACTCCCCCACATCTCAGACACACCGAAACCACCCCAAAATCACCCTAAAACCACCCCCAAATCCCCCCAATTCCATCGAACCCAATTCCACTCCAATCCCACACCTCAAACCCCCCCAAATCACCCCAACCCCCCCCCCAAAACCACCCAAAACCCCAAATCCCAAATGCATCCAAAACCCCACACCTCAAACATGCCAAAACCACCCAAAACCGCCCCAAAACCACCCTAAACCCACCCAAAACCACCACAAACTCGTCACAAACCCATCCTAAAACCACCCCAAACCCCCCAAAAATCACCCAAAATCACCCAAAATCCCCCCAAACCACCCCAAACCGACCCTAAACCACCCAAAACCACCCTAAAACCGCCCTAAAACCACCCTAAAGCACCCAAACCCACCCTAAAATCGCCCTAAACCCACCGCAAACCCACCCTAAAACCGGCCAAAAATGCGCCAAAACCACCCCAAAACAACCCTAAAATCACCCAAAATCACCCCAAACCCGCCATTAAAATCACCCCAGATCACCACAAACTCCCCCAAACCCACCCTAAACCACCCAAAACCACCCCAAACCCACCCTAAACCACCCAAACTCCCCCTAAACCCACCCAAACCCACCCTAAAACCGGCCAAAAATGCGCCAAAACCACCCCAAACCCACCCTAAAATCACCCCAAACTCCCCCAAACCGACCCTAAACCACCCAAAACCCCCCCAAACCCACCCTAAAATCACCCTAAAACCCACCTCAAACCACCCTAAAACCACCCCAAATCACCCTAAAACCACCCCAAATCCACCCAAAATCACCCTAAACCCCCCAAAACCACCCAAAACCACCCCAAAGCCACCCTAAAACCACCCTAAACCACCCCAAACCCACCATTAAAATCACCCCAGATCACCCCAAACCGACCCTAAACCACCCAAAACCCCCCAAACCCACCCAAAATCACCCCAAACCCACCCTAAAACCACCCAAAATCATCCCAAACCGCCCAAATCCCCCCAAACCCACCCTAAAATCACCCTAAACCCCCCGAACCCCCCCAAATCACCCTAAACCCACCCTAAACCACCCCAAACCCACCCTAAAATCACCCAGAATCACCCCAAATCACCCCAAACCCACCCAAAACCGACCCCAAATCACCCAAAACCCACCCCAAAAGTCACCTCAAACCGCCCAAATCCCCCCAAACCCACCCTAAAATCACCCTAAACCCCCCCAACCCCCCCAAAACCCACCCTAAACCACCCCAAATCACCCTAAAATCACCCAAAATCACCCCAAACCCACCCAAAACCGACCCCAAATCACTCAAAACCCACCCTAAAATCACCCAAACCGACCCTAAACCCACCCCAAACCCACCCTAAAATCACCCAAAACCACCCAAAACCACCCAAACCCACCCTAAAATCGCCCTAAACCCACCCAAAATCACCCCAAACCCACCCAAAACCGACCCTAAACCCACCCCAAACCCACCCTAAAATCACCCAAAATCACCCCAAACCACCCCAAAGCCACCCTAAAATCGCCCTAAACCCACCCCAAACCTACCCAAAATCACCCCAAACCCACCCAAAACCGACCCCAAATCACCCAAAACCCACCCTAAAATCACCCAAACCCACCCAAACCCACCCTAAAATCACCCCAAACCCACCCAAAACCGACCCCAAATCACCCAAAACCCACCCTAAAATCACCCCAAACCCACCCTAAAATCACCCAAAATCACCCCAAACCCACCCCAAAATCACCCCAAGCCCACCCCAAAATCACCCCAAATCACCCAAAACCCACCCTAAAATCACCCCAAACCCACCCCAAAATCACCCAAAACCCACCCTAAAATCACCCCAAATCACCCCAAACCCGCCCTAAAATCACCCAAAACCGACCCCAAATCACCCCAAACCCACCCAAAATCACCCCAAATCACCCCAAACCCCCCCAAAACCCCCGCTCGCCCCCTCCCCCCGGCGCGGGCCCTTGGAAACACCCGCTGGGTTTTTATTAAAGTAGGAAAATTTCGCTTTTCGGCCGCGGCGAATTTAAAAAATCCCCTCCCCCACCCCCCCAGCCCCTCCCCCAGCCCCTCCCCCACCCCCCAGCCCCTCCCCCACCTCCGCCCCTCCCCACCCTCCCCTCCCCCTCCCCCACCCCCCCAAAAAAACCCCTCCCCCCCCCCCCCCGGCGCGAGAAAAGGGGGGAGGGGGAGGGGCTTAGGAGAGACCCCCGCCCCTCCCCCCACTTTGCACCCCCCTCCCCAGGACACCCCCCCCCCAAATTTTTGGGGGCCCCTCCCCCACCCCTTCTTTTTTTTGGGGGGGGGGGAGGGTCCGATCTGAATTTGAGGGGGGGTCCTTTCATTTTGGGGGGAGGGGCTGAGGGGGTCGCTCCTCCCCTCCCCCCCCCCAATTTGGGGGGTGGGGCAGATTTGGGGTTGGGGGGGGTCCCGTGACCCCACCCCCATTTTTTGGGGGGGGAGGGGTCAGATCTTAATTTGGGGGGGGGTCCCCACAGTCCCTCTCCTATTTTTGGGGGGGGGGGGAGGGGCAACTCTGAGTCCGCTGGGGGGGGAGGGGCGGGTCCCACGCCCCCCCCCCCCCATTTTTTGGGGTGGGGTCGCTCCAAGTCCGCGGTGGGGGGGGGGGAGGGGGATCCCCCACCCCCCCTCCCCCATTTTTGGGGGTGGGGTCGTTCCATGTCCGTGGTTTTTGGGGGGAGGGTCCCACTCCACGCCCCCCCCCCCCCATTTTTGGGGGGCTCCTCTCCATGTCCGTGGTTTCGGGGGGGGGTCCCACACCCCCTTTTTTTGGGGGGGGTCACACCCAGGTCCGTGCTTTAGGGGGGTCCCATCCCCCCAATTTTTTTTTGGGGGGGGGTCACATCCGGCTCTGTTCTTTTGGGGGGGGTCCCACCCCCATTTTTTGGGGGGGGGTCCCCTCTGCCCCCCCCCCCTTTCCCGGGGGTCGCAGTTCCACAGTTCCGGGTGGGGGCGGGGGGGGTTCCCCCTAATTTTTTTTTTGGGGGGGGGGGGGTTCCCCCATATTTTTTCACCAGTTCCCCCCCAAATTTTTTGGGGAGTTTCCCCCCCCCCGCCCCGATTTCATCAGAACCTCCCCCAAATTTTCAAGGCGGGGGGAGGGGTGGCCCCAATATTTTTTGGGGGGAGCCCCCATTCTTTTGGGGTCCCCCCCATTTTTTGGGGCCGCTCCCATTATTTTTGGGGTCCCCCATTATTTTTGGGGTCCTCCCCCCATCACATTTTGGGGTCCCCCCTTATTTGGGAGGTGCCCCCATTATTTTTTGGGGTCCCCCATTATTTTGGGGCTCCCCGTTATTTTGGCGGCGCCCCCATTTTTTTAGGGTTCCCCCATTATTTGAGGGTGCCCCTTTTTTGGGGGTCCCCCCCTTATTTTGGGGTCTCCCATTATTTTTGGGGTACCCCCATTATTTTTTTGGGGCTGCCCCCATTATTTTGGGGTTCCCCCATTAGTTTTTGGGGGCGCCCCCATTTTTTAGGGTTCCCCATTATTTTTAGGGGGGTGTCCCATTATTTTAGGGGGGTACCCCATCATTTTTAGGGGGGTGTCCCATCATTTTTGGGGGGTGTCCCATCATTTTTAGGGGGGTGCCCCATTATTTTAGGGGGGTGTCCCATCATTTTTAGGGGGGTGCCCCATTATTTTTTGGGGGGTGTCCCATCATTTTTAGGGGGGCGCCCCATTATTTTAGGGGGGTGTCCCATCATTTTGGGGGGTGCCCCATTATTTTTAGGGGGGTGTCCCATCATTTTTGGGGGGTGTCCCATCATTTTTAGGGGGCTGCCCCATCATTTTTGGGGTTACCCCATTATTTTTTTGGGGGGGTGCCCTTTTGGGGGCTGCTGCTGGGCGATCCCATTATCCTTCCTGCCGGGGGGGGGTTCTGTGTGTCTATAGGACGGCCGCTCCCATTCTCCCTTTCACGGGGGGGGGGTTGGTTGGTGCTGATGTCGCGCTGAGTTTTTTTCGGGGTGGGGGAGGGGGGGGGGGGGACGCTCTCCGCCCCCCCCCCCCCATTTTCATCCCGGATTTTTCTCCCTCTCCTCTCTCTCCATTCCCAAGGAGCTTCCCCGGGGTTTTTTCTGTTCCCGGCTCCTCTCTCAGATCTGCGTCTCCTGCACGTTCTCCTTGGACGGGCTCTTGAACAGCAGCGGCTCGTGCACCGAGTTGAGCAGCGGCGTCTTCCCGCAGCCCAGCGCGGCCGCCGGGCCACCGTAGTGCGCGGCCAGCGCCGCGTACCTGTCCAGGTGCTCGCGCTCCAGCGCCGGCAGCGCCAGCCGGCTGTCCCCGGACGAGCCCCCACCGGTTCCACTTCCGGTGCCGCCGCCGCCGCTTCCGGTGCCGCCGCCGCCGCCGGCCAGCTCGTCCTCGACGTTGACGATCTCCACGGCGCGCGCGGGGCCGCCGCGGTGCTTGTGGCGCTGGTGCTGCTTGCGTAGCTTGTAGAAGGCCACCAGCATGACGGCGGCCATGAAGGTGATGGCCACGAAGCAGCCGATGATGATCTTGGTGGTCTTGAGGACGTCGTCCAGGTCCTGCAGGCCGCCGGTGCCGCCGGTGCCGCCGGTGCCGCCGCCTCCGGCCGCCGCCGCCGCCGTGATGGGCACGGTGAAGGGTTTGCCGGTGGCTCGAGTGGCCGGAGCGGCCGTGGAGGCGCCGGCCGGTTCCCAGCCGGCCGCCGTGGGCGCGGCGGGGGTTTGAGGCGCTTGCTCGTCGCCGCCGGCGCCCTCGGTGGTCTCCACGGTGACCGTGGTGAAGTAGGTGTAACCGGTAGCCGCCGCGGCCGCCGCGGCCGCCGCGGCAGCCGCGTCGGCGGCCGAAACGTTGAGCGTGGCGGTGGCCGTGGTGTTGCCGGCGGCGTTGGTGACCATACAGGTGTACTGGCCGGTGTCCTGCACGGTGACGTTGGTGAAGTTGAGCGTGCCGTCGTGCAGCACCGAGATGCGCACGCGGTACGAGCCGTGCGTCATCAGCGTCCCGTTGGGCGTCAGCCAATTCACCGACGTCATCGCCGTGCCCGTCCGGCACTTGAGCTCGGCCGCCATCCCCTCGGTGACGTTCAGATCCGCCGGCGGCTCCACGATGACCGGCGCGTAGCAGGTGAAGTGGCCGGGCTCCAGCTCGCCCAGGTAGCGGCCGCGCAGCGCCGGCGGCGCGTGGCAGCGGGCGCAGCAGCTGGTGTTGCTGGGCACGGTCTCGCGCAGCCACCAGCTGAGCCACAGCACGTCGCAGTCGCAGCGCCAGGGGTTGTGATGCAGGTGCACGCGCTCCAGCCGGTGCAGCGGCGCGAAGAGGTCGTGCGGCAGCGACGCCAGCTCGTTGTGCGCCAGGTTCAGCTCCTCCAGCGCCTTCAGGTCGTCGAAGGCGTTGCGCTCCACCGCCGCCACCCGCGCGTGCATCAGCCACAGCTTCCGCAGGCTGCCCAAGCCCTGGAAGGAACCCGGCCGCACCCGGCCCAGGCGGTTGCCCGACAGCTCCAACTCCTCGAGCCGCACCAAGGCCGTCAGATTGGGGATCTCCTTGAGGTTGCACATGCCCAGGTTGAGGTAGCGCAGGTTCACCAGGCCCTCGAAGGCGGCCTCCGAGATGTACTCGAGGCGCTTGAGCTCGCCCAGGTCGAGGCGGCGCAGCGAGGGCACGCGGTTGAAGGCGTAGCTGGGGATGCTCTCGATGGGGTTGTTCCTCAGCCACAGCTCGCGCAGCTTGGACAGGTACTCGAAGGCCTGCGTGGGCACCGTGGTGAGGCGGTTGTCGAAGAGCTCCAGCGTGTTGAGGTTGGGCAGCCCGTTGAAGGCGCCCACCTCCACCTTGCGGACCAGGTTGCGGCTGAGCTGGAGGATCTCCAGGTGCCGCAGGTGCTTGAAGGTGTCGGTGCGGATCACCTGGATGTGGTTCTCCTGCAGGTTCAGGTAGCGCGTGTTCACCGAGATGCTCTGCGGCACCTCCAGCAGCTCGCGCCGCGTGCAGATCACCCGGCTCGCCTGGTTGCTGCACGTGCAGGCGGCCGGGCACGCCGTGGGCACCGCCGCCGCCGCCGCCGGTGTGGCCGGCAACCAGGGCAAGGTGGCCACGAGCAGCAGCAGCAGCAGCAGGACGGGCGCCGCCGGGGGCCAGCCACGCCGCGGCCGGGCCATCCTAAGGGGGCGCCGGGGCCGCCATGGCCGAGGGGCATCGCCGGCTTCAGGGCCCCGGGTGGTGCTGGGGAGAGCAGAGAGGGGGGTTAGGGGAGGGGTCCGGGGGGGTCCTAAATGGGAGATTGGGGGGGGGGTTGGGGGTCCCCAGATGGGTCTGGGGGTGTCTGGGGGTGTCCAGGGGGGTCTGGAGGGGTCTGGGGGTGTCTGGGGGGGTTTGGAGGGGTCCTAAATGGGAGATTGGGGGGGGGTTGGGGGTCCCCAGATGGGTCGGGAGGGGTCTGGGGGTGTCCAGGGGGGTCTGGAGGGGAGACTGAGGGATCTGGGGGTCCCCGGATGGGTCTGGAGGGGTCTGGGGGTGTCCGGGGGGTCTGGAGGGGTCCCCAGGGGAGACTGGGGAGAGCAGAGAGGGGTTTTAGGGGAGGGGTCCGGAGGGGGGGTTTGGGGGGTCCTAAATGGGAGATTGGGGGGGGGTTGGGGGTCCCCAGATGGGTCGGGAGGGGTCTGGGGGTGTCTGGGGGGGTTTGGAGGGGTCCTAAATGGGAGACTGGGGGGGGGTTGGGGGTCCCCAGATGGGTCGGGAGGGGTCTGGGGGTGTCCAGGGGGCTCAGGAGGGGTCTGGGGGTGTCCGAGGGGGTCCCCGGGGGGGTCAGGAGGGGTCTGGGGGGGTCCCCACGGGGCCATTGAGAGCTCAGGGGGGTCCCTGAAGGGTCTGGGGGGTTTTGGGGGGTCCTGGGGGAGCCCCGGGGGGATTTGGGGGTTCCCCAGCGCTCACACGAGCGTGCAAACACCCCCGAACCGCACACCGGCCCTTGCACACGCGTGTGCAAACACCCCCAGAATCACACACACCCGGCCCTTGCACACGAGCGTGCAAACACCCCCCGAACCGCACACCCGGCCCTTGCACACGAGCGTGCAACACCCAAAAATACACACCCGCCCCTTGCACACGCGTGTGCAAACACCCCAAGCCACATCCCCACCCCTTGCACACGAGCGTGCAACACCCGAACCACACACCCCCCCTTGCACACAGCGTGCAACACCCGAACCACACACACCCCCCTTGCACACGAGCGTGCAAACACCCCCGAATCGAACACACCCGGCCCTTGCACACGAGCGTGCAACACCCCGAACCGCACACCCGCCCCTTGCACACGCGTGTGCAAACCCCCCCCGAGCCGCACACGCGCCCCCCCTTGCACACCCACGTGCACACGCGCGCGCGCGCGCGCATCCCGGCCCCTCGCACACGCGCACACGCGCACGCGCCTCCCCGCGCTCCCGCGCGCGCGTGCAAAGCCCCGCCCCTCCCCCCTCCCCCCCCGCCTTGCACACGCGCGTGCAAAACCCCTCCCCCCTCCCCCCCCCCCCCACGCGCGCGCGCCCCTCCCCCTCCCCCCGTTCCCATCCCGCTCCCCACCCCCCCCCCCCCTCCAGCCCCTCCCCCCATCCCCGCACCCCCCCCGGGACCCCCCCGGACCCCTCCCCTCCCCCCCCGGCCTTACCCCGCACCCCCCCGGCCCCGCTCGGGGCCGCGCAGCCTCGCGCCCCCTCCCTCCTCCTCTTCCTCCTCCTCCTCCTCCTCCTCCGCCCCCTCCCCCGCTCCTTCCTGCCCCCCCCCTTCCCCTTCCTGCCGCCCCCCCCCTCCCCTCCCCCCCTCTCCCCAGGCTCGGCCCGGACCCCTCCCCCTCCCCTCCCCTCCCCCCCCCCCGCGGCAGCGCCGAACCCGCAGCGACCCCCGGGACCCCCCCCCGGATCTTCCGGGGACCCCCCCGGCACCCTCCGGACCCCCCCCAAAATCCTCCGGAACCCCCAAGAACGGCTCCGGAGCCCCCCGGATCCTCCGGGACCCCCCCGGGACCCCCCGGCATCCTCCGGACCCCCCCCGGAACGGCTCCAGACCCCCCCAAAATCCTCCGGGACCCCCCGGAACCTCCGGAGACCCCAAAATCCTCCGGACCCCCCCCCAGAACGGCTCCGGACCCCCCCAAATCTTCCGAGACCCCTCTGGGACCCCCCCGGCATCCTCCGAGACCCCCCAAATCCTCCAGACCCCCCCCGAACGGCTCCGGATCCCCCCAAAATCCTCTGGACCCCCTCGGAACAGCTCTGGACCCCCCCGAGACCCCTCCAAAATCCTCCGAGACCCCCCCAGAACGGCTCCAGACCCCCCAAATCCTCCGAGAGCCCCCCAAAATCCTCCAGGCCCCCCCCAGGACCCCCCCAAAATCCTTCAGGACCCCCCGGATCCTCCGGAGACCCCAAAATCCTCTGGGAGCCCCGGAACGGCTCCAGACCCCCCCCAAATCCTCCGAGACCCCCCCGGAACGGCTCCGGACCCCCCCAAAAATCCTCCAGACCCCCCCAGGACCCCCCCCAAAATCCTTCAGGACCCCCCAAAATCCTCCGGACCCCCCCCCCCCCCCAAAATTCCCGGACCCCCGGATCCTCCGGAGACCCCAAAATCCTCCGAGACCCCCCCGGAAGGGCTCCAGCTCCCCCTCCAAATCCTTCAGGACCCCCCAAAATCCTCCGGAGCACCCCCAAAACGGCTCTGGACCCCCCCGGAACGGCTCCAGATCCCCCCAAAATTCTCCAGAACCCTCAGAACGGCTCCAGACCCCCCCAAAATCCTCCGGACCCCCCCAAATACCCCCCGGCCTCTCCTGCAACCCCCCAGACCCTCCCCAAACCCCCCCAGGGCATCCCAAAATCCACCTGGAGATGCTCAAAGTCCACACAGGAACCCCAAAATCCACTCAGGGACCCCAAAAGTCACAGGGGAGCCCCAAAATCCACTCAGGGACCCCAAAAGTCGCAGGGGAGCCCCAAAATCCACTCAGGGACCCCCAAAATCCACTCAGGAACCCCCAAAATTTCAGCCAGAGACCCCAAAATCCACCTGGGGACCCCAAAATCCACTCAGGGACCCCCAAAATCCACGGAGGGACCCCCAAAATCCACCTGGAGACCCCAAAATCCACCTGGGGACCCCAAAATCCACTCAGGGGGAACCCCAAAGTCCACACAGGGATGCCAAAATTCACTCAGAGACCCCCAAAATCCACACGGGGACCCCCAAAATCCACCTGGAGACCGCAAAATCCACACAGGGGACCTCAAAATCCACTCAGGAACCCCAAAATTCACTGGAAGACCCCAAAATCCACACAGAGACCCCAAAATCCACAGAGGGACCCTGAAATCCACAAGGGGACCCCAAAATCCACTCAGAGACCCCCAAAATCCAATCAGGGACCCCCGAAATTCACTCAGGAACCCCAAAATCCACTGGAAGACTCCAAAATCCACCTGGAGATCCCAAAATCAACACAGGGACCCCCAAAATCTACTCAGGGATCCCCAAAATCCACGGAGCAACCCCAAAATCCACCTGGAGACCCCAAAAGTGACAGGGGGAACCCCAAAATCCACACAGGAACCCCAAAATTCACTGGAAGACCCCAAAATCCACTCAGGGACCCCAAAATCCACACGGGGACCCCGAAAGTCACAAGGTGAACCCCAAAATCCACACAGGGGACCTCAAAATCCACTCAAAGACCCCAAAATCCACTCAGAGACTTCAAAATCCACTCAGGAGACCCAAAAAGTCACAGGGGGACCCCAAAATCCACTCAGGGGATCCCCAAAATCCACACAGGGACCCCGAAATCCACTCAGAGACCCCCAAAATTTCAGCCAGAGACCCCAAAATCCACCTGGAGACCCCAAAAGTCACAGGGGGACCCCAAAATCCACTCAGGGACCCCCGAAATCCTCCTGGAAACCCCCAAAATCCACTCAGGGGACCCCCGAAATCCACCTGGAGAGCCCAAAATCCACCTGGAGACCCCAAAATCGACTCAGGGGACCCCAAAAGTCACATGGGGACCCCCAAAATCCACACAGGGACCCCCAAAATCCACCTGGAGACCCCAAAATCAATGCAGGGACCCCCAAAATCCACACGGGGACCCCCAAAATTTCAGCCAGGGAGCCCCAAAATCCACCTGGGGACCCCCAAAATCCTCCTGGAAACCCCAAAATCCACCTGGGGACCCCAAAAGTCACACGGGGACCCCCAAAATCCACCTGGAGAGCCCGAAATCCACTCAGGGACCCCAAAATCCACACAGAGACCCCAAAATCAACACAGGGACCCCAAAATCCACTCAAAGACCCCCCAAATCCACCTGGAGACCCCAAAATCCATGGAGGGACCCCAAAATCCACACGGGGACCCCCAAAATTTCAGCCAGGGAGCCCCAAAATCCACCTGGAGACCCCAAAATCCACAGAGGGACCCCAAAATCCACCTGGGGAGCCCCGAAATCCTCCTGGAAACCCCAAAATCCACAGAGGGACCCCAAAATCCACCTGGAGACGCCAAAATCCACTCAGGGGCCCCAAAATCCCTTCAGAGACCCCAAAAATCCACACAGGGACCCCCAAAATCCACTCAGGGATCCCCAAAATTTCAGCCAGAGACCCCCAAAATCCACAGGGGGACCCCAAAATCCACACGGGGACCCCCAAAATTGGGGCGGAAGCCCCGGAAGTGGCCCCGGGTCAGGGTGTGGGGGAGGGGAGGGGGGTGAGTGTGCAAAGGGGGGTGAGGAAGAGCTGGGGGCACACCTGGGCACACCTGGGCACACCTGGGCACACCTGGGCGTGGGAACACACCTGGCAGTGCACACTCACACTCACCTGGGCACTCACACTCACAGCACACACTCACCTGGGCGCACTCTGGGGCACACTCACACACCTGGGCACACTCACACTCACACACCTGGGCACACTCACACTCACACTCACCTGGGCACACTCTGGGGCACACTCACTCACCTGGGCACACTCACACTCACACTCACAGCACACACTCACCTGTGCACACTCCTGGGCACACTCACACTCACACTCACCTGTGCACACTCCTGTGCACACTCACACTCACAGCACACACTCACCTGTGCACACTCCTGGGCACACTCACACTCACACTCACCTGTGCACACTCCTGTGCACACTCACACTCACAGCACACACTCACCTGTGCACACTCCTGGGCACACTCACACTCACAGCACACACTCACCTGTGTGCACTCACACTCTCACACCTGCCTGTGCACACCTGTGCGAGCACACTCACACTCACACTCACCTGGGCACACTCACACTCACCCCATGCACAGTGACACTCACCTGTGTGCACTCCTGGGCACACTCACACACCTGGGCACACTCACCTGTGCACACTCCTGGGCACACTCACACACCTGGGCACACTCACACTCACAGCACACACTCACCTGTGTGCACTCACACTCTCACACCTGCCTGTGCACACCTGTGCGAGCACACTCACACTCACACTCACCTGTGCACACTCACCTGTGCACACTCACCTGTGTGCACTCGCACACTCACCTGTGCACACCTGTGCGAGCACACTCACACTCACACTCACAGCACACACTCACACCTGTGCACACTCACACTCACCTGGGCACACTCCTGTGCACACTCGCACTCACCTGTGCACACTCACCTGGGCACACTCACACTCACACACCTGGGCACACTCACACTCACCTGGGCACACTCTGGGGCACATTCACACACCTGGGCACACTCACCTGTGTGCACTCTCACACTCTCACACCTGCCTGTGCACACCTGTGCGAGCACACTCACACTCACACTCACAGCACACACTCACACCTGTGCACACTCACACTCACCTGGGCACACTCACCTGGGCACACTCACATTCACCTGGGCACACTCACCTGTGCACACTCCTGGGCACACTCACACTCGCACACCTGGGCACACTCACCTGGGCACACTCACACTCACACTCACCTGTCCACTCACACTCACCTGTGCACACTCACTGCGTGTCCCTCCAGGCCCCCTTTAGGGTCAGGCCCCGATAGAGCCCCCACAGAGCCTCCATAGAGCCCCTATAGAGTGGGACCCCTCCAGGCCCCTATAGAGCCCCTATAGAGCCCCCATAGAGCCCCTATAGATCCCCTATAGAGCGGGACCCCTCCAGGCCCCTATAGAGCCCCTATAGAGCCCCTATAGAGCCCCAATAGAGCCCCAATAGAGCCCCCATAGAGCCCCCATAGAGCCCCAATAGAGCCCCTATAGAGCCCCTATAGAGCCCCTATAGAGCCCCCATAGAGCCCCCATAGAGCCCCAATAGAGCCCCAATAGAGCCCCCATAGAGCCCCCATAGAGCCCCAATAGAGCCCCTATAGAGCCCCTATAGAGCCCCTATAGAGCCCCCATAGAGCCCCCATAGAGCCCCTCCAGGCCCCTATAGAGCCCCTATAGAGCCCCTATAGAGCGGGACCCCTCCAGGCCCCTATAGAGCCCCTATAGAGCCCCTATAGAGCCCCCATAGAGCCCCTCCAGGCCCCTATAGAGCCCCTATAGAGCCCCCATAGAGCCCCTCCAGGCCCCTATAGAGCCCCCATAGAACCCCCATAGAGCCCCTATAGAGCAGGGCCCCTCCAGGCCCCGATAGAGCCCCTATAGAGCCCCTATAGAGCCCCTATAGAGCGGGACCCCTCCAGGCCCCTATAGAGCCCCAATAGAGCCCCCATAGAGCCCCTATAGAGCCCCAATAGAGCCCCCATAGAGCCCCTATAGAGCCCCCATAGAGCCCCCATAGAGCCCCCATAGAGCCCCTATAGAGCCCCAATAGAGCCCCTATAGAGCCCCCATAGAGCCCCCATAGAGCCCCTATAGAGCCCCTATAGAGCAGGGCCCCTCCAGGCCCCTATAGAGCCCCCATAGAGCCCCTATAGAGCCCCTATAGAGCCCCTATAGAGCGGGACCCCTCCAGGCCCCTATAGAGCCCCTATAGAGCCCCCATAGAGCCCCTATAGAGCCCCCATAGAGCCCCCATAGAGCCCCTATAGATCCCCCATAGAGCCCCCATAGAGCCCCCATAGAGCCCCTATAGAGCCCCCATAGAGCCCCTATAGAGCCCCTATAGATCCCCCATAGAGCCCCTATAGAGCCCCCATAGAGCCCCCATAGAGCCCCTATAGAGCCCCAATACAGCCCCCATAGAGCCCCTATAGATCCCCTATAGAGCCCCCATAGAGCCCCCATAGAGCCCCTATAGAGCCCCTATAGAGCAGGGCCCCTCCAGGCCCCTATAGAGCCCCCATAGAACCCCCATAGAGCCCCTATAGATCCCCTATAGAGCAGGGCCCCTCCAGGCCCCTATAGATCCCCCATAGAGCCCCTATAGAGCCCCCATAGAGCCCCCATAGAGCCCCTATAGAGCCCCTATAGAGTCCCCATAGAGAGCCTATAGAGCCCCTATAGAGCCCCTATAGAGCAGGGCCCCTCCAGGCCCCTATAGATCCCCCATAGAGCCCCTATAGAGCCCCCATAGAGCCCCCATAGAGCCCCTATAGAGCCCCAATACAGCCCCCATAGAGCCCCTATAGATCCCCTATAGAGCCCCCATAGAGCCCCTATAGAGCCCCTATAGAGTCCCCATAGAGAGCCTATAGAGCCCCTATAGAGCCCCTATAGAGCAGGGCCCCTCCAGGCCCCTATAGATCCCCCATAGAGCCCCTATAGAGCCCCCATAGAGCCCCCATAGAGCCCCTATAGATCCCCCATAGAGCCCCCATAGAGCCCCCATAGAGCCCCTATAGAGCCCCCATAGAGCCCCTATAGAGCCCCTATAGATCCCCCATAGAGCCCCTATAGAGCCCCCATAGAGCCCCCATAGAGCCCCTATAGAGCCCCAATACAGCCCCCATAGAGCCCCTATAGATCCCCTATAGAGCCCCCATAGAGCCCCCATAGAGCCCCTATAGAGCCCCTATAGAGCAGGGCCCCTCCAGGCCCCTATAGAGCCCCCATAGAACCCCCATAGAGCCCCTATAGATCCCCTATAGAGCAGGGCCCCTCCAGGCCCCTATAGATCCCCCATAGAGCCCCTATAGAGCCCCCATAGAGCCCCCATAGAGCCCCTATAGAGCCCCTATAGAGTCCCCATAGAGAGCCTATAGAGCCCCTATAGAGCCCCTATAGAGCAGGGCCCCTCCAGGCCCCTATAGATCCCCCATAGAGCCCCTATAGAGCCCCCATAGAGCCCCCATAGAGCCCCTATAGAGCCCCTATAGAGTCCCCATAGAGAGCCTATAGAGCCCCTATAGAGTGGGACCCCTCCAGGCCCCTATAGAGCCCCCATAGAGCCCCCATAGAGCCCCTATAGATCCCCCATAGAGCCCCCATAGAGCCCCCATAGAGCCCCTATAGAGCCCCCATAGAGCCCCTATAGAGCCCCTATAGAGCCCCTATAGATCCCCCATAGAGCCCCTATAGAGCCCCCATAGAGCCCCCATAGAGCCCCTATAGAGCCCCTATAGAGTCCCCATAGAGAGCCTATAGAGCCCCTATAGAGTGGGACCCCTCCAGGCCCCTATAGAGCCCCCATAGAGCCCCCATAGAGCCCCTATAGATCCCCCATAGAGCCCCCATAGAGCCCCCATAGAGCCCCTATAGAGCCCCCATAGAGCCCCTATAGAGCCCCTATAGAGCCCCTATAGATCCCCCATAGAGCCCCTATAGAGCCCCCATAGAGCCCCCATAGAGCCCCTATAGAGCCCCTATAGAGTCCCCATAGAGAGCCTATAGAGCCCCTATAGAGTGGGACCCCTCCAGGCCCCTATAGAGCCCCCATAGAGCCCCCATAGAGCCCCTATAGAGCCCCCATAGAGCCCCTATAGATCCCCCATAGAGCCCCTATAGAGCCCCCATAGAGCCCCTATAGAGCCCCTATAGAGCCCCTATAGATCCCCCATAGAGCCCCTATAGAGCCCCCATAGAGCCCCCATAGAGCCCCCATAGAGCCCCTATAGATCCCCTATAGAGCCCCCATAGAGCCCCCATAGAGCCCCTATAGATCCCCTATAGAGCAGGGCCCCTCCAGCCCCTGTTTAGGGTCAGGCCCCTATAGATTGGGACACTCCAGGGGGGCCCTAAAGACCCCGAGCATGGGGGGGTCCTATAGATTGGGGGGGGGTCCTATAGATTTGGGGGGGGGTCCTATAGATTGGGGGGGGGTCCTATAGATTGGGGGGGGGGTCCTATAGATTGGGGGGGGGTCCTATAGGGCCAGAGGGACCCTATAGGGGTTTGGGGGGGGGCGAGTCAAGCCCCAAAAATGAGGAGCCCAAAAGACCCCCCCCCAAAAATAGGAGCCCCCCCCAAAAATGGGAGACCCCCCCCCAAAAACGACCCCACAAGAATGGGGGACCCCTCCCAAAAATGACCCCTCCAAATTGAGCCCCCCCCCCCCAAAAAAAATGGGGAGCCCCCAAAACTGACCCCCCCCCATAAAGGACCCCCCAAAACTGAACCCCCTCCAAAAAATGGGGGACCCCAAAAACGACCCCCCCCCCAAAATGGAGACCCCCAAAAATGGGGACCCCCAAAAACGACCCCCCCCCAAAAAATGGGGAACCTCAAATCTCCCCCTCCCCCCCAAAATGGGGACCCCCAAAAACGACCCCCCCATAAAGGACCCCCCAAAACGACCCCCCCCATAAATGGGGAACCCCAAATCTCCCCCCTCCCCCCCCAAAACGACCCCCAAAACTGACCCCCCCAAAACGACCCCCCAAAACGACCCCCCCCAAAAATGGGGACCCCCAAAAACGACCCCCCCCCAAAATGGAGACCCCCAAAAATGGGGACCCTCAAAAACGACCCCCCCCAAAATTGAGAACCCCAAAAACGACCCCCCCCCAAAAAATGGGGAGCCCCAAAACGACCCCCCCCAAATCCACTCCCCAAAGGGGTCCCTGGGATGGGGAGGGGGCGGGGGGGAACTGGGGGAGGGAACTGGGCTGGACTGGGCTATACTGGGAGGGACTGGGCTATACTGGGCTAAACTGGGAGCGCCAGAGGGGGGGGGACTGGTCTGTACTGGGAGGGACTGGTCCATACTGGGAGGGATGCGGAGCGGAGGCCGGCTCCATGCTGGGAGGGACTGGTCCATACTGGGAGGGACTGGTCCATACTGGGAAGGATGCGGAGGGGAGGCCGGCTCCATACTGGGAGGGACTGGTCCATACTGGGAGGGATGCGGAGGGGAGGCCGGCTCCATACTGGGAGGGACTGGTCCGTACTGGGAGGGATGCGGAGGGGAGGCCGGCTCCATACTGGGAGGGACTGGTCCGTACTGGGAGGGATGCGGAGGGGCCGGGGCCGTGCCGGGAGGGGCGGGGAGGTACCGTACTGGGAGGGCCGGGGGTTACTGGTCCGTACTGGGGGGGTCCCACTCACCGGGCCGGGCCTCAGCATCGCTCCAGCGGCCGCCGGGGCCCCGCGCCCCCGCCCGCGCTCGGCTCCGCTCGGCTCCGCTTCGGCACCGCTTCGGCCGGGTTCGGCTGCGGTTCGGCTGCGCTCGGCCCGGGTTCGGCCGCGTTCGCCTGCGCTCGGCCCCGTTCGCCCGAGGGTTCGGCCGCGTTCGGTTGAGGTTCGGCCGCGTTCGGCTGCGCTCGGCTGCGGTTCGGCTGCGGTTCGGGCCGGTCCGGCTGCGCTCGGCTCCGCTCGGCCGCGGGTTCGGCTGCGTTCGGCTCCGTTCGGCGGCGCCTCGGGAGCGGCGGCGGCGCTGGAGGGGCGGGGGGAGGGGGCGGGGATGGGGAGGGGGGGACAGAGGGGACGGGGGGGGGACAGAGGGGGGGGGGACACGGGGACAAATCCCAGCGCTGTCCCCGCGTGTCCCCAAAGCCCCCGGGACCCCCGGGACCCCCAGTGTGCCCCAGTGTCCCCCAATGTCCCCAGTGTCCCCCCAGTGTCCCCAAACCCCCCCGGGACCCCCCGTGTCCCCCAGTGTCCCCCAGTGTCCCCCCAGTATCCCCAGTATCCCCCAGTGTCCCCCAGTGTCCCCCAGTGTCCCCCAGTGTCCCCCAATGTCCCCAGTGTCCCCCCAGTGTCCCCAAACCCCCCCGGGACCCCCCGTGTCCCCCAGTGTGCCCCAGTGTCCCCCCAGTGTCCCCCAATGTCCCCAGTGTCCCCCCAGTGTCCCCCAGTGTCCCCCAGTGTCCCCAGTGTCCCCCAGTGTCCCCAGTGTGCCCCAGTGTCCCCCAGTGTCCCCCAGTGTCCCCAGTGTCCCCCCAGTGTCCCCCAGTGTCCCCAGTGTCCCCAGTGTGCCCCAGTGTCCCCCAGTGTCCCCAGTGTCCCCAGTATCCCCAGTGTCCCCCAGTGTCCCAAGTGCCCCCCCAATGTCCCCCCTGTCCCCCAGTGTCCCCCAGTGTCCCCAGTGCCCCCCAGTGTCCTCAAACCCCCCCGGGACCCCCTGTGTCCCCCAGTGTCCCCAATGTCTCCCCAGTTCTCCCAGTATCCCCCCGATGTCCCCCAGTGTCCCCCACTGTCCCCCCAGTATCCCCAGTGTCCCCCAGTGTCCCAAGTGCCCCCCCAATGTCCCCCCTGTCCCCCAGTGTCCCCCAGTGTCCCCAGTGTCCCCCCAGTGTCCCCCAGTATCCCCCAGTGTCCCCAATGTCTCCCCAGTTCTCCCAGTATCCCCCCGATGTCCCCCAGTGTCCCAAGTGCCCCCCCAATGTCCCCCCTGTCCCCCAGTGTCCCCCAATGTCCCCCCAATGTCCCCCCAGTATCCCCCCAGTGTCCCCCAGTGTCCCCCCCGTGTCCCCAAAGCCCCCGGGACCCCCAGTGTCCCCAATGTCCCCAGTGTCCCCCAGTATCCCCCCAGTATCCCCAATGTCCCCCCTGTCCCCCAATGTCCCCCAATGTCCCCAAACCCTCCCGTGTCCCCCCAGTGCCCCCCCAGTGTCCTCAAACCCTCCCGTGTCCCCAATGTCCCCCAATGTCCTCCCCTGTCCCCCAGTATCCCCCAGTTCCCCCAGTGTCCCCCCAATGTCCCCAAACCGCCCAGTGTCCCCCCAGTATCCCCAGTGTCCCCCAGTGTCCCCCCAGTATCCCCAGTGCCCTTCAATGTCCCCAAAGTGCCTCCAGTGTCCCCGATGTCCCCCAGTATCCCCAGTGTCCCCCAGTGTCCCCCCAGTTCCCCCAGTCCCCCCAGTGCCCCCAGTGCCCCCCCCACGTCCCCACGTGCCACCCCCCCAGTGTCCCCCAGTGCCCCCAAAGTGTCGTCCCCAGTGTCCCCCAGTATCCCCAGTGTCCCCCCAGTCCCCCCAGTATCAACCCAGTGCCCCCAGTGTCCCCAATGCCCCCCAGAGCCCCCAGTGCCCCCAGTGTCCCCAGTGCCCCCAGTCCCCCCAGTGCCCCCAGTGCCCCCAGTGTCCCCAGTGCCCCCAGTCCCCCCAGTGCCCCCAGTGCCCCCAGTGTCCCCAGTGTCCCCCAGTCCCCCCAGTGTCCCCAGTGCCCCCAGTGCCCCCAGTGTCCCCAGTGTCCCCAGTGCCCCCAGTCCCCCCAGTGCCCCCAGTGCCCCCAGTGCCCCCAGTGTCCCCAGTGTCCCCCAGTCCCCCCAGTGTCCCCAGTGTCCCCAGTGCCCTTCAATGTCCCCAAAGTACTCCAGTATCCCCAGTGCCCCCCCAGTGTCCCCCCAGTGCCCCCCAGTATCCCCAGTGTCCCCCCGATGTCCCCCCAGTATCCCCCCAGTGTCCCCCAGTGTCCCCCAGTGTCCCCCAGTATCCCCAGTGTCCCCCCCGATGTTCCCCCAATGTCCCCCAGTATCCCCCCAGTGTCCCCCCAGTGCCCCCCAGTATCCCCCCAGTGCCCCCCAGTGCCCCCCCAGTCCCCCCCAGTATCCCCCCAGTATCCCCCCAGTGCCCCCCAGTCCCCCCCAGTATCCCCCCAGTATCCCCCCAGTGCCCCCCCCAGTGCCCCCCCAGTCCCCCCCCAGTATCCCCCCAGTGCCCTCCCAGTCCCTCCCAGTCCCGTCCCAGTTCAGGAGGCTCACGCGGCTCTGGGGGGGGTTTATTTGGGGGGGGCTTTTATGGCTTTGGGGACCCCCCCGGCCCCACCCAGGGACACGGCGGGGGGGGGAGGGGAGGGGGGGAGGGGTGGGGGAGGGGCACACACGGACCGGGGGGGGAGGGGCCGATTTTGGGGACCCCCCATGGACACACAAAGGGGGGGGGGAGGGGCCGATTTTGGGGACCCCCCATGGACACACAAAGGGGGGGGGAGGGGCCGATTTTGGGGACCCCCCATGGACACACAAAGGGGGGGGGGAGGGGCCGATTTTGGGGACCCCCCATGGACACACAAAGGGGGGGGGGAGGGGCCGATTTTGGGGTCCCCCCCCCCAAAATACAAACACGGGGTGGTGGGGGAGGGGTGGGGGGGAGGAATTTGGGGGTCCCCCCCCTCCCCCTCCCCCCCCCCGGATTTGGGGGTTCACAGTGGGGGGGGGCGGGGCCCCCCCGTGTCCAGCGGGGCCGGGGGGGGGGCCCGGGGGTCCCCTATGGCTTCGGAGTCGGGGCCCCCCCCGGCCGGAACCTGCGGGAGAGAGGGCCCAGTATGGACCAGTATGGACCAGTATGGACCAGTATGGACCAGTATGGACGAGTATGGACGAGTATGGACCAGTATGGACGAGTATGGCCCAGTATGGACCAGTATGGACCAGTATGGACCAGTATGGCCCAGTATGGACGAGTATGGACCAGTATGGACGAGTATGGACGAGTATGGACCAGTATGGACCAGTATGGACCAGTGTGGCCCAGTATGGACCAGTGTGGACCAGTATGGACCAGTATGGACCAGTATGGACGAGTATGGACCAGTATGGACGAGTATGGACAAGTATGGACGAGTATGGACCAGTATGGACCAGTATGGACGAGTATGGACCAGTGTGGACCAGTATGGCTCCCAGTATGGACGAGTATGGACCAGTATGGCTCCCAGTATGGACGAGTATGGACCAGTGTGGACCAGTATGGCTCCCAGTAAGGTCCAGTATGGCTCCCAGTATGGACCAGTATGGCTCCCAGTGTGGCCCAGTATGGCTCCCAGTATGGCTCCCAGTAAGGCCCCAGTATGGTTCCCAGTATGGCTCCGAGTATGGCTCCCAGTATGGCCCAGTATGGCTCCCAGTATGGCTCCCAGTAAGGTCCAGTATTGCTCCCAGTATGGCTCCCAGTAAGGCCCAGTATGGCTCCCAGTATGGCTCCCAGTATGGCCCAGTATGGACCAGTATGGCTCCCAGTATGGCTCCCAGTATGGCTCCCAGTATGGACCAGTATGGCTCCCAGTATGGTGCCCAGTATGGCTCCCAGTATGGACCAGTATGGCTCCCAGTATGGTGCCCAGTATGGCTCCCAGTAAGGCCCAGTATGGTTCCCAGTATGGCTCCCAGTAAGGTCCAGTATGGTTCCCAGTATGGCTCCCAGTAAGGTCCAGTATGGCTCCCAGTAAGGCCCAGTATGGCTCCCAGTATGGACCAGTATGGCCCAGTGTGGCTCCCAGTATGGCGCCCAGTATGGCTCCCAGTATGGACCAGTATGGTTCCCAGTAAGGCCCAGTATGGCTCCCAGTATGGCTCCCAGTATGGCTCCCAGTATGGACCAGTATGGACCAGTATGGCTCCCAGTATGGTGCCCAGTATGGCTCCCAGTAAGGCCCAGTATGGTTCCCAGTATGGCTCCCAGTAAGGTCCAGTATGGTTCCCAGTATGGCTCCCAGTAAGGTCCAGTATGGTTCCCAGTATGGCTCCCAGTAAGGTCCAGTATGGCTCCCAGTATGGCGCCCAGTATGGCTCCCAGTATGGACCAGTATGGCTCCCAGTAAGGCCCAGTATGGCTCCCAGTATGGCTCCCAGTATGGCTCCCAGTATGGACCAGTATGGCTCCCAGTAAGGCCCAGTATGGCTCCCAGTATGGCTCCCAGTATGGCTCCCAGTATGGCCCAGTATGGCCCAGTGTGGCTCCCAGTATGGCTCCCAGTATGGACCAGTATGGCCCAGTATGGACCAGTATGGCCCAGTATGGCTCCCAGTATGGCTCCCAGTATGGCCTAGAGGGCTCCCAGTATGAAAAGGTGTGCTCCCAGTATGGCCCAGTGCCCTCCAGTATGGCCTAGAGGGATCCCAGTATGGCCCAGTGCCCCCCCAGTATGGGCCAGAACCGCCCCAGTATGGGATAGAGGGCTCCCAGTACGAAAAAGTGCACTCCCAGTACGGCCCAGTATGGCCCAGAGGGCTCCCAGTATGGAAAGGTGAGCTCCCAGTATTGCCCAGTGCCCCCCAGTATGAAAAGGTGTGTTCCCAGTATGGCCCAGTGCCCCCCCAGTATGGAAAGGTGCACTCCCAGTATGGCCCAGAGGGCTCCCAGTATGGAAAAGTGCACTCCCAGTATGGCCCAGTATGGCCCAGAGGGCTCCCAGTATGGAAAGGTGAGCTCCCAGTATTGCCCAGTGCCCCCCAGTATGAAAAGGTGTGTTCCCAGTATGGCCCAGTGCCCCCCCAGTATGGAAAGGTGCACTCCCAGTATGGCCCAGAGGGCTCCCAGTATGGAAAAGTGCACTCCCAGTATGGCCCAGTATGGCCCAGAGGGCTCCCAGTATGGAAAGGTGAGCTCCCAGTATGGCCCAGTGCCCCCCAGTATTGCCCAGTGCCCTCCCAGTATGGCCCAGAGGGCTCCCAGTATGGAAAGGTGCGCTCCCAGTATGGCCCAGTGCCCCCCAGTACGGCCCAGTGCCGCCCCAGTATTGCCCAGTGCCCTCCCAGTATGAAAAGGTGCGCTCCCAGTATGGTGAAGTGGCCTCCCAGTATGAAAAATGCCCCCCCAGTACGGCAAAGTGAGCTCCCAGTATGGCCCAGTGCCCCCCAGTATGAAATTGTGAGCTCCCAGTATGAAATTGTGAGCTCCCAGTATGAAATGGTGCCCCCCAGTATGGCAAGGTCTGCTCCCAGTATGACCCAGTGCCTCCCCCAGTATGGCCCAGTGGCCTCCCAGTATGAAAAAGTGAACTCCCAGTCCTCCCAGTGCATTCCCAGTGCGACTCCCAGTCCCTCCCAGTGCTCCCAGTGCGGCTCCCAGTCGCTCCCAGTCCCTCCCAGTGTGGCTCCCAATTGCTCCCAGTCCCTCCCAGTGCTCCCAGTGCAGCTCCCAGTGCGGCTCCCAGTTGCTCCCAGTCGCTCCCAGTGCTCCCAGTCCCTCCAGTGCTCCCAGTGCGACTCCCAGTCCCTCCCAGTGCTCCCAGTGCGGCTCCCAGTCCCTGCCAGTCCCTCCCAGTGCTCCCAGTCGCTCCCAGTCCCTCCCAGTGTTCCCAGTGCGGCTCCCAGTTGCTCCCAGTCGCTCCCAGTGCTCCCAGTCCCTCCCAGTGCTCCCAGTCCTTCCCAGTCCTTCCCAGTCGCTCCCAGTTGCTCCCAGTCGCTCCCAGTCGCTCCCAGTTGATCCCAGTTCCCTCCCAGTCGCTCCCAGTCGCTCCCAGTCGCTCCCAGCCCCTCCCAGCCCCTCCCAGTCGCTCCCAGTCGCTCCCAGTCGCTCCCAGTCCCTCCCAGCCCCTCCCAGCCCCTCCCAGTCGCTCCCAGTCGCTCCCAGTCGCTCCCAGTCGCTCCCAGTCCCTCCCAGTCGCTCCCAGCCCCTCCCAGTCCCTCCCAGTCGCTCCCAGTCCCTCCCAGTCCCTCCCAGTCGCTCCCAGTCCCTCCCAGTGCTCTCAGTGTGGCTCCCAGTCGCTCCCAGTCGCTCCCAGTCCCTCCCAGTGCTCCCAGTGCTCCCAGTGTGGCTCCCAGCCCCTCCCAGTCGCTCCCAGTCCCTCCCAGTCGCTCCCAGCCCCTCCCAGTCCCTCCCAGTCGCTCCCAGTCCCTCCCAGTGCTCCCAGTGTGGCTCCCAGTCCCTCCCAGCCCCTCCCAGTCCCTCCCAGCCGCTCCCAGTGTGGCTCCCAGTCCCTCCCAGTCGCTCCCAGTCCCTCCCAGTGCTCCCAGTGTGGCTCCCAGTCGCTCCCAGTTCCTCCCAGTCCCTCCCAGTCGCTCCCAGTCCCTCCCAGTCCGTCCCAGTCCCTCCCAGTCGCTCCCAGTCGCTCCCAGTCGCTCCCAGTCCCTCCCAGTCGCTCCCAGTCCCTCCCAGTGCTCCCAGTGCGGCTCTCACGGGCTCAGTGCGGGCCCAGCGGCTCCCCCAGGGCGGGTTTGTCCCGCGCTGTCCCCTTGGTCAGAGCCTTCTCCTGGGGACGGACGGACAGACGGACACGGGGGGGACAGACGGACACGGGGATGGACAGACGGACACGGGAGGGGACAGACGGGCACAGGGGACAGACGGACACGGTGGGGACAGACGGACAGAGGGACAGGGACGGACACGCGGACAGGGGGACGGACAGACGGACACACGGACGGACAGAAGGACAGGGATGGACACAGGGACGGACAGACGGACACAGGGACGGACAGACGGACACAGGGGTGGACAGATGGACAGGGATGGACACAGGGACGGACAGACGGACACGGGGATGGACAGACGGGCACAGGGGACAGACGGACACAGAGGGGACAGACGGACAGAGGGACAGGGACGGACACGCGGACACAGGGGTGGACAGACGGACACACGGACGGACAGAAGGACAGGGATGGACACAGGGACGGACAGACGGACACAGGGACGGACACACGGACACAGGGGTGGACAGATGGACACGGGGGGGACAGACGGACAGGGGTCACTGTCAGGGCTCCCAGGGGTCCCCTTTGGGATCCAGGGGGTTCCTATGGAGTCCTGGGGTTCCTATGGGGTCCGGGGGTTCCCTATGGGTTCTTTATGGGTTCAGGGGTTCCTATGGGATCCTGGGGTTCCTATGGAGTCCTGGGGGTTCCCTATGGGGTCCGGGGGTTCCCTATGGGATCCTGGGGGTCCCTGTGGGTTCTGAGGGGTCCCGGGGAGTCCTTATGGGATCCGGGGGTTCCCCTATGGGATCCGGGGGTTCCCCTATGGGGTCCGGGGGGTCCCTATGGGATCCGGGGGTTCCCTATGGGTTCTTTATGGGATCAGGGGATCCTTATGGGGTTCAGGGGGTCCCTATGGGGTCCTGGGGTTCCCTGTGGGTTCCTTGTGGGTTCAGGGGTTCCCTATGAGATCAGGGGGTTCCCTATGGGTTCTTTATGGGTTATGGGGTTCCTTATGTGGTTCAGGGGTTCCCTATGCGATCCCGGGGTTCCCTGTGGGGTCCTTATGGGGTTCAGGGGTTCCTATGGGATCCAGGGGGTCCCTATGGGGTCCTGAGGGTCCCTGTGGGTCGCTATGGAGTCCTGGGGGTCCCTATGGAATCCGGGGGGTCCCTATGGGGTCCAGGGGTTTCCTATGGGGTCTGGGGGGTCCCTATGGGGTCCTGGGGGTCCCTGTGGGTTCTGGGGGGTCCCGGGGAGTCCTTATGGGATCCGGGGGTTTCCTATGGGGTCCGGGGGTCCCTATGGGATCCGGGGGTTCCCTGTGGGTTCCTTATGGGTTCAGGGGTTCCTTATGGGGTTCAGGGGGTCCCTATGGGATCCAGAGGTTCCCTATGGGGTCCTGGGGTTCCCTATGGGTTCCTTGTGGGTTCAGGGGTCCCTATGGGATCCAGGGGTTCCCTATGGGGTCCTGGGGTTCCCTATGGGTTCCTTGTGGGTTCAGGGGTCCCTATGGGATCCAGGGGGTCCCTATGGGGTCCTGAGGGTCCCTGTGGGTCCCTATGGAGTCCTGGGGGTCCCTATGGGGTCCAGGGGTTTCCTATGGGGTCTGGGGGTTCCCTATGGGGCCCGGGGGGTCCCTGTGGGTTCTGGGGGGTCCCGGGGAGTCCTTATGGGATCCGAGGGTTCCTATGGGATCCGGGGGGTCCCTGTGGGGTCCGGGGGTTCCCTATGGGTTCCTTATGGGTTCAGGGGTTCCTTATGGGGTTCAGGGGGTCCCTATGGGGTCCTGGGGTTCCCTGTGGGTTCCTTGTGGGTTCAGGGGTTCCCTATGGGGTCCTGGGGTTCCCTGTGGGTTCTTTATGGGTTATGGGGTTCCTTATGCGGTTCAGGGGTTCCCTATGCGATCCCGGGGTTCCCTGTGGGGTCCTGAGGGTCCCTGTGGGTCGCTATGGAGTCCTGGGGGTCCCTATGGAATCCGGGGGGTCCCTATGGAGTCCTGGGGGTCCCTATGGGGTCCAGGGGTTTCCTATGGGGTCTGGGGGTTCCCTATGGGGCCCGGGGGATCCCTGTGGGTTCTGGGGGGTCCCGGGGAGTCCTTATGGGATCCGGGGGTTCCCTATGGGTTCCTTATGGGTTCAGGGGTTCCTATGGGATCCGGGGGTTCCCTATGGGTTCTTTATGGGTTATGGGGGTCCCTATGGGATCCCGGGGTTCCTATGGGGTCCGGGGGTCCCTATGGGATCCGGGGGTTCCCTGTGGGTTCCTTATGGGTTCAGGGGTTCCTATGGAGTCCTGGGGGTTCCCTATGGGGTCCGGGGGTTTCCTATGGGATCCTGGGGGTCCCTGTGGGTTCTGGGGGGTCCCGGGGAGTCCTTATGGGATCCGGGGGTTCCCCTATGGGGTCCGTGGGGTCCCTATGGGATCCGGGGGTTCCCTATGGGTTCCTTATGGGTTCAGGGGTTCCTTATGGGGTTCAGGGGTTCCCTATGGGGTCCTGGGGTTCCCTGTGGGTTCCTTGTGGGTTCAGGGGTTCCCTATGAGATCCGGGGGTTCCCTATGGGATCCAGGGGTTCCCTATGGGTTCCTTATGGGTTCAGGGGTTCCTTATGGGGTTCAGGGGGTCCCTATGGGGTCCTGGGGTTCCCTATGGGTTCCTTGTGGGTTCAGGGGTCCCTATGGGATCCAGGGGGTCCCTATGGGGTCCTGAGGGTCCCTGTGGGTCCCTATGGAGTCCTGAGGGTCCCTATGGGGTCCAGGGGTTTCCTATGGGGTCTGGGGGTTCCCTATGGGGCCCGGGGGGTCCCTGTGGGTTCTGGGGGGTCCCGGGGAGTCCTTATGGGATCCGAGGGTTCCTATGGGATCCGGGGGGTCCCTGTGGGGTCCGGGGGTTCCCTATGGGGTCCGGGGGTTCCCTATGGGATCCGGGGGTGTTCCAGGGGGTCCTTATGGATTCAGGGGTCCCTATGGGATCCTGGGGGTCCATATGGGATCCAAGGGGTCCCTGTGGGGTTCCGGGGGGGTCCCTATGGCCGCCATAGGGGCGCTCTGACCTCGACCAGGGTGTGCCAGTGCTCGATGGGTTTGCGGGGGTTCGCCAACATCTGCGCCCAGTGCTCGCGGCCGGGGCCGTCGGCGTCGCTGCCCACGCGGCACAGCCCGATCACCTCGTTGTGCCCGATGCTGGGGGGGCACCAGGAGGGTCAGGGGGACCCCAAAATCCTCCCAAAATACCCCAAAAATCCCCCCAAAAAACCCCTGGTTCGGGGCGACCCCAAAATGGCCCCAAAACAACCCCAAATCCGGCCCTGTCGGCGTCGCTGCCCACGTGGCACAGCCCAATCACCTCGTTGTGCCCGATGCTGGGGGGGCACCAGGAGGGTCAGGGAGACCCCAAAATCCTCCCAAAATACCCCAAAAATCCCCCCAAAAAACCCCGGTTCGGGGCGACCCCAAAATCCCCCCAAAATCCCCGAAAATCCCCCCAAAAATCCCCCCAAAATCCCCGAAAAATCTCCCGGTTTGGGGTCACCCCAAACACCCCCAAAATCCCCCCCAAAGACCCCCTAAACACCCTCCAAGACCCCCCAAAGACCCCCAAAGACCCCCCCAGGACACCCCAGTACAAACCAGTACAAACCAGTGGAAGCCAACGATGGTGACGACGTTGACGCCCTCATGGAGGACATCAACCGAGGGGCGTCCCATTGATCCGGGATGACCCCAAATACCCCAAAACCCCTCTAAATCACCCCAAAACCCCTCAAACACTCCCCAGAGACACCCAAAGACCTTCCAAGACCCCTCTAAAGCTCCCCCAGTACAAACCAGTTGAAGCCAACGACGGTGACGACGTTGACGCCCTCATGGGGGACATCGAACAAGGGGCGTCCCATTGATCCGGGATGACCCCAAATACCCCAGAATCTCCCCAAAACCCCTCTAAATCACCCCAAAGCCCCTCAAACACTCCCCAGAGACACCCAAAGTCCCTCAAAGACCCCCCAAAGACCCCCCAGTATCCCCCAGTACCAACCAGTGGAAGCCAACGATGGTGACGACGTTGACGCCCTCATGGAGGACATCAACCGAGGGGCGTCCCATTGATCCAGGATGACCCCAGACACCCCAAAACCCCTCTAAATCACCCCAAAACCCATCCAGGACCCCTCCAGGACCCTGCAGGACCGCCCAAAAATCCCCCCAAAGACCCCCCAGGACCCTCTAAAGGCCCCTCCAGTACAAACCAGTGGAAGCCAACAATGGTGACAACGTTGACACCCTCATGGAGGACATCAACTGAGGGGTGTCCCATTGATCCGGGATGACCCCAAACACCCCAAAACCCCTCTAAATCACCCCAAAACCCTTCCAGGACCCCTCCAAGACCCCCAAAAACCTTCCAAGACCCCTCTAAAGACCCCCCAGTACCAACCAGTGGAAGCCAACAATGGTGACGACGTTGACGCTCTCATGGAGGACATCAACCGAGGGGTGTCCCATTGATCCGGGATGACCCCAAATACCCCAAACACCCCAAAACCCCTCTAAATCACCCCAAAACCCCTCAAACACTCCCCAAGGACACCCAAAGACCACCCAGGACCCTCTAAAGCTCCCCCAGCACCAACCAGTGGAAGCCAACAATGGTGACAACGTTGACACCCTCATGGGGGACATCAACCGAGGGGCGTCCCATTGATCCGGGATGACCCCAAACACCCCAAAACCCCCCAAAACCCCTCTAAATCACCCCAAAACCCCTCAAACACTCCCCAAAGACCCCCAAAGACCACCCAGGACCCTCTAAAGCTCCCCCAGTACAAACCAGTTGAAGCCAACGACGGTGACGACGTTGACGCCCTCATGGGGGACATTGAACAAGGGGTGTCCCATTGATCCGGGATGACCCCAAACCCCCCAAAACCCCTCTAAATCACCCCAAAACCCTTCCAGGACCCCTCCAAGACCCCCAAAAACCTTCCAAGACCCCTCTGAAGCCCCCCCAGCACCAACCAGTGGAAGCCAACAATGGTGACGACGTTGACGCCCTCATGGGGGACATCAACCGAGGGGTGTCCCATTGATCCGGGATGACCCCAAATACCCCAAAACCCCTCTAAATCACCCCAAAACCCCCCCAAACCCTCCCCAGGACCCTCCCAGCGGCCCCAGCGCGCACCAGTCATAGTTGATGACAGCGATGGTGAGGCTGACGTGGTGCACGCTCTCGTGGGGGACATCGAACAAGGGGCGTCCCATTGATCCGGGATGACCCCAAACACCCCAAAACCCCTCTAAATCACCCCAAAACCCTTCCAGGACACCTCCAAGACCCCCAAAGACCTTCCAAGACCCCTCTGAAGCCCCCCCAGCACCAACCAGTGGAAGCCAACGATGGTGACGACGTTGACGCCCTCATGGGGAACATCGAACAAGGGGCGTCCCATTGATCCGGGATGACCCCAAATACCCCAAAACCCCTCTAAATCACCCCAAAACCCCCCCAAACCCTCCCCAGGACCCTCCCAGCGGCCCCAGCGCGCACCAGTCGTAGTCGACGACGGCGATGGTGAGGCTGACGTGGTGCACGCTCTCGTGGGGGACGTCGAACACGAGCGCCTCGTTGTAGTTGGGGTTCAGGGTGTTCTTCTTGATGGACGTCTTGCGCTTCTTCAGCCGCCGGCCCTCGGCCATCAGCGACGCCTTCACGTAGGGGTCTGCGGGGGGGGGAGGGGGGAGCCCTGTGGGACCCCCGTGGGGCCACCCCCACCCCATGGAACCCCAGAACATCCCCTAAAGGTCATAATGGCCCATGGACGGCCCGTGGTAGCCCCATGGCACCCCATGGCAGCCCAGAACATCCCCTAAAGGTCATAATGGTCCATGGACGGCCCTTGGTAGCCCCATGGCACCCCATGGAACCCCAGAACATCCCCTAAAGGTCATAATGGTCCATGGACGGCCGTGGTGGCCCCATGGCACCCCATGGCAGCCCAGAACATCCCCTAAAGGTCACAATGGTCCATGGACCACCCGTGGTGGCCCCATGGCACCCCCATGGACCCCATAGCACCCCATAAAGCCCCATGGCACCCCATAGCACCCCATAGCACCCCATAGCACCCCATAGCACCCCCAAAAGCCCCATGGCACCCCATAGCACCCCATGGCACTCCCATGGACCCCATAGCACCCCCTAAAGCCCCATAGCACCCCATAGCACCCCATGGCACCCCATAGCACCCCCTAAAGCCCCATGGCACCCCATAGCACCCCCAAAAGCCCACAGGCCCATGGCACACCCCATGGCAGCCCATGGCACCCCCATGGACCCCATAGCACCCCATAAAGCCCCATGGACCCCATAGCACCCCATAGCACCCCATAGCACCCCATAGCACCCCCAAAAGCCCCATGGCACCCCATAGCACCCCATGGCACTCCCATGGACCCCATAGCACCCCATAGCACCCCATGGCACCCCATAGCACCCCATGGCACTCCCATGGACCCCATAGCACCCCATAGCACCCCATGGCACCCCATAGCACCCCCTAAAGCCCCATGGCACCCCATAGCACCCCCAAAAGCCCACAGGCCCATGGCACACCCCATGGCAGCCCATGGCAGCACCATGGACCCCATGGCACCCCATGGCACCCCATAGCACCCCATGGCACCCCATGGCACTGCCATGGACCCCACAGCACCCCCTGAAGGCCACAATGGCCCATGGCACATCCCATGGCAGCCCCATGGCACTCCATGGATCCCCCATAGCACCCCATGGCACCCCCTAAAGCCCCATAGCACCCCATGGCACCCCATGGAACCCCATGGCACTGCCATGGACCCCACAGCACCCCCTAAAGGCCACAATGGCCCATGGCACATCCCATGGCAGCCCCATGGCACCCCATAGCACCCCATAGCACCCCATGGCACTGCCATGGACCCCATAGCACCCCCTAAAGCCCCATGGCACCCCATGGCACCCCATGGCACCCCATGGCACCCCAGGGCACACCTGAGCCCACCTGAGCCCACCTGAGCACGGCCATGACCCACCTGAGTAGCCCGTGAGGTCCATGGCCCCCTGTCCCACCCCTGTGCCCACCTGTGCCACACCTGTGCCCACCCGTGCCCACCTGAGTAGCTGGTGAGGTCCATGGCCCCGTGTCCCACCCCTGTCCCACCCCTGTGCCCACCTGTGCCCACCTGTCCCACACCTGTGCCCACCTGGGACCCACCTGAGTAGCCCGTGAGGTCCATGGCCCCCTGTCCCACCCCTGTGCCCACCTGTGCCCACCTGTGCCCACCTGTGCCACACCTGTGCCACACCTGTGCCCACCTGTGCCCACCTGTGCCACACCTGAGCACACCTGTGCCCACCTGGGACCCACCTGAGTAGCCGGTGAGGTCCATGGCCCCCTGTCCCACCCCTGTGCCCACCTGTGCCCACCCGTGCCCACCTGAGTAGCCGGTGAGGTCCATGGCGCGCAGGTTGGAGGCGCGGATGACGGTGACCGTGAGGCGCCCGGCCGTGGGCAGGTAACAGAGAGAGAAATTCACCTCGCCCAGGTCGGCCTTCTCCTGGGGGCACAGCGGGCACAGGTGAGGGGCACAGCGGGCACAGGTGAGGGGCACAGGTGAGGGGCACAGGTGAGGGGCACAGGGACAGGTGAGGGGCACAGGGACAGGTGAGGGGCACAGGTGCCCCGGGGGGACACAGGGACACAATCCCAGCTGCACCCAACAAACTGGGCACAAACTGGGGCAAACGGGGGCAAACTGGGGCAAACTGGGCACAAACTGGGCACAAACTGGGGCAAACTGGGGACAAACTGGGCATAAACTGGGGGCAAACTGGGACAAACTGGGGCAAACTGGGCACAAACTGGGACAAACGGGGGCAAACTGGGCACAAACTGGGGGCAAACTGGGACAAACTGGGCACAAACTGGGCACAAACTGGGGGCAAACTGGGGCAAACTGGGGACAAACTGGGCACAAACTGGGCATAAACTGGGGGCAAACTGGGACAAACTGGGGCAAACTGGGGACAAACTGGGCACAAATTGGGCACAAACTGGGCACAAACTGGGGGCAAACTGGGCACAAACTGGGCCAAACTGGGACAAACTGGGCACAAACTGGGCACAAACTGGGGGCAAACTGGGACAAACTGGGACAAACTGGGACAAACTGGGACAAACTGGGCACAAACTGGGGGCAAACTGGGACAAACTGGGCACAAACTGGGCGCAAACTGGGCGCAAACTGGGGGCAAACTGGGACAAACTGGGACAAACTGGGCACAAACTGGGCACAAACTGGGGGTAAACTGGGACAAACTGGGGCAAACTGGGGACAAACTGGGGCAAACTGGGCACAAACTGGGCACAAACTGGGCACAAACTGGGGACAAACTGGGGGCAAACTGGGGCAAACTGGGACAAACTGGGACAAACTGGGGCAAACTGGGCACAAACTGGGGGCAAACTGGGACAAACTGGGACAAACTGGGCACAAACTGGGCACAAACTGGGGGCAAACTGGGAACAAACTGGGACAAACTGGGGCAAACTGGGACAAACTGGGCACAAACTGGGGCAAACTGGGACAAACTGGGACAAACTGGGCACAAACTGGGCGCAAACTGGGCACAAACTGGGGGCAAACTGGGACAAACTGGGGACAAACTGGGCACAAACTGGGCACAAACTGGGGACAAACTGGGCACAAACTGGGCACAAACTGGGGCAAACTGGGCACAAACTGGGGCAAACTGGGGCAAACTGGGGCAAACTGGGACAAACTGGGCACAAACTGGGGCAAACTGGGACAAACTGGGCACAAACTGGGCGCAAACTGGGGGCAAACTGGGACAAACTGGGACAAACTGGGGCAAACTGGGACAAACTGGGCACAAACTGGGGCAAACTGGGCACAAACTGGGCACAAACTGGGCACAAACTGGGGGCAAACTGGGCACAAACTGGGACAAACTGGGGCAAACTGGGACAAACTGGGCACAAACTGGGCACAAACTGGGGCAAACTGGGCACAAACTGGGCACAAACTGGGCACAAACTGGGGGCAAACTGGGCACAAACTGGGCACAAACTGGGGCAAACTGGGACAAACTGGGCACAAACTGGGCACAAACTGGGGGCAAACTGGGCACAAACTGGGGCAAACTGGGACAAACTGGGCACAGACTGGGCACAAACTGGGGGCAAACTGGGCACAAACTGGGACAAACTGGGGCAAACTGGGCACAAACTGGGACAAACTGGGCACAAACTGGGCACAAACTGGGGGCACAAACTGGGACAAACTGGGACAAACTGGGGCAAACTGGGCACAAACTGGGGGCAAACTGGGACAAACTGGGACAAACTGGGCACAAACTGGGCACAAACTGGGGGCAAACTGGGACAAACTGGGACAAACTGGGCACAAACTGGGCACAAACTGGGGGCAAACTGGGCACAAACTGGGGCAAACTGGGGCAAACTGGGGCAAACTGGGCACAAACTGGGCACAAACTGGGGGCAAACTGGGGCAAACTGGGGCAAACTGGGCACAAACTGGGCACAAACTGGGGGCAAACTGGGACAAACTGGGGACAAACTGGGCACAAACTGGGCACAAACTGGGCACAAACTGGGGCAAACTGGGCACAAACTGGGGCAAACTGGGCACAAACTGGGGGCAAACTGGGACAAACTGGGCACAAACTGGGGCAAACTGGGGACAAACTGGGCACAAACTGGGGCAAACTGGGCACAAACTGGGCACAAACTGGGGCAAACTGGGGACAAACTGGGGACAAACTGGGGCAAACTGGGGCAAACTGGGCACAAACTGGGCACAAACTGGGGGCAAACTGGGACAAACTGGGCACAAACTGGGCACAAACTGGCACAAACTGGGGGCAAACTGGGACAAACTGGGCACAAACTGGGCACAAACTGGGGCAAACTGGGACAAACTGGGGCAAACTGGGGACAAACTGGGCACAAACTGGGCACAAACTGGGGCAAACTGGGCACAAACTGGGGCAAACTGGGACAAACTGGGACAAACTGGGCACAAACTGGGCACAAACTGGGCACAAACTGGGACAAACTGGGCACAAACTGGGGCAAACTGGGCACAAACTGGGGGCAAACTGGGACAAACTGGGCACAAACTGGGCACAAACTGGGGCAAACTGGGCACAAACTGGGGCAAACTGGGGCAAACTGGGACAAACTGGGGACAAACTGGGGACAAACTGGGGCAAACTGGGGCAAACTGGGCACAAACTGGGCACAAACTGGGGGCAAACTGGGACAAACTGGGCACAAACTGGGCACAAACTGGCACAAACTGGGGCAAACTGGGCACAAACTGGGGCAAACTGGGCACAAACTGGGCACAAACTGGGCACAAACTGGGGGCAAACTGGGACAAACTGGGCACAAACTGGGACAAACTGGGCACAAACTGGGGGCAAACTGGGCACAAACTGGGCACAAACTGGGCACAAACTGGGCACAAACTGGGGGCAAACTGGGGGCAAACTGGGCACAAACTGGGCACAAACTGGGGCAAACTGGGACAAACTGGGGGCAAACTGGGCACAAACTGGGCACAAACTGGGGCAAACTGGGGCAAACTGGGACAAACTGGGGCAAACTGGGCACAAACTGGGCGCAAACTGGGCGCAAACTGGGCGCAAACTGGGGACAAACTGGGGCAAACTGGGCACAAACTGGGGACAAACTGGGACAAACTGGGGCAAACTGGGCACAAACTGGGCACAAACTGGGGACAAACTGGGACAAACTGGGCACAAACTGGGGACAAACTGGGACAAACTGGGGCAAACTGGGCACAAACTGGGCACAAACTGGGGACAAACTGGGCACAAACTGGGCACAAACTGGGGGCAAACTGGGCACAAACTGGGACAAACTGGGGCAAACTGGGCACAAACTGGGCACAAACTGGGGGCAAACTGGGACAAACTGGGCACAAACTGGGGGCAAACTGGGCACAAACTGGGGGCAAACTGGGCACAAACTGGGCACAAACTGGGCACAAACTGGGACAAACTGGGACAAACTGGGCACAAACTGGGGGCAAACTGGGCACAAACTGGGGGCAAACTGGGACAAACTGGGCACAAACTGGGGGCAAACTGGGCACAAACTGGGCACAAACTGGGACAAACTGGGGCAAACTGGGACAAACTGGGCACAAATTGGGCACAAACTGGGACAAACTGGGACAAACTGGGACAAACTGGGCACAAACTGGGGCAAACTGGGGCAAACTGGGCACAAACTGGGCACAAACTGGGACAAACTGGGGACAAACTGGGCACAAACTTGGGCAAACTGGGGCAAACTGGGACAAACTGGGCACAAACTGGGGGCAAACTGGGGCAAACTGGGGACAAACTGGGCACAAACTGGGAACAAACTGGGCACAAACTGGGCACAAACTGGGCACAAACTGGGGGCAAACTGGGCACAAACTGGGGCAAACTGGGACAAACTGGGCACAAACTGGGCACAAACTGGGCACAAACTGGGACAAACTGGGACAAACTGGGACAAACTGGGGCAAACTGGGCACAAACTGGGCACAAACTGGGACAAACTGGGGACAAACTGGGCACAAACTGGGGGCAAACTGGGCACAAACTGGGCACAAACTGGGGCAAACTGGGGCAAACTGGGCACAAACTGGGGCAAACTGGGACAAACTGGGCACAAACTGGGCACAAACTGGGCACAAACTGGGGCAAACTGGGACAAACTGGGCGCAAACTGGGCACAAACTGGGCACAAACTGGGCACAAACTGGGCACAAACTGGGGCAAACTGGGCACAAACTGGGCACAAACTGGGACAAACTGGGCACAAACTGGGCACAAACTGGGGCAAACTGGGACAAACTGGGGCAAACTGGGGCAAACTGGGGCAAACTGGGCACAAACTGGGCACAAACTGGGGCAAACTGGGACAAACTGGGCACAAACTGGGCACAAACTGGGCACAAACTGGGGCAAACTGGGACAAACTGGGCACAAACTGGGGCAAACTGGGCACAAACTGGGACAAACTGGGACAAACTGGGACAAACTGGGCACAAACTGGGCACAAACTGGGGCAAACTGGGACAAACTGGGGCAAACTGGGCACAAACTGGGCACAAACTGGGCACAAACTGGGCACAAACTGGGGCAAACTGGGGCAAACTGGGCACAAACTGGGGCAAACTGGGCACAAACTGGGGCAAACTGGGGCAAACTGGGCACAAACTGGGCACAAACTGGGCACAAACTGGGGGCAAACTGGGCACAAACTGGGCACAAACTGGCACAAACTGGGGCAAACTGGGACAAACTGGGGGCAAACTGGGCACAAACTGGGCACAAACTGGGCACAAACTGGGCACAAACTGGGGGCAAACTGGGCACAAACTGGGGCAAACTGGGGCAAACTGGGCACAAACTGGGCACAAACTGGGCACAAACTGGGCACAAACTGGGGGCAAACTGGGGCAAACTGGGCACAAACTGGGCACAAACTGGGCACAAACTGGGCACAAACTGGGCACAAACTGGGGGCAAACTGGGCACAAACTGGGGCAAACTGGGACAAACTGGGGCAAACTGGGCACAAACTGGGGCAAACTGGGACAAACTGGGCACAAACTGGGCACAAACTGGGCACAAACTGGGGCAAACTGGGACAAACTGGGCACAAACTGGGGCAAACTGGGCACAAACTGGGGCAAACTGGGACAAACTGGGCACAAATTGGGCACAAACTGGGCACAAACTGGGCGCAAACTGGGGCAAACTGGGACAAACTGGGCACAAACTGGGCACAAACTGGGCACAAACTGGGGCAAACTGGGACAAACTGGGCACAAACTGGGACAAACTGGGGCAAACTGGGACAAACTGGGGCAAACTGGGCACAAACTGGGGCAAACTGGGGCAAACTGGGACAAACTGGGACAAACTGGGCACAAACTGGGCACAAACTGGGACAAACTGGGACAAACTGGGGCAAACTGGGAACAAACTTTTTCGGCTCTTTCTGGGCTCTTTTTAGGTCCTTTTTGGGCTCTTTTTAGGCTTTTATTTTAGGGTTTTTTTGGGGTTTTTTCGGTTCTTTTCGGGCTCTTTTTAGGGTTTTTTTACGCTTTTTTGGGTTTTTTCCGGTTCTTTTTAGGTCCTTTTTCGGCTCTTTTTGGGTTCTTTTAAGGCTTTTTTTGGGTTTTTTCGGTTCATTTTAGGCTCTTTTTGGGCTCTTTTCAGGCTCTTTTTTGGCTCTTTTTGGGTTCTTTTTGGGGTCTTTTAGGTTCTTTTTAGGCTCTTTTTAAGCTCTTTTTTGGTTCTTTTTTGGCTCTTTTTAGGCTCTCTTTAGGTTCTTTTTCAGTTCTTTTTAGACTCTTTTTGGGCTCTTTTTAGGCTCTTTTTAGGCTCTTTTTAGTTTTTCTTTAGGTTCTTTTTCAGTTCTTTTCGGCTCTTTTCAGGTTCTTTTTAGGTCCTTTTTAGGTTCTTTTTTGGTTCTTTTTAGGCTCTTTTTGGGCTCTTTTTAGGCTCTCTTTAGGTTCTTTTTTTGGTTCTTTTTCGGTTCTTTTTCCATTCTTTTTAAACTCTTTTTTGGTTCTTTTCAGGTTCTTTTTAGGCTCTTTTTAGGCTCTTTTTAGGCTCTTTTTAGGTTCTTTTTAGGCTCTTTTTAGGCTCTTTTTAGGTCCTTTTTAGGCTCTTTTCAGCTCTTTTTAGGCTCTTTTTAGGCTCTTTTCAGGCTCTTTTTGGGTTCTTTTTAGGCTCTTTTCAGCTCTTTTTAGGCTCTTTTTAGGCTCTTTTTAGGTCCTTTTCAGGTTCTTTTTAGGCTCTTTTTTGGCTCTTTTTAGGCTCTTTTTAGTTTTTCTTTAGGTTCTTTTTCAGTTCTTTTCGGCTCTTTTCGGCTCCTTTTTAGGCCCTTTTTAGGCTCTTTTTAGGTTCTTTTTAGGTCCTTTTTAGGTCCTTTTTAGGTCCTTTTTTTGGTTCTTTTTAGGCTCTTTTTGCGCTCTTTTTTGGCTCTTTTCAGGCTCTTTTTGGCTCTTTTAGGCTCTTTTTAGGCTCTTTTCAGGCTCTTTTTAGGTCCTTTTTAGGCTCTTTTTAGGCTCCTTTCAGGTTCTTTTTAGGCTCTTTTTTGGCTCTTTTTAGGCTCTTTTTAGTTTTTCTTTAGGTTCTTTTTCAGTTCTTTTTAGGCTCTTTTCAACTCTTTTCAGGCTCTTTTTAGGTCCTTTTTAGGCTCTTTTTAGGCTCTTTTTGCGCTCTTTTTTGGCTCTTTTTAGGCTCTTTTTAGGCTCTTTTTTGGCTCTTTTTAGGTCCTTTTTAGGCTCTTTTTTGGTTCTTTTTGGCTCTTTTTAGGCTCTTTTTAGTTTTTCTTTGGGTTCTTTTTCAGTTCTTTTCGGCTCTTTTCAGGCTCTTTTTAGGTCCTTTTTAGGCTCTTTTTAGGCTCTTTTTGCGCTCTTTTTTGGCTCTTTTTAGGCTCTTTTTAGGCTCTTTTTTGGTCCTTTTTAGGCTCTTTTTTGGCTCTTTTTAGGCTCTTTTTAGTTTTTCTTTAGGTTCTTTTTCAGTTCTTTTCGGCTCTTTTCAGGCTCTTTTTGGGTTCTTTTTAGGCTCTTTTCAGCTCTTTTTAGGCTCTTTTTAGGCTCTTTTTAGGTTCTTTTTGGGTTCTTTTTAGGCTCTTTTTAGGCTCCTTTCAGGTTCTTTTTAGGCTCTTTTTAGGCTCTTTTTAGGTCCTTTTTAGGCTCTTTTTTGGCACTTTTTAGGCTCTTTTTAGTTTTTCTTTAGGTTCTTTTTCAGTTCTTTTCGGCTCTTTTCAGGTTCTTTTTAGGTCCTTTTTAGGCTCTTTTTAGGCTCCTTTCAGGTCCTTTTTAGGCTCTTTTTAGGCTCTTTTTAGCTTCTTCCCACCCCACCCCCTCCCAAACTCCCAAGCTCTCACTCACCCCACTCCCCTCCTGGATGTCCCTCCAGATGGGCACCTCGGGCCGCGCCTCGGCCGCCTCCAGCAGATTATCCAGCACCACCTGCCCGATGAGATCGTGCCGCGAGAAGCGGTCGAAGTCGTAGACGCCGAAATGAAGGCGCCGCGCCGGCAGCTCCCCGAAGGGCACCCCGAAACTGAACGTCTCGTCCCACTCGGGGTTCAGCGTCCGCCGCAGGACCTTGGTCTGGAACTTCTTCTTGCGGTCGGGCAGCAGATAAATCTTCACGTAGGGGTCCGAGAAGCCATTGGAGTCCTTGGCCGGCAAATCCCGGGCGCGCAGGACTCGCACCACGAGCTGCTGGGAGCCGTAGGAGTAACGCAGGGAGACGCTGAGGCGGCCGCAAGGTGACGAGGGAGCCCCGGTAGCCCCCGGGCCACCTCGGGCGCCGGTGGTTTCGGCGTCGCCGTGGTCGCCGTAGAGCTCGGGTTGGATCTGGCCCAGGTGCGCCGGGTTCTGCTCGGCTTTGTCTTCGGGGACGGGGGGGAGCGGGGAGCTGGGGAGGGGGGGATATGGGGGGGTTGGGGTTAGAGAGGCTTCAAAGGGGGGGATTTGGGGTTAGAGACCCCTAAAAGGGGGGGATTTGGGGGTAGAGACCCCTAAAAGGGGGGGATTTGGGGTTAGAGACCCCTCAAAGGGGGGGATTTGGGGTGAGGAGTGTCCTAAAGGGGGGGATTTGGGGTTAGGGGTGTCCTAAAGGGGGGGATTTGGGGTTAGGGGTGTCCTAAAGGGGGGGATTTGGGGGGGTTGGGGTTAGAGATGCTTCAAAGGGGGGGATTTGGGGTTAGAGACCCCTAAAAGGGGGGGATTTGGGGGTAGAGGCACCCTAAAGGGGGGAATTTGGGGTTAGGGGTGTCCTAAAGGGGGGGATTTAGGGGGGTTGGGGTTAGAGATGCTTCAAAGGGGGGGATTTGGGGTGAGGGGTGTCCTAAAGGGGGGAATTTGGGGGATTTGGGGTTGGAGATGCTTCAAAGGGGGGGATTTGGGGTTAGAGACCCCTCAAAGGGGGGGATTTGGGGTGAGGGGTGTCCTAAAGGGGGGGATTTGGGGGATTTGGGGTGTCCTAAAGGGGGGATTTGGGGTAGAGGCACCCTAAAGGGGGGATTTGGGGTTAAGGGCATCCCAAAGGGGGGGATTTGGGGTTAGGGGTGTCCTAAAGGGGGGGGGGGTTGGGGTGAGGTGTGTCCTAAAGGGGGGGATTTGGGGGATTTGGGGTTGGAGATGCTTCAAAGGGGGAATTTGGGGTGAGAGACCCCTCAAAGGGGGGGATTGGGGTTAGAGATGCTTCAAAGGGGGGGATTTGGGGTTAGAGACCCCTAAAAGGGGCGATTTGGGGTGAGGAGTGTCCTAAAGGGGGGGATTTGGGGTGAGGGGTGTCCTAAAGGGGGGAATTTGGGGGATTTGGGGTTGGAGATGCTTCAAAGGGGGGGATTTGGGGTTAGAGACCCCTAAAAGGGGAGGATTTGGGGTGAGGGACGTCCTAAAGGGGGGGATTTGGGGGATTTGGGGTGTCCTAAAGGGGGGGATTTGGGGTAGAGGCACCCTAAAGGGGGGATTTGGGGTTAAGGGCATCCCAAAGGGGGGGATTTGGGGTTAGGGGTGTCCTAAAGGGGGGGGGGTTGGGGTGAGGTGTGTCCTAAAGGGGGGGATTTGGGGGATTTGGGGTTGGAGAGGCTTCAAAGGGGGGGATTTGGGGTTAGAGATGCTTCAAAGGGGGGGATTTGGGGTGAGGGGTGTCCTAAAGGGGGGATTTGGGGTTAGAGACCCATTTGGGGGAGGATTTGGGGTGAGGGGTGTCCTAAAGGGGGGGATTTGGGGTTAGAGACCCCTAAAAGGGGCGATTTGGGGTTAGGGGTGTCCTAAAGGGGGGGATTTGGGGGATTTGGGGGATTTGGGGTCAGGGGTGTCCTAAAGGGGGGATTTGGGGTTAGGGACCCATTTGGGGGGGATTTGGGGTTAGGGGTACCGCAAAGGGGGGGGGGGGGATTTGGGGTTAGGGACCCCCTAAAGGGATGGATTTGGGATTAGGGACCCTTTGGGGGGGGGATTTGGGGTTAGGGACCCCTCCAAAGTGGGGGATTTGGGGTTAGGGACCCCTCCAAAGTGGGGGATTTGGGGTTAGGGACCCCTTTGGGGGGGATTTGGGATTAGGGACCCCTTTGGGGGGGATTTGGGGTTAGGGACCCTTTGGGGGGGATTTGGGATTAGGGACCCCTTTGGGGGGGATTTGGGGTTAGGGACCCTTTGGGGGGGGATTTGGGGTTAGGGACCCCTTTGGGGGGGGGGATTTGGGGTCAGCCCCCCCCCTTTGGGTCCAGCAGCTCCCAGCGAGCCGGGTGGGGTTGGGGGGGGGGGGTTGGGGTAGATTTTAGGAATTCGGGGATTTTGGGCGGGGGGTCCCGAGGGTTCTTTTCCCTGGGGAGGGGGATACGGGGCACAAAGGGACCCCTCCCCCACCCCACCCCACCCCTCCCCCCCCCTTACCTGCCGCCCATCCCCCCCACGAGCTGCTGCGAGGGGGCGCTGGGCAGGGTCCCCACCCCTCCCCCCCCGTCCCCCCCAAATTCAGGGGGTCCCGGGGGGGGTCCCGAGGGGAGCGACCCCTGCCCGGGGGGGGGTCCCAGCGCACGCCCCCCTCCCCCTTCGGGACAAGGCCCCATATCCAGGTAGCAGCGCTCGGGGGGGGGCTCGGGGTCCCCCCGTTCGGGCAGGGGGTCCCCAAAAGGGCCCCCCCCGCTTTGGGGGGGTTCTTTGCGCGGGGGGGACCCCCCGGGACCCCCTTTATGGCGCCAGGGGACCCAGCAGAGCTTCCAGGAGACGAAGAGCGAGACCCCGAGCAGGACGAGGCCGCAGAAGGTGACGATGACGGACAGGAGGCTGACGGACACCTCTGGGGGGGCACAGAGAGGTGGGGGGGCACGAAAGGTACCCCAAAACTACCCCAAAAGTGACCCCAAATCGATCTGGGAGGGGGGTAACAAAGGAACCCCCAAATCGACCCCAAAATCGACCCCAAAACTGACCCCAAATCGATCTGGGGAGGGGGGAACAAACCCCAAAATCGACCCCAAAACTGACCCCAAATCGATCTGGGGAGGGGCAAAATAGGAACCCCCAAATCAACCCCAAAAGTGACCCCAAATCGATCTGCGAGGGGGGAACAAAGGAACCCCAAAATCGACCCCAAAACCACCCCAAAATCGACCCCAAATCGATCTGGGGAGGGGGGAACAAACCCCAAAATCGACCCCAAAACTGACCCCAAATCGATCTGGGGAGGGGGGAACAAAGGAACCCCAAAACCACCCCAAAACCACCCCAAAACTGACCCCAAATCGATCTGGGGGAGGGGTAACAAAGGAACCCCAAAACCACCCCAAAACTGACTCCAAATCGATCTGCGAGGGGGGAACAAAGGAACCCCAAAACCACCCCAAAACCACCCCAAAAGTGACCCCAAATCGATCTGCGAGGGGGGAACAAAGGAACCCCAAAACCACCCCAAAACCACCCCAAAACCGTACCCATTCCCAGCTGTGCCCAGCTGTGCCCAGGTGTATCCCAGGTGTGCCCAGGTGTGCCCAGGTGTGTCCCAGCTATGCCCAGGCGTGCCCAGGTGTGTCCATACCCATTCCCAGGTGTCCCCAGGTGTCCCCAGGTGTGCCCAGGTGTGTCCATACCCATTCCCAGGTGTGCCCAGGTGTGTGCCCAGCTGTCCCCAGCTGTGCCCAGGTGTGTCCCAGCTGTGCCCAGATGTGCCCAGGTGTGTCCATACCCATTCCCAGGTGCTCCCAGGTGTATCCCAGGTGTGCCCAGTTGCACCCAGCTGTGCCCAGGTGTGCCCAGGTGTGCCCAGGTGTCCCCAGGTGTGTCCCAGCTATGCCCAGGCGTGCCCAGGTGTGTCCATACCCATTCCCAGGTGCGCCCAGCTGTGCCCAGGTGTCCCCAGCTGTCCCCAGGTGTCCCCAGGTGTGCCCAGGTGTGCCCAGGTGTGCCCGTACCTGTGTCGGCCAGCCGGGGGTGCCCGCGGTGCCGCAGCAGGTCGGTGAACTCGAGGCAGCGGGCGTGGGGTGGGCGGGCACGGGGGGCGAAGCAGAGCTCGTGCACCAGGCGCAGGGCACTGCGGCAAACGTCCTCCTCGTAGTCCCCGGACATGGCCTAAAAATGGGGCAAAAACAGGGGGAAATGGGCAAAAATGGAGAAAATGGGCAAAAATGGATGAAAATGGGCAGAAAATGGGCGAAAAATGGGCAAAAACAGGGGGGAAAATGGGGATGAAATGGGCAAAAACGGGGGGAAAACGTCCTCCTCGTGGTCCCCGGACATGGCCTAAAAATGGGGCAAAAACAGGGGAAAATGGGCAAAAATGGAGAAAATGGGCAGAAAATGGGCAAAAAATGGGCAAAAAATGGGGAGAAAATGGGGATGAAATGGGCAAAAACAGGGGGAAAACGTCCTCCTCGTAGTCCCCGGACACGGCCTAAAAATGGGGCAAAACCGGGGGAAAATGGGCAAAAATGGAGAAAATGGGGCAAAAACAGGGGAAAATGGGCAAAAAATGGGCAAAAAATGGGCAAAAACAGGGGGGGAAATGGGGAAAAATGGGGGAGAAAATGGGCAAAACCAGGGGGAAAACGTCCTCCTCGTAGTCTCCAGACATGGCCTAAAAATGGGGCAAAACCGGGCGAAAATGGGCAAAAAAGGGCAAAAATGGGCAAAAATGGGCAAAACCGGGCAAAAATGGGCAAAAACTGAGGAAAATGGGAAAAAATGGGGGAAAACGGGGGAAATGGGCAAAAACAGGGGGAAAACATCCTCCTCGTAGTCCCCGGACATGGCCTGGGAATGGGGCAAAAATGGTCGAAAATGGGCAAAATCCGGCAAAATGGGGGAAAATGGGGTAAAATGGGTAAAAATGGAGGAAAATGGGTGAAAATGGGGGGAAAATGGGCAAAAACAGGGGAGAAATGGGGAAAAACGGGGGAAAAACGTTCTCCTTGTGGTTCTCGGATGTGGCTGAAAAATGGGGGAAAAACAGGAGAAAATGGGTGTAAATGGAAAAATGGGCGAAAAACGGACAAAAATGGGGAAAAACGGGGGGAAATGGGCAAAAATGGAGGGAAAACGTCCTCCTCGTAGTCCCCGGACATGACCTAAAAATGGGGCAAAAACGGGCGAAAATGGGCAAAAATGGGCAAAATGGGGGAAAATGGCCAAAAAATGGGCAAAACCAGGGGGAAAATGAGGAAAAATGGGCAAAAACAGGGGAAAACGTTCTCCCTGTGGTTCCTGGACATGGCCTGGGAATGGGGCAAAGCCAGGCAAAAATGGGCAAAAATGGGGGAAAATGGGCAAAAATGGATGAAAATGGGCAAAAATTGGGCAAAAACAGGGGGGAAATGGGAAAAACGGGGGGGAAAATGGGATAAAAATGGGCAAAAACGTGGGAAAAACGTTCTCCTTGTGATTCCTGGATGTGGCCTAAAAATGGGGCAAAAACGGGGGAAAATGGGCAAAAATGTGGGAAAATGTTGTTCTTGTTCCCGGATGTGGCTTAAAAATGGGGCAAAAACGGGGGAAATGGGCAAGAATGGAGAAGAACGTTCTCCTTGTGGTTCCTGGATGTGGTCGGGAAATGGGGCAAAAATGGGGGGGAAATGGGCAAAAACGGGGGAAAATGGGCAAAAAACGGGGGGAAATGGGTGAAACTGGGGAAAAACGGGCAAAAACGAGGAAACGGGCAAAAATGGGGGGAAATGGGAAAAAATGGGCAAAGATGGGCAAAAACAGAGGGAAAATGGGCAAAAACGGGGGGGAAATGGGTGAAACTGGGGAAAAATGGGCAAAAACGAGGAAAAATGGGCAAAAACAGGGGGGAATGGGAAAAAATGGGGGAAAATGGGCAAAAACGGGAGGAAAACATTCTCCTTGTGGTTCCCAGATATGACCTAAAAATGGAGGAAAAAATGGGCAAAAACAGGTGAAAAATGTGGGAAAAAGGTCATTCTTGTAGTCCCTGGACATGGCCTAAAAATGGGGAAAAATGGGAAAAACTGGGGGGAAAACGTTCTACTTGTGGTTCCCGGATGTGGCCTAAAAATGGGGGGAAATGGGAAAATTTGGGAAAAATTGGGATAGAAACATGGAACAAACGTTGTCCTCGTTGTCCCCAAACATGGATTAAAAATGGGATAAAAATGGGATAAAAATGGGCAAAAATGTGGGAAAAACGTTCTCCTTGTGGTTCCTAGACGTGGCCGATGCCAAAAAACGCAGCTGGACCCACCTGGGACACACCTGGCACAAGCCCCGCCCATTTTAGCCCCCCCTTCAAGCCACACCCCTTTAAGCCCCTCCCCTTTAAGCCACACCCACTTCAAACCCTTCCCTTTAAGCCCCTCCCCCTTAAGCTCCTCCCATTTGAAGCCCCCATTTAAGCTCCTCCCTCTTTAAGCCCCTCCCGTTTAAGCCCCGCCCCTTCCCAGACACCCCCTTAAGCCCCGCCCACCCCGTTAAGCCCCGCCCTCCATCTTAAGCCCCGCCCCTTCTCAGCCACCCCCCCTTTAAGCCCCTCCCGTCAAGCCCCACCCCATTTAAGCCCCGCCCACCTCACCCCCGTTAAGCCCCGCCCCTCCACCTTAAGCCACGCCCCCAGCCACTCCCCTTTACGCCCCTCCCCTTCCCAGCCACTCCCCATTAAGCCCCTCCCATTTAAGCCCCTCCCCTCAAACCCCGCCCCATTTAAGCCCCGCCCCTCCACCTTCAGCCACGCCCCCTCCCAGCCACGCCTCTTTAAGCCCCGCCCTCCTCGTTGAGCCCCACCCCCGTGTTAAGCCCCGCCCCTTCCCGACCACTCCCATTTAAGCCCCGCCCCTCCACCTCAAACCACGCCCCTTCCCAACCAATCCCCTTTAAGCCCCGCCCCTCCACAGCCACCCCTTAAGCCCCGCCCCCCTCAAGCCACGCTCCCTCGCAGCTGCCCCCTTTAAGCCCCTCCCCTCAAGCCCCACCCCATTTAAGCCCCGCCCACCCCACCCCGTTAAGCCCCGCCCCTCCACCTTAAGCCACGCCCCCTCCCAGCCACGCCTCTTTAAGCCCCACCCCGTGTTAAGCCCCGCCCCTTCCCGACCACTCCCCTTTAAGCCACGCCCCTTCACCTTAAGCCACGCCCCTTCCCAGCCACTCCTGTTTAAGCCTCGCCCCTCCCAGTTTAGCCTCACCCCCTCCACGTTAAGCCCCGCCCTCCCCATCACTTTAAGCCAGGCCCCTTCCAAGCCACTCCCCTTTAAGCCACGCCCCTCCACGTTAAGCCCCGCCTCTCCTGTTAAGCCCCGCCCCTCCCAGTTTGGCCCGCCTGTTCCCAGTCACTCCCCATTTAAGCCCCGCGCTTTCCCAGCCACTCCCCGTTAAGCCCCGCCCCTCCTCGTTAAGCCACGCCCCCTCCCAACCACTCCCCTTTAAGCCCCACCCCTCCACAGCCACCCCCTTAAGCCCCGCCCACCCCACCCCGTTAAGCCCCGCCCCTCCCAGTTTAGCCTCACCCCCTCCACGTTAAGCCCCGCCCTCCCCATCACGTTAAGCCCCGCCCCTTCCCAGCCATCCCTTAAGCCCCGCCCACCCCACCCCGTTAAGCCCCGCCCCTCCACCTTAAGCCACGCCCCTCACAGCCACTCCTCTTTAAGCCCCACCCCTCCTCGTTAAGCCCCACCCCCGTGATAAGCCCCGCCCCTTCCAGACCACTCCCCTTTAAGCCCCGCTCCTGTTAAGCCCCGCCCCTTCCCAACCACTCCCCGTTAAGCCCCGCCCCTTCCCGGCCCCTCCCATTTAAGCCCCGCCCCTCCCCATTAAGCCCCGCCCCTCCCCGCCCCTCCCCCGCTCACCTTTGGGGTCTCCCGGCGCGGGGGGGGCTCAGCGGGGCCCGGGGGGGGGAAGGGGGGGGCGGGGCCGGGCCATGGAGGGCGGGGCCAGGGGGGGACCCCTCGTGTCACCTGGGGGGGGAGGGGGACACAAAAGGAAGGGGGGTGACCCCAAAAGTGCCCCCCAGACCCAAATCTGAGCCCCAAAAATGCCCCCCCCAGGTGTGACCCCAAATCTGACCCCAAACCCCCCCAGGTGTGACCCCAAAAGTGCCCCCCCTTGACCCCCAAATCTGACCCCCAAAAGTGCCCCTCAGGTGTGACCCCAAAAGTGCCCCCCAGACCCAAATCTGAGCCCCAAAAATGCCCCCCCCAGGTGTGACCCCCAAGTCTGGCCCCAAACCCCCAAAAATGCCCCCTAGGTGCGACCCCAAATCTGATCCCCCTGACCCCCAAATCTGCCCCCCCAGACCCAAATCTGACCCCCAAAAATGCCCCCCCCAGGTGTGACCCCAAATCTGCCCCTTGAGCCCCAAATCTGCCCCCCCAGACCCAAATCTGACCCCCAAAAATGCCCCCCCCCGAGGCGTGACCCCAAAAGTGCCCCCCAGACCCAAATCTGAGCCCCTGAGACCCAAATCTGCCCCCCCAGACCCAAATCTGAGCCCCAAAAATGCCCCCCCCAGGTGTGACCCCAAAAGTGCCCCCAAACCCCCAAAGATGCCCCCTAGGTGCGACCCCAAATCTGACCCCCCAGACCTAAATCTGGCCCCCAAACCCGGCCCCCCAGGTGTGACCCCAAATCTGCCCTTTGAGCCCCAAATCTGAGCCCCAAATCTGCCCCCCCAGGTGTGACCCCAAATCTGCCCTTTGAGCCCCAAATCTGCCCCCCAGAGCCCCAAAAGTGCCCCCCCAGGTGTGACCCCAAATCTGCCCCACCCAGACTGCACCCCCCAAATCACCCCCCAATACCTGCACCCCAAAATCACCTCCCCAAATTTACACCCCACACCTGCACCCCAATACCTGCACCCCAATACCTGCACCCCAATACCTGCACCCCAAAATCTGCACCCCAAAATCACCTCCCCAAATTTACACCCCACACCTGCACCCTCGCACACCTGAACCCCAAAATCACCCCCAATACCTGCCCCACACACCTGCACCCCAATACCTGCACCCCAAAACCAGCCCCTCAAATCCAGCCCCCAGACCTGAACCCCAAAATCACCTCCCCAAAGTCACCCCCAATACCTGCACCCCACCACACCTGCACCCCAATACCTGCACCCCAAAATCACCCCCAATACCTGCACCCCACACCTGCACCCCAATACCTGAACCCCAAAATCACCTCCCCAAAATCACCTCCCCAAATTCCCCCCCAAACCTGCACCCCCACACACCTGCACCCCAATACCTGCACCCCAATACCTGCACCCCACACACCTGCACCCCAAAATCACCTCCCCAAAATCACCTGCCCAAATTCCCCCCCACACCTGCACCCCCACACACCTGCACCCCAAAATCACCAGCCCAAATTTACACCCCACACCTGCACCCCAATACCTGCACCCCAAAACAGCCTCCCAGTAACTCCCCCACACACCTGCACCCCAATACCTGAACCCCAAAAAAGCCCCCCAATACCTGCCCAACACACCTGAACCCCACACCTGCACCCCAATACCTGGACCCCAAAATCACCTCCCTAAATTTACACCCCTCACCTGCACCCCCACACAGCTGCACCCCAATACCTGCACCCCACACCTGCCCCACACAGCTGCACCCCAATACCTGCACCCCAAAATCACCTCCCCAAAATCACCTGCCCGAATTTCCCCCCAATACCTGCCCCACACACACCTGCACCCCAAAATCACCTCCAAACCTGCACCCCCACATACCTGCACCCCAAAATAACCCAAATACCTGCACCCAATACCTGCACCTCAAACCTGCCCCACACACCTGCACCCCAATACCTGCATCCCAAACCTGAACCCCAAAATCATCTCCCCAAATTTGCACCCCACACCTGCACCCCCACACACCTGCACCCCAAAATCAGCCCCAATACCTGCACCCCAATACCTTAACCCCAAAACCAGCCCCCAGACCTGAACCCCCAAAATCACCTCCCCAAAGTCACCCCCAAATCTGCCCCACCCACACCTGCACCCCAATACCTGCACTCCACACCTGCACCCCAAAATCACCTCCCCAAAGTCACCCCCAATACCTGCACCCCACCACACCTGCACCCCCATACCTGAACCCCAAAATCTGCACCCCAAAATCACCTCCCCAAAATCACCTGCCCGAATTTCCCCCCAATACCTGCACCCCCCCCACACCTGCACCCCAAAACCAGCCCCCCATACCTGCCCCCAAAACCCGGCCCCCGATACCTGCACCCCAAAACCCGGCCCCACACACCTGTACCCCAATACCCGCCCCCCAAACCTGCCCCACACACCTGCACCCGATACCTGCACCCCAAAATCATCCCCAATACCTGAAACCCAAACCTGCCCCACACACCTGCACCCGATACCTGCACCCCAAAATCACCCCCAATACCTGCCCCCCCATCACGTGCCCCCCCAAACCTGTCCCCCATCACCTGCCCCCCACACCTGCACCCCAAAACCGCCCCCCATCACCTGCCCCCCACACCTGCACCCCAAAACCGCCCCCCATCACCTGCCCCCCACACCTGCACCCCAAAACCGGCCCCCAAAACCTCCCCGCCCCCCCCCCCCCCGCACCCCGCGGTCCCTCCGGCCGGGCCCCGCTCACCTGCCGGCCCGAGCGGAGCCGAGCGGAGCCGAGCGCGGCCGAACCGGCGACGAACGGCGGCCGGACGGAGCCGAACCGCGGCCGAGAGGAGCCGAGCGCGGCCGAACCGTTGCCGAACCGGACCGAGCGTAACCGAACGCTGCCGAACCAGCCCGAACCGGAGCCGAGCGGCCCGAACGGCTCCGAGCGGCGCCGGCCCGGCCCGACGGGAGCCGAACCGGCCCGAACCGGAGCCGAACGGCTCCGAACGTCCCCGAAGGTGCCCGAGAGGAGCCGATGGGAGCCGAGCGCGGCCGAGCGGCGCACGACCGGTGCCGGCAGGTGCCGAGAGGCTTCGGCTCCGCCCGCCGACATCGGGGGGGCGAGAGAGACCCCCGGGAAAGGGGGGGCTATGGGGGGTGGGGGGGGCTCCAGGAGGGTCCCTATGGGGGGGGGGATTATGGGGAGGGGTCTGTGGGGGGACTGTGGGGGGATTATGGAGGTCTATGGGGGGATTATGGGGGATTTCTATGGGGGTCTATGGGGAGATTATGGGGGGATTATTGGGGGTCTATGGGGGGCGCTATGGGGCGTCTGTGGGGGTCTATGAGGGGATTATGGGGGGATTTCTATGGGGGGCGCTATGGGGGGTCTATGGGGGCGCTATGGGGCGTCTGGGCGGGGTCTATGGGGGGATCTATGGGGGGATTATGAGGGGTTCATGGGGGGATTTCTATGGGGGGATTATGGGGGGGATTATTGGGGGTCCATGGGGGTCTATGGCGAGATTATGGGGGATTATTGGGGGTCTATGGGGGGCGCTATGGGGCGTCTGTGGGGGTCTATGGGGGGATTATGGGGGATTTCTATGGGGGTCTATGGGGGTCTATGGGGGGATTATGGGGGGGTTATTGGGGGCGCTATGGGGGGCGCTATGGGGGGTCTATGGGGGGTCTATGGCGAGATTATGGGGGATTATTGGGGGTCTATGGGGGTCTATGGGGGGATTATTGGGGGTCTATGGGGGGCGCTATGGGGCGTCTGTGGGGGGTCTTTGGGGGGATTATAGGGGATTTCTATGGGGGGTCTATGGGGGGATTGTGGGGGTCTATGGGGGCGCTAGGGGGGATTTCTATGGGGAGATTATGGGGGATTATTGGGGTCTATGGGGGTCTATGGGGAGATTATGGGGGGATTATTGGGGGGTCTATGGGGGGCGCTATGGGGCGTCTGTGGGGGTCTATGGTGGGATTATGGGGGATTTCTATGGGGGGATTATGGAGGTCTATGGGGGTCTATGGGGGGATTGTGGGGGTCTATGGGGGCGCTAGGGGGGATTTCTATGGGGAGATTAATGGGGTCTATGGGGGGATTATGGGGGATTTCTATGGGGGGATCTAGGGGGGGATTTCTGTGGGGGGATTATGGAGGTCTATGGGGGTCTATGAGGGGATTACTGGGGGATTATTGGGGGTCTATGGGGGGTCTATGGGGCGTCTGTGGGGGGTCTTTGGGGGGATTATAGGGGATTTCTATGGGGAGATTATGGGGGTCTATGAGGGGTTCATGGGGGGATTTCTATGGGGGGATTATGGGGGGGATTATTGGGGGCGCTATGGGGGGTCTATGGGGGGATTTCTATGGGGGATTATTGGGGGGTCTATGGGGGGCGCTATGGGGCGTCTGTGGGGGGGTCTTTGGGGGCATTATGGGGGATTTCTATGGGGGGTCTATGGGGAGATAATGGGGGATTATTGGGGGGACTATGGGGGGCGCTATGGGGATCTATAGGGGCAATATGGAAGATCTGTGGGGGGTCTATAAGGGGTCTCTATGGGGGTCTATGGGGGCACTATGGGGGGATCTACAGGGGGTCTATGGGGGGGTCTATGGGGATCTATGGGGGCACTATGGGGGGATCTATAGGGGATCTATAGGGGGTCTGTGGGGGATCTATAGGGGGTCTCTATGGGGGGGTCTATGGGGATCTATGGGGGCACTATGGGGGGATCTATAGGGGGTCTATGGGGGGATCTATAGGGGGTCTATGGGGGTACTATGGGGGGATCTATAGGGGATCTATAGGGGGTCTATGGGGGGGTGTATGGGGGGTGTATGGGGGCACTTTGAGGGGGCCCATATGGAGGCCCATAGGGGCCTATGGGGGGGTCTCTCTGGGGCGGGGGGGGTGTATGGGGGTCCCTATAGGAGATGCGGAGGGGCGTGGCCCAAAGGTGGGGGCATGGCCCAAAGGGGGCGTGGTCCCAAGGTGGGGGCGTGGTCCCAAGGTGGGGGCGTGGCCCCAAGGAAGGGGGCGTGGCCCAAAGGTGGGGGCGTGGCCCAAAAGGAAGAGGGCGGGGTCCAAAGGTGGGGACGTGGTCCCAAAGGAAGGGGGCGTGGCCAAAAGGAAGGGGGCGTGGCCCCAAAGGAAGGGGCGTGGCACAAAGGTGGGGGCGTGATCCAAAGGTGGGGGCGTGACCCAAAGTAAAGGGGCGTGGCCAAAGGGAAGGGGGCGTGGCCCAAAGGAAAGGGGCGGGGCCCAAAAGGAAGAGGGCGTGGCCCCAAAGGTGGGGGCGTGACCCAGAGGTGGGGGCGTGGCCCCAAAGGAAGGGGCGTGGTCCAAAAGAAAGGGGCGTGGCCCCAAAGGACGGGAGCGTGGTCCAAAGGGAAGGGGCGTGGCCCAAAGGTGGGGGCGTGGCCCAAAGGAAGGGGGCGTGGCCAAACCCTCTCACCTTAGGAGGGGAACCCTCCCCCCGCCAGGGGGCGCTGTGGGCAAGGGGCGTGGCCAAGAAAAGGGGGCGTGGCCCAAAGAAAAGGGGCGTGACCAGCCCCTGGCACCGCCCTTGCACGCGCGTGTGAGCAGGTCCCTTGTGCACTCCCCTGGCCACGCCCACATGGCCACGCCCACCCTCCCGCCTTGCACACTCCCATGGCCACGCCCACGCTCCCTCCTTGCACACTCCCCTGGCCACGCCCACATGGCCACGCCCACCCGGCCACGCCCACCCCCATCCCTCGCACACTCAGGTGCCGTTGCACGCCCCTCCCCCCCTCCCCCCTTTGCACACTCATTTCGCACACTCGGGGTCGCTTTCTCTCTCCGATGACTTCTTTATATTTGCAAAGAAAAGTCCATCATTAATGAATTCATTAATTAATTAAGTACTGAATTAATTATCCCGTAATTACACCCGAGCCGCTGCTGCGCGCGGGGGGGGGGGAGGTGGGGGATGAAAGAGGGGGGGGGGAGGGGCGCGGTTCGGGGGGAGAGGGGCGGTGCTCCCACCCCCCCCTTGGGTGGGGGAGGGGCGGAGGGGGAGGGGCTACCGGTGTTGGGTGGGTGGGGGGAGGGGCATAGAGGGGGGAGGGGCTGTCCTGTCTCTATGGGTGGGGGAGGGGCCGGTGGTGGGGGGAGGGGCTGCCCGTGGCGGGGGGGGGAGGGGCGATAGCGGGTGGGAGGAGAGGGGGGGGGGAGGGGCGGAAGCGAAGCCCCCTCCCAAAACCCCCTCCCCCAAGCCCCTCCCCCACCCGGGTCACAGTGAATTGGGGTGCGCCCCTCCCCCACCCGGTGGGGGGGGGGGGGTGTCCTCGGGGTGGGGGTGGGGGAGGGGCGCTGGAAGACATTCGAGTGGTTGGGGTCGTTGCCGGGGGGTGGGGGAGGGGCGACGACCCTGTGAGAGCCCTTTGAGAGCCCGGCCTGGCCGGGGGGGGAGGGGCCCGTGAGCATGCGGGGCACGGGCGGGGCGGGCACGCGAGTGTGCAAGGGGGGGGGCGGGGCGGGGCACACTCGGCTGTGAGGGGGAGGGGCGGGCGAGTGTGCAAGGGGGGGTGGGGCACACTCGGGTGTGTGGGGGAGGGGCGGGCGAGTGTGCAAGGGCGGTCTGTGCGTGTGTAAAGGGGGTGTGACACACGCATCGGTGTGGGTGACACGCGAGTGTGCAAGGGGGGTGTGTAAGGGAGGTCTGTGCGTGTGCAAATGCGGTGTGACACGCATCGGTGCATGTGACAGGTGAGTGTGCAAGGGTGGTCTGTGCGTGTGCAAATGCGGTGTGACACGCATCGGTGCATGTGACAGGTGAGTGTGCAAGGGTGGTCTGTGCGTGTGCAAATGCGGTGTGACACACGCATCGGTGCATGTGACAGGTGAGTGTGCAAGGGGGGCGTGTAAGGGAGGTCTGTGAGTGTGCAAAGGGGTGTGACACACGCATCTGTGTGGGTGACACGCGAGTGTGCAAGGGGGGGTGTGTAAGGGAGGTCTGTGAGTGTGCAAAGGGGGTGTGACACGCATTGGTGCATGTGACAGGTGAGTGTGCAAGGGTGGTCTGTGCGTGTGCAAAGGCGGTGTGACACACGCATCGGTGCATGTGACACGCGAGTGTGCAAGGGTGGTGTGTAAGGGCGGTCTGTGCGTGTGTAAAGGGGGTGTGACACACGCATCTGTGTGGGTGAAACGCGAGTGTGCAAGGGTGGTCTGTGCGTGTGTAAAGGGGGTGTGACACACGCATCGGTGTGGGTGACACGTGAGTGTGCAAGGGGGGTGTGTAAGGGAGATCTGTGAGTGTGCAAAGGCGGTGTGACACACGCATTGGTGCATGTGACAGGTGAGTGTGCAAGGGGCGAGCGTGCCAGGGAGGCGTGTGGGTGTGCAAGGGACGGGGAGCCGAGCGTGTGACACGCGCGCGTGCAAGGGGGGGGGGGTGTGCGCCAGGGGTGTGTGGGGGTGTGAGGCGCGAGTGTGCAAGGCGTGTGCTGGCGGGGGGGGCTGCGAGTGTGCAAGGGGCGACGCGTGTGAGTGAGAGCCTTGCACACGCGCGTGCCAGGCAGGCAGCTCAGGCCCACACCCGTGTGCAAGCCGTGCCCGCGCTCGCCTCACCCGCTGCCCCGCTCACGCCCTTGCACACGCGCGTGCCCGGCCCGGGCGGGCCCATCCCCCCCCTTGCACGCCCCGTCACACGCCCGCCTCCCCTTGCACGCTCAGGGGCTCTTGCACGTCCGGCTGCAGATCCCGTTGCACGCCCGGCTCCTCTCGCACGCCCGCCTCGCCTTGCACGCCCGGCTCCTGCGCTACATTCGCGTCTCGTCGCACAATCGTCGCGTCTTGCACAATCGTTTCGTCTTGCACAATCAGATTTCCTTGCACGCCCGCCTCCACGGCCTGTTGCACGCCCGCGAGCTCCCCTTGCACGCCCGGGTCCCACTGCACACCCGCGTCCACGCCCTGTTGCACGCCCAGGGGCAGTCGCACGCTCACGTCCGGCTCCTGGTCCACACTCGCGTGTCCTTGCACGCTCGCGTCCCGTTGCACACTCACATCCCACTGCACGCCCCCCCCCGGCTCCTGTTGCACACCCAGCTCCTGTTGCACGCTCATTTCCACGTCCCACTGCGCACTCGGGGCCGCTTGCACGCTCAGGTCCTGTTGCACACTCAGGTCCCACTCCACGCCCGGATCCCGTTGCACACTCGGCTCCCGCCGCACCTTCGGGTCCCATTGCACACTCAGCTCCCCTGGGGCGCTCCAGTCCAGCTGCCGTTGCACGCTCAGCTCCTGTTGCACGCTCAGCCTCCTCTGGAGCTCCGGGTCCTGTTGCACGCTCAGCTTCCGTTGCACGCTCAGCTCCTGCTGCACGCTCAGCCTCCTCTGCAGCTCCGCGTCCCATTGCACGCTCAGCTTCCGTTGCACGCCCAGGTCTCGTGGCACGCTCAGGTCCCGCCGCACACGCTTGTCCAGGGGCTGTTGCACGCCCAGATCCCAGCGGATTCCCGTTTCCATCTCCCGTTGCACACTCAGCTCCCGTTGCACGCTCGGGTCCCGCCGCATTCCCATGTCCATCTCCTTTTGCACACTCAGCTCCCGCCGCACGCCCAAGTCCAGGTCCCGTTGCACGCTCAGCTCCCGGGGCACGCTCAGATCCCGCCGGATTCCCATGTCCATCTCCTGTTGCACACTCAGATCCCGTTGCACGCTCAGATCCCACCGGATGCCCATGTCCATGTCCCGGCGCCCGCTGTCCACGTCCCGTTGCACACTCAGCTCCCGCCGCACACCCACGCCCACAGCCCGCCGCACACCCGCGCCCCGCCGCACACTCGGATCCCGTTGCACACTCGGATCCCGTTGCACGCCCGGATCCCGTGGCACACTCAAGTCCCGTTGCACACTCAGATCCCCTTGCACTCCCGGATCCCGTTGCACACCCGGCTGCCGTGGCACACTCGGATCCTGCTGCACACTCAGATCCCCTTGCACACTCATTTCCTGCCAGATCCCCACATCCCGCTGCACACCCCCACCCTGTTGCACACTCAGATCCCATTGCACACCCAGATCCCATTTCAGCCCCACATCCCGCCACACACTCGAGTCCCGTTGCACACTCGGATCCCAATTCACACCCAGATCCTGTTGCACACTCGGATCCCAGTTCACACCCGGATCCCGTTGCACACAGAGATCCCATTGCACACCCGGCCCCTGATTCACACCCGGATCCCGTTGCACACCCGGATCCCATCCCAGTCCCACATCGCGCCACACACTCGGATCCCGTTGCACACTCGGATCCCAATTCACACCCGGATCCCACTGCACACCCGGATCCTGTTGCACACTTGGATCCCAATTCCCACCTGGATCCTGTTGCACACTCGGATCCCAATTCACACTCGGATCTCGTTGCACACTGAGATCCCATTGCACACCCGGCCCCCAATTCACACTCGGATCCCGTTGCACACCGAGATCCCATTGCACACCCGGCCCCCAATTCACACTCACATCCCGTTGCACACACGGATCCCGTTGCACACCCGGATCCCGTTGCACACTGAGATCCCGTTGCACACTCGGATCGCGTTGCACACTGAGATCCCGTTGCACACCCGGCCCCCAATTCACACTCGGATCCCGTTGCACACCCGGCCCCCAATTCACACTCGGATCCCGTTGCACACTCGGATCCCGTTGCACACCGAGATCCCACCACACACCCAGATCCCATTGCACACCCGGCCCCCAATTCACACCCGGATCCCGTTGCACACCCAGATCCCACCACACACCGAAATCCCCTTGCACACCCGCACCCCCTCGCACACTCACATCCCCCCTCACCCTCTCCTCCTCCTCCTCCTCCTCCTCCTCCGTCCCCCCCCAGCCGCCGCATCCCCGCCGCTCTCCCGGGCCGCTCCCGCCGCTGCTCCCCGCGGCCCTCGGGGCTCTCCCCGGGGCTCTCCCCGGGGCTCTCCCCGGAGCTCTCCCCGCCGCCCCCCAGCTCCATCACCTCTCGAGGAAGAGGCGGAGGGCACGGTCGATGTTCATGCGGTGCCCGACGCGGGTGACGCCCAGGTCGATGTAATCCTCCTTGGTGAGCGCGGGCAGGTGAGTGCCGTCGATCTCGTTGTGCAGGAAGCGAGCGCGATGCTCGCCCAGGTTCAGCGACTCCAACCAGTCCGCCACGTCGAATTTGCTCCAAAAAGCCAAAGGTTTGGCCCCGAAAGGTTTGCCGGGGGCTACGGCTCGCGGAGGGGATAAAGAACGAGCCGGCGAAGCGTCGGAGAAGCCGGCGGGGCCACCTCGTAGCTCCAGGTAGCCACCGTAAAGGTGAGCCGCGGGTAAGGTGGGCAAGGAAGCCGGGCGGGGGGCGGGGCTCCCGCGGCGCTCCGAGGGGGGGGGAGCCGGGCTGGGGGCGCGGCGGAGGGGGGGGCGCACGTCCAGGTCCCCCCCGACCCCCACGCCCACCCCCGCGGGGGGTTTGGGGGGGGGCCAGTGCGGGAAGAGAGCGGCCGTGGGGGGGGGCTTGGAGGATGCCGAGGGGGGAGGGGGGCCCGTGGCGTCCGGGAGCCTGTGGGGGGAGGGGGAGGGGTTAGGGGGGTGGGGGAGGGGCCGGTCACCCATCCCCCACCTCAAAGAACAGCCCAGGACCACCCCCCCCCCCCCCTCAATGCCCGGCGTGGGTGCGGTGCCCACCCGAATCCACCCAGGAGGTGACGCAGGTGGGATGGGTGCAGGTGAGATGGGGGTGGTGGGGGCCAGGGGTGGTGGGTGCCGCAGGTGTGATGGGTGTCACAGGTGGGTGTGACAGGTGGGTGTCACCGGTGTGATGGGTGTCACCGGTGTGGTGGGTGTCACAGGTGTGATGGGTGTCACAGGTGTGATGGGTGTCACAGGTGTGATGGGTGCCACAGGTGCGATGGGTGTCACAGGTGCGATGGGTGTCACAGGTGTGATGGGTGTCACAGGTGTGATGGGTGTCACAGGTGTGGTGGGTGCCAGGTGTGATGGGGGTCACGGGTGTGATGGGTGCCGCAGGTGTGATGGGTGTCACAGGTGTGATGGGTGTCCCAGGTGTGGTGGGTGTCACAGGTGCGATGGGTGTCACAGGTGGGTGTCACAGGTGTGATGGGTGTCACAGGTGGGTGTCACAGGTGGGTGTCCCAGGTGTGATGGGTGCCGCAGGTGTGATGGGTGTCACAGGTGTGATGGGTGCCACAGGTGGGTGTCACAGGTGTGATGAGGGTCACAGGTGTGATGGGTGTCACAGGTGTGATGGGTGTCACAGGTGTGATGGGTGCCGCAGGTGTGATGGGTGCCGCAGGTGTGATGGGTGTCACAGGTGCGATGGGTGTCACAGGTGTGGTGGGTGTCACAGGTGTGATGGGTGTCACAGGTGCGATGGGTGTCACAGGTGCGATGGGTGTCACAGGTGTGATGGGTGTCACAGGTGTGATGGGTGCCACAGGTGCGATGGGTGTCACAGGTGTGATGGGTGTCACAGGTGTGATGGGTGTCACAGGTGTGATGGGTGTCACCGGTGGGTGTCACAGGTGCGATGGGTGTCACAGGTGTGGTGGGTGTCACAGGTGTGATGGGTGCCACAGGTGTGATGGGTGCCGCAGGTGTGATGGGTGTCACAGGTGTGATGGGTGCCAGGTGTGATGGGTGCCGCAGGTGTGATGGGTGTCACAGGTGTGATGGGTGCCACAGGTGCGATGGGTGTCACAGGTGTGATGGGTGTCACCGGTGGGTGTCACAGGTGTGATGGGTGTCACAGGTGTGATGGGTGCCACAGGTGTGATGGGTGCCACCGGTGTGATGGGTGTCACAGGTGTGATGGGTGCCACGGGTGCGATGCGCGCCCAAATCCATGCCACAGGTGCCACAGGTGCCACAGGTGCCGGGATCGATGGGTGCCAGGTGTGCCACAGGTGCCACGGGTGCCACACATGCGATATCCCCCAGTCCATGCAGCAGGTGCCAGGTGTGCCACAGGTGCCACAGGTGCCACGGGTGCCACACCTGCGATACCTCCCCTCCCCCCCAAATCCATGCAGCAGGTGCCAGGTGTGCCACAGATGCCACAGGTGCCATGGGTGCCACACGTGCGATACCCCCCAGTCCATGCAGCAGGTGCCAGGTGTGCCACAGGTGCCACAGGTGCCACACGTGCGATGCACTCCAAATCCTTGCATGGAGTGCCAGGTGTGCCACAGGTGCCACGGGTGCCACACATGCGATATCCCCCAGTCCATGCAGCAGGTGCCAGGTGTGCCACGGGTGCCACAGGTGTCAGCACCCCCTACCCATGCAATGGGTGCCACAGGTGCCACGGGTGCCACAGGTGCCATGGGTGCCACAGGCATTAAAGGTGTCACAGGTGTCAGGAGTGCCGTGAGTGCCTTGGGTGCCACAGGTGCCATGCCCCGCCATGCACGCCATGGGTGCCAGGTGCGGCACAGGTGTCACACAGCCCCAGCCATGCCATGGGTGTCCCAGGTGCGATGGGTGCCATGGGTGCCACAGGTGCCATGGGTGTCCCAGGTGTGATGGGTGCCATGGGTGGCACAGGTGTGATGGGTGCCATGGGTGTCCCAGGTGAGATGGGTGCCATGGGTGCCACAGGTGCGATGGGTGCCATGGGTGCCACAGGTGCCATGGGTGTCCCAGGTGTGATGGGTGCCATGGGTGTCCCAGGTGGGATGGGTACCATGGGTGTCCCAGGTGTCCCAGGTGAGATGGGTGCCATGACTGCCCCAGGTGCGATGGGTGCCACGCCCCCGCCCCATGGGTGTCCCAGGTGTGATGGGTGTCCCAGGTGTCCCAGGTGTGATGGGTGCCATGGGTGCCACAGGTGAGATGGGTGCCATGGGTGTCCCAGGTGCGATGGGTGTCCCAGGTGTCCCAGGTGCCATGGGTGTCCCAGGTGGGATGGGTGTCCCAGGTGTCCCCGATGTGATGGGTGCCATGGGTGTCCCAGGTGCCATGGGTGTCCCAGGTGTCCCAGGTGTCCCAGGTGCGATGGGTGCCATGGGTGTCCCAGGTGTCCCAGGTGTCCCAGGTGCGATGGGTGCCATGGGTGTCCCAGGTGGGATGGGTGTCCCAGGTGAGATGGATGCCATGACTGCCCCAGGTGCGATGGGTGCCACGCCCCCGCCCCATGGGTGCCACAGGTGAGATGGGTGCCATGGGTGCCCCAGGTGCGATGGGTGTCCCAGGTGTCCCCGGTGTCCCAGGTGCGATGGGTGCCACCCCCCCCGCCCCACCTGTATCCCACCTCCCCCACCCCCTCCCCCACCCTCCCCTGCCGCCCAGCCCCCCCTCCCCCCCTCACCTGTGCCTCCCGGCCCCTCCGAAGGCTCCTTCGTGTCCCGCGCGTGTCCAGGGGGCTCCGAGCCCCCCCCGGCCGGGCTCGTCCCACACCTCGGGCCGGCCCCGGAGCCCCCCCCGGCCCCTCGCCCGCCTCTCTCCGCCCTCGCCAGGGCCGTACGGGGGGGGTCCCTCGGTAGCCTCGGGGGGGTGGTCGCTGCTGCTGCGGCTGTCCACCTCCTCGATCCCCGAGTCCGTCACCACCTCGGGCCCTTCGGGGGGCCCCCCCGCGCCCCCCCCCACGCCCCCCACCACCACCGCCGTCCCACCCCCCCCACCGCCCCCACCGCCTCCTCGCCGGGGGTCGTGGGGGCCCCCCCCGCCGCCCGCTTGGGTGAGCGTGGCCACCTCGCTGTCGTACGAGGTCAGGCTGGAAGCGGCCGAGTCGCCCACGGGGGGGCCCTCGGTGGCCTCGAAGCTGTTGGCGAACTCGAGCGGGGGGGGCAGCGGCTCGGCCAGCAGCAGCTCCTCGTCGCCGTCCACCGAGGGCGCGGGGGGGGGCAGCGCCAGGAGCCCCCCGGTGTCGGCGAAGCGGACGCGGCTCTCGGGGGGCGGCTGCAAAGCCGGGGGGGCCCCCCAAGCTTCGGCCGGGGATTGGGGGCGGCTGGAACGGCGGGGGCTGCCCGGGGGGGCGGGGAGTTTTTGGGGAGGGGGCGGCTTGGGGAGGGTGGGGGTCCCGGTAAGGTGAAGCGAGCCCATCCCCCCCAGAGGCAGCGAGCGGCCGCTGACGCCGCCCCCAGCCCCAGCCAGGTTGGGGTGCAGTGGGGAGGGGGCGGCGGTGGCGGCGGAGGGGGGGGGTCCGTGAAGGGTTGGGAGACCCCCGTGCAGCCCCCCCAGCGGGAAGGGGCCGGGGGCGGCGGGCAGGACGCGGCACCCCCCCGGGGGGGCGGCGGGAGGGGGCAGCGGGGACGGGGAGCGCACCGGAGACAAACTGGGATGAACCGGCGACAAACTGGGATGAACCGGCGACAAACTGGGATGCACCGGCGACAAACTGGGATGAACCGGCGACAAACTGGGATGCACCGGCGACAAACTGGGATGCACCGGAGACATGGCGGGGTGGCCCGGAGCGGCGCCGGGGTGGCCCAGCGAGGCGCTGCCGTGCATCGAGGCCATACTGGGATGAACTGGGCTCATACTGGCATGCACCGGAGCCGCGCCGGGGTGTATGGTGGCCGAGCCGGGGTGCAGGGGAGGGGGCGCGACCCCCACGCTGCTGAAGGCGCTGCCCACCCCCCCCCCAGCCCCACCCCCACCACCCCCCACCCCGGCAACGCCCTTGGCCCCCCGGTAGCCACGGGAGGGGGGGGGGAAAGCATCGGCCGCGCCCCCTCCCCCGGCCACGAACATCCCCTCGTCGATGCTCTTGGAGTGGCGCAGCCGGGGGGCCGACGACCCCCCCCCAGCCACGCCGGCGACCCCCCCCAGCCCCGCCGTGCCCCCCCCCAGCCCCTCCTCGTCTTCCTCGGTGCTGAGGAAGAGCGCGGAGCGCCGACCCCCCCCCCATTCCCGGCGAGCCGCCCCCACCAGCGCGGCCCCGAACTGCGAGGTGAAATCCAGCGCGGGGGGGGGCGCCGAGGGACCCCCGCCCACCCCCCCACCACCCCCACCCCCAGGAGACCCTCCCCCACCCATCCCACCACCTCCTCCTCCTCCTCCCACACCCGGCGACCCTCCCCCCGTGCCCCCTCCTCCTCCTCCCCCCCCCCCCACAACCATCGGGGGTCCCTCCGGGGGTCCCCCCCCACCCCCCGCGCCCCCTCCCCCGACCCCCACCCCGGCTTCGGCCTCGACGCTGCTGCCGCGGCTGCTGCGGCCGGAGCTGCTGGTGGAGGGGGCTTTGACCACGATGGTGGGGATCGCGATCGAGCTCTTGTCGCCGACACCGCCTGCCCCCCCCGCCACCACCCCCCCAGGACCCCCCCCCACCCCAGCGCCGCCGCCGCCCCCCCCCACCACCAGCGCCCCCTCCTCCACCTTGGTCTGCTTGACCAGGGGGCCCTTGCGGCGCAGCGGCTTCGGGGGTCCCCCCCCAGCGCCCACCCCCCCCCCGCGGCCCCCCAGGTTGTAGAGGCGCCAGGGACCCCCCCCGGGCCCCCCCCGAGGGCTGGAGGCACCCAAGGGGGGTGGGGGGGCGGTGTAAGGGGGCTCCGGGGGGGATGTGGTGGGGGGCGGGGGGATCTCGTCCGAGCCGGGCACGGAGAGGCTGCGGCTGAATTTGCCCGTGGGGGGGGCCAGGTAGGGTTTGTCCTCTTCGGGAGCGCCTGGGGGGGGGGGAAAGGGGGGGGTCAGGGACCACCGACTCAATTTGGGGACATTAAAGTTTAGGGGGGGGTGGGGAAGCCCTGAATTTGGGAGTGTGGGGGTTGGGGAGGGGGAGGAACCCACCCAAAAAGGGGGCGCAGGGGTTTGGGGGGGGGGGGGCGGATCCCAACCCTATTTGGGGGTGAGGGGATTTGGGGAGGGGGCTTGGGGGGGTCAGGGACCACCGACTCAATTTGGGGGTGCTGGGGGGGGGCGGGGAACCCCCCGAATTTGGGAGTGTGGGGTTTGGGGAGGGGGCAAAACCCCCCCAAAAAGGGGGCGCTGGGGTTTGGGGGGGCTGGGATCCCCCCCTTTTGGGGGTGAGGGGGGGTCAGGGACCACCGACTCAATTTGGGGGCGCTGGGGGGGGGTGGGAATCCCCAAATTTGGGACCCTGGGGTTTGGGGAGGGGGCAAAACCCCCCCAAAAAGGGGGCGCAGGGGTTCGGGGGGGGGGTCCGGACCTAAAAAAGGGTTCAAGGACGTGAGGGGGGGGTCCCCAAACCCCCCAAAAAGGGGGTCCCAGCCCCCTCCCCCCCCCCCCGCACCCACCGATGGATTTCTGGCGCAGCATCAGCCCGTGGGGGGGGCCCGCGGGCAGGAAGGGGCGCTCGAAGCCCCCCGCCCCCATCCGGTGAGCCTCGAAGGGGCCCTGGGGGGGGGCGGAGGGTCAGGGACCCCCAAAAACCCCCCCGGAACCCCAAAAACCCCCCCGGAACCCCAAACCCCCCCCCCCGGAACCCCCCAAAAACCCCCCGGAACCCCAAAAACCCCCCCAGGGTCAGGGACCCCCAAAAACCCCCCCGGAACCCCCAAAAACCCCCCCAGAACCCCAAACCCCCCCCCCGGAACCCCCCAAAAACCCCCCCAGGGTCAGGGACCCCCAAAACCTCCCCCGGAACCCCCAAAAACCCCCCCGGAACCCCAAAACGCCCCCCCCCGGAACCCCCAAAACCCCCCAGAACCCCAACCCCCCAAAACCCCCAAAACCCCCCCAGAACCCCAACCCCCCCCCGGAACCCCCAAAAACCCCCCCGGAACCCCAAAAACCCCCCCAGAGTCAGGGATCCCCCAAAACCCCCCCCAAAAAAGTGTGGGAACCCCCCCCATGAAAAGAATGGAGACCCCCCCCAATAATTTGGGATCCCCCCCACCCCCAAATTTTCACCCAAATTTCACCCAATTTTCACCCAATTTTTACCTAAATTTCACCCCATTTTTACCCGAATTTCACCCAAACTTCACCCAAATTTCACCCAATTTTTACCAAATTTCCCCCCAATTTCACCCAATTTTTACCTAATTTTCAGCCAAATTTTCACCCAATTTCCCCCAATTTTCACCCAATTTTCACCCAAATTTCCCCCAATTTTCACCCAAATTTTACCCAAATTTCACCCAGTTTTCTACCCAATTTTTACCCAAATTTCCCCCAATTTTTTCCCCAAATTTTACCCAAATTTCCCCCAATTTTCACCCAATTTTTCCCCAATTTTCCCCAATTTTCCCCCAATTTCCCCCCAATTTTTCCCAATTTCCCCCCAATTTTTCCCCAATTTTCACCCAAATTCTCTCCCAAATTTCATCCAATTTTCCCCTATTTTCACCCATTTTTAATCCAATTTTTACCCAAATTGTACCCAAATTTTACCCTTTTTTCCCAATCTTCACCCAATTTTTACCCAAATTTTACCCAAATTTTGCCCAATTCTTATCCAATTTTTACCCAATTTTCCCCAAATTTTCACCCATTTTTTACCCAATTTTCACCCAATTTTTACCCAAATTTCACCCAATTTTCACCCGAATGTTACCCAAATCTTACCCCATTTTTATCCAAATTTTACCCAATTTTTACCCAATTTTCCCCCAAATTTCACCCAATTTTTACCCCAATTTCGCCCAAATTTTGCCCAATTTTCACCTAAACTTTACCCTATTTTTATCCAAATTTCATCCAAATTTCCCCCAAATTTCACCAAATGTCACACAAATTTCATCCAATTTTTACCCAAATTTCACCCAATTTTAACCCCAATTTCGCCCAAATTTTACCCAAATTTCACCCAGTTTTTACCCAATTTTTACCCAAATTTCCCCCAAATTTTCCTCAATTTTTCCCAATTTCCCCCCAATTTTCCCCCAATTTTCCGCCAAATTCTCTCCCAAATTTCATCCAATTTTTACCCAAATTTTACCCATTTTTTCCCAAATTTTTCCCAAATTTTGCTCAAACTTTACCCAATTTTCCCCCAATTTTCTCCCAAATTGTACCCAAATTTTATCCAGTTTTCCCACAATTTTCACCCGTTTTCCCCCCAATTTTCCCCCAATTTTTACCCAAATTTTGCCCAAATTTCTCCCAAATTGTACCCAAATTTTACCCATTTTTTCCCAATTTTCACCCAATTTTTACCTAAATTTTACCCAATTTTCACCCAAATGTCACCCAAATTTCCCCCCAATTTTTACCCAATTTCCCCCCAATTTCCCCCAATTTTCGCCCAAATGTCACCCAAATTTCATCCAATTTTTACCCAAATTTCACCCAATGTTCACCCCATTTTTGCCCAAATTTTACTCAAATTTCACCCAGTTTTTACCCAAAGTTTACCCAATTTTCACCCATTTCCCCCCCAATTTCCCCCCAATTCCCCCCAATTTTCCCCAATTCCCCCCAATTTTCCCCAATTTCCCCCAATTCACCCCAATTTCCCCCCCAATTTCCCCAAATTTCCCCCAATTTCCCCCAATTTTCCCCAATTTTCCCAAATTCCCCCCAATTCCCCCCAATTTCCCCCCAATTTTCCCCCAAACTTCACCCAATTTTTACCCAATTTTCACCCCATTTTCACCCAAATTTCACCCAAATTTCGCCCAAATTTTCCCCAATTCCTCCCAATTTCCCCCCAATTTTCCCCCAATTTCCTCCCAATTCCCCCCCAATTTCCCCAATTTTCCCCAATTTCCCCCCAATTTTCACCCATTTTTCCCCCAATTTTCCCCCAATTTCCCCCCAATTTCCCCCCCAATTTCCCCAAATTTCCCCCAATTTCCCCCAATTTCCCCAATTCCCCCCCAATTCCCCCCAATTCCCCCCAATTTCCCCCCAATTTTCCCCCAAACTTCACCCAATTTTGACCCAATTTTCACCCCATTTTCACCCAAATTTCACCCAAATTTCACCCAAATTTCGCCCAAATTTTCCCCAATTTTCCCCCAATTCCCCCCAATTTTTACCCAATTTCCCCAAATTTCCCCCAATTTCCCCCCAATTTCCCCCCAATTTTCACCCATTTTTACCCAATTTTCCCCCAATTTCCTCCCAATTTCCCCAAATTTCCCCCAATTTCCCTCAATTTCCCTCAATTTCCCCCAATTTTCCCCAATTTCCCCCCCAATTTCCCCCAATTTTCCCCCAATTTCCTCCCATTTTCCCCCCAATTTCCTCCCAATTTTCCCCCCAATTTCCCCCAATTTCCCCAATTTTCCCCAATTTTCCCAAATTCCCCCCAATTCCCCCCAATTTCCCCCAATTTTCCCCCAAACTTCACCCAATTTTTACCCAATTTTCACCCCATTTTCACCCAAATTTCGCCCAAATTTTCCCCAATTTCCCCCCAATTTCCCCCCAATTTTCACCCATTTTCCCCCCAATTTCCCCCCAATTTCCCCCCAAATCCCCCCCCCCAATTTATTTTTTTTTGGGGAGCCCCCCGGGGGTCGCACCTCGGGCCCGAAGAAGCCTTTGGGGGGTCGCCCCCCCTTGCCCAGGGGGGGTCCCAGGGGTGCCCCCGGCCCCTCCCCCGCGCTGATGCTCTGCTGGGCCGCGGCCAAAATCTCGTCCAGTTTATCTGGGGGGGGGGGTTGGAATTTGGGGAGGGGTCTCAGGATCCCCCCCCCCCCAAATCCCTCAAAATCCCCCCCCCAGACAGAGAAAACCCCCCCAAACCCACCCCACCCCCTCCCCAGGGACCCCCACCCACAATAAAGATCCGACCCTGGAGCTCCCCAAAAAAACCCTCGGGACCCCCCCCCCCCAAAAAAAAACCTCAAAGACCCCTGGGACCCCCCCCAAAAAAACCCCAGGACGCCCTCAAAGACCCCAAAAAACCCCTCGGGACCCCCCCCAAAAAAACCCAAAAACCCCTCGGAACCCCCACCAAAAAAAACCCCTCGGGACCCCCCCAAAAAAACCGCAAAGACTCCAAAGACCCCCCCAAAAAAACCCTCAAAGACCCCTGGGACCCCCCCCAAAAAAACCTCAAAAACCCCTCGGGACCCCCCCCCCCAAAAAACTCCAAAGACCCCCGGGACCCCCCCCAAAAAAAACCTCAAAGACCCCTGGGACCCCCCCAAAAAAAAACCCTCGGGACCCCCCCCAAAAAACCTCAAAGACCCCTCGGGACCCCCCCCCCAAAAAACTCCAAAGACCCCCGGGACCCCCCCAAAAAAACCTCAAAGACCCCTCGGGACCCCCCCCCCAAAAAACTCCAAAGACCCCCGGGACCCCCCCCAAAAAAACCCAAAAACCCCTCGGAACCCCCCCCCCAAAAAAAACCCAAAATCCCCTCGGGACCCCCCCCCAAAAAAAACCCAAAAACCCCTCGGAACCCCCACCAAAAAAAACCCCTCGGGACCCCCCCAAAAAAACCGCAAAGACCCCCGGGACCCCCCCCCAAAAAACCTCAAAGACCCCTCGGGACCCCCCCAAAAAACCTCAAAGACCCCCGGGACCCCCCCAAAAAAAACCCCAGGACGCCCTCAAAGACCCCAAAAAACCCCTCGGGACCCCCCCCCAAAAAAACCTCAAAGACCCCTCGGGACCCCCCCAAAAAAACCCAAAAACCCCTCGGAACCCCCCCCAAATGCCCCCAAAACCCCTCACACACCCCAAGACCCCTCCAGGACCCCCCAGGACCCCCCAAAATCCCCCCAGGACCTCCCAAAACCCCCCCAGGACCCCCCAAAATCCCCCCAGGACCCCCCAAAACCCCTCCAGGAGACCCCCAGGACCCCCTCAAACCCCCCAAAGACCCCCCAGGACCCCCCAAACCTCCCCCAGGAGTCCCAGGAGCCCCCCAGGACCCCCCCAAAATCCCCCCAGAACCCCCTCAAATCCCCCCTAGATCCCCCCAGCACCCCCCAGGACCCCCCAAAACCCCTCCAGGACCCCCCCAAAATCCCCCCAGGACCCCCTCAAATCCCCCCTAGATCCCCCCAGGACCCCCCAGGACCCCCCAAAACCCCTCCAGGACCCCCCCAAAATCCCCCCAGGACCCCCTAAACCCCTCCAGGACCTCCCCAGGACCCCCCAAAATTCCCCCAGGACCCCCTCAAATCCCCCCTCGATCCCCCCAGAAACCCCCAGGACTCCCCCCCACCCCCCCCAGGACCCCCTCAAACCCCTCAAGGATCCCCCCAAAACCCCTCCAGGACCCCCCAGGATCCCCCAGGACCCCCCCAGGACCCCCCCAAAATCCCCCCAGGACCCCCCAAAACCCCTCCAGGACCCCCCAAGACCCCCCAAAATTCCCCCAGGACCCCCTCAAATCCCCCCTCGATCCCCCCAGGAACCTCCAGGACTCCCCAAAACTCCCCCCAGGACCCCCCCAAAACCCCTCCAGGACCCCCCAAAAGCCCCCCGGGACCCCCCAGGACCCCCTCAAATGCCCCCAAAACCCCCCCAGGACCCCCTCAAACCCCTCAAGGACCCCCCCAAAACCCCTCCAGGAGCCCCGAGGACCCTCCAGGATCCCCAAAAGCCCTCCAGGACCCCCCAGGAGTCCCCAGGACCCCCCCAGGACCCCCCAAAAGCCCCCCAGGACCCCCTCAAATTCCTCCTAGATCCCCCCAGGACCCCCTCAAACCCCTCAAGGACCCCCCAAAACCCCTCCAGGACCCTCCAGGACCCCCTCAAAAGCCCCCCGGGATCCCCCAGGACCCCCTCAAATGCCCCCAAAACCCCCCCAGGACCCCCTCAAATCCCCCCTAGATCCCCCCAGAAACCCCCAGGACTCCCCAGGACCCCCCAAAACCCCTCCAGGACCCCCCAGGACCCCCCAAAAGCCCCCCGAGCCCCCTCCCCACTGACTGAGGGCCATCTGATAGACCGTCCTCTTCTTCTCGGTGGTCGAGGAAGGGTCGAAGTCTGGGGGGAGGGGGAGGGGAGAAGGTTGGGGAGGGGTCCCATGGGTGGGGGGGGGGGAGGGGATCCCATGGGGGTGGGGATGGGCGGGGGTGAGGGGGGGTTGGGGAGGATTTTTGGGGGGGATTTGGGGGGTCCTGGGAGGATTTGGGGAGTCTTGGGGGGTTTTGGGGGGGATTTGGGGGGTCCTGGTGGTGTTTGGGGGAATTTTGGGGGGATTTGGGGAGTCCTGGGGGGATGTGGGGAGTCTTGGGGGGGTTTTGGGGGGGATTTGGGGGGTCCTGGAGGGATTTTGGGGGAATTTTGGGGGGTCCTGGGGGGATTTTGGGGGAATTTGGGGGGCATTTTTGGGGGGGTCCTGGGGGTGTTTGGGGGGGTCCTGGGGATTTGGGGGGTCCTGGAGGGATTTTGGGGGAATTGTGAGGGGTCCTGGGGGTGTTTGGGGGAATTTTGGGGGTCTTGGGGCAATTTGGGGGGTCCTGGGGAGATTTTGAGAGGTCCTGGGGGTGTTTTGGGGGATCCTGGGGAGATTTTGGGGGAATTTGGGGGGTCCTGGGGAGATTTTGAGGGGTCCTGGAGGGATTTTGGGGGAATTTTGAGGGGTCCTGGTGGCGTTTGGGGGAATTTTGGGGGATTTGGGGGGTCCTGGGGGGATTTTGGGGGGGATTTGGGGGTGTTTTGGGGGTCCTGGAGGGATTTTGGGGGGTCCTGGGGGGATTTTGGGGGAATTTTGGGGGTTTTTGGGGGGATCTTGGGTGCTGAGGGAGGGGCGATGAGTGTGCAAGGGCCGGGGGGGCTTTTGATGAGTGTGCAAGAGCTGGGGTGGGCAATGAGCGAGCGTGCAAGGCCCGTGAGAGCCTGGCACAGGTGTGCAATGAGTGTGCAAGGCCCTGGGTGGGTCCATGAGTGTGCAATGAGTGTGCAAGGCCCCCGGGGGGCCTCTGCGGGGGGGGTTCAATGAGTGTGCAAGGCCCGTGCAAATCCTTGCACGGGGGGGTTGTGATGAGCGTGCGAGAGCATGGGAGGGTCCGTGAGTGTGCAAGGGGTGTGCAAGGCCCCAGGGTGGGCCCATGAGTGTGCAAGGAGTGTGCAAGGGGCCTGCAAACCCTTCCGAGGGGTTTCAATGAGTGTGCAAGGCCCCGAGACCCTTGCACGGGTTTGCAATGAGTGTGCAAGGGGTGTGCAAGGGGTGTGCAAGGGCCCCGGGAGGGCCCATGGGTGTGGAACGAGTGTGCAAGGAGCGTGCAAACCCTTCAGAGGGGTTTTGATGCGTGTGCAAGGCCCCAGGGTGGGCACCCATGGGTGTGCAATGAGTGTGCAAGGCCCGTGAGAGCCTTACACAGGGGTTTCATTGAGTGTGCAATGAGTGTGCAAGGCCCGTGCCAACCCTTGCACGGGGGGTTGGGATGAGTGTGCAAGGCCTGGGTGGCGCCCATGCGTGTGCAAGGAGTGTGCAAGGAGCGTGCAAACCCTTCCGAGGGGTTTCAATGCGTGTGCAAGGCCCCAGGGTGGGTCTATGAGTGTGCAATGAGCGTGCAAGGCCCGTGAGAGCCTTACACAGGGGTTTCAGCGAGTGTGCAATGAGTGTGCAAGGCCCCAGGGTGGGTGCCCATGGGTGTGCAATGAGTGTGCAAGGCTCCAGGGTGGGCCCATGAGTGTGCAAGGAGTGTGCAAGGGGCGTGCAAACCCTTCCGAGGGGTTTCAATGAGTGTGCAAGGCCCCGAGACCCTTGCACGGGTTTGCAATGAGCGTGCAATGGGTGTGCAAGGGGTGTGCAAGGGCCCAGGGTGGGTGCCCATGGGTGTGGAACGAGTGTGCAAGGGGCGTGCAAACCCTTCCGAGGGATTTCAATGAGTGTGCAAGGCCCCTGAGACCCTTGCACAGGTGGGCAATGAGTGTGCAAGGCCCTGGGTGAGCCCATGGGTGTGCAATGAGCGTGCAAGGCCCGTGAGAGCCTTACACAGGGGTTTCAATGAGTGTGCAATGAGTGTGCAAGGCCCCAGGGTGGGTCCATGCGTGGGCAACGAGTGTGCAAGGGGCGTGCAAACCCTTCCGAGGGGTTTCAATGAGCGTGCAAGGCCCCGTGACACTTGCACTGGGGGTTTGCAATGAGTGTGCAATGGGTGTGCAAGGGGTGTGCAAGGGCCCAGGGTGGGTGCCCATGGGTGGGCAATGAGTGTGCAAGGAGCGTGCAAACCCTTCAGAGGGGTTTTGATGAGAGTGCAAGGTCCCGGGGGTGGCTCCATGAGTGTGCAACGAGTGTGCAAGGGGCGTGCAAACCCTTCCGAGGGGTTTCAATGCGTGTGCAAGGCCCCGGAGAGCCTTGCACGGGTGTGCAATGAGTGTGCAAGGCCCTGGGTGGGTCCATGGGTGTGCAATGAGTGTGCAAGGCCCATGCCAACCCTTGCACGGGGGGTCGGGATGAGTGTGCAAGGCCTGGGTGGTGCCCATGCGTGTGCAAGGAGTGTGCAAGGAGCGTGCAAATCCTTCCGAGGGATTTCAATGAGTGTGCAAGGCCCCTGGGTAGGTCCATGAGTGTGCAATGAGCGTGCAAGGCCCGTGAGAGCCTTACACAGGGGTTTCAGCGAGTGTGCAATGAGTGTGCAAGGCCCCAGGGTGGGTCCATGAGTGTGCAACGAGTGTGAAAGGGGCGTGCAAATCCTTCCGAGGGGTTTCAATGAGTGTGCAAGGCCCCAGGGTGGGCGCCCATGGGTGTGCAATGAGTGTGCAAGGCCCCTGAGAGCCTTACACAGGGGTTTCAGTGAGTGTGCAATGAGTGTGCAAGGCCCCAGGGTGGGTCCATGAGTGTGCAATGAGCGTGCAAGGGGCGTGCAAACCCTTCCGAGGGGTTTTGATGAGTGTGCAAGGCCCCAGGGTGGGCACCCATGGGTGTGCAATGAGTGTGCAAGGCCCGTGAGAGCCTTACACAGGGGTTTCAATGAGTGTGCAATGAGTGTGCAAGGCCCCGGGGGCGGCTCCATGAGTGTGCAACGAGTGTGCAAGGCCCCAGGGTGGGCGCCCATGGGTGTGCAATGAGCGTGCAAGGGGCGTGCAAGGCCCCAGGGTGGGTCCATGAGTGTGCAACGAGTGTGAAAGGGGCGTGCAAATCCTTCCGAGGGGTTTCAATGCGTGCGCAAGGCCCCGGAGAGCCTTGCACAGGTGGGCAATGAGTGTGCAAGGCCCTGGGTGGGCCCATGGGTGTGCAATGAGTGTGCAAGGGGCGTGAGAGTCTTACACAGGGGTTTCATTGAGTGTGCAATGGGTGTGCAAGGCCCCAGGGTGGGCCCATGGGTGTGCAATGAGTGTGCAAGGGGCGTGCAAGGGGTGTGAGCCGGGCACTCACCGCTCCGCTTCTTCCAGGGGGAGACTGGGGAGACACGAGAGGAGTTAGGGGGGATTTTGGGGGGATTTGGGGGATTTTGGGGATTCTGGGGGATTTTGGGGGGATTTGGGGGGAATTTGGGGGGATTGGGGAGGGGATTTTGGGGATTTTGGGGTTTGTGGGGGGATTTTGGGGGGATTTGGAAAAGATTTGGGGGGATTTTGGGGATTTTGAGGGGTGTGGGGGGAAATTTGGGGGGATTTGGGGGAGATTTTGGGGGGATTTGGGGGGATTGGGGGGGATTTGGGGGATTGGGGGGGATTTTTGGGGATTTTGGGGATTTGGGGGAATTTGGGGGGATTTTGGGGGGTTTTGGGGGGAATTGGGGAGATTTTGGGGGGTGATTTTGGGGGGGATTTTGGGGCCATTTTGGGGGGATTTGGGGAATTTGGGGGGGATTTTGGGGGATTTTGGGTTTTTTGGGGGGGACTGGGGATATTGGGGGGGATTTGGGGTGATTTTGGGGAAATTTGGGGGGATTTGGGGCGATTTGGGGCGATTTTGGGGGATTTGGGGGATTTGGGGAGGGATTTGGGGGGAAATTTGGGGGGATTTTGGGGGGGGATTTTGGGGGGGGGGTCTCAGGGGGGTTCCCCAAAATCCCGAATTCTCCTGGGGGGGATTTTGGAGGATTTTGGAGGATTTTGGGGGGATTTGGGGGGGTCTGCAGACCCCCGGCCCCTCCCCCCGCCCCTCCCCCCCCGCTCACCCTTCTCCACTGCGGGGCCGCCGGGGGGGGGGGGGAGGGGAGGAGGTCAAAGGTCAAAGGTCAGCAAAAGCTCCCCCTCCCCACCCCCACCCCGGGACCCCTCCCCAAATTCCTGAGGGGGACCCCTCCCACCCAACCCCTCCCCCACACCCACAGGGACCCCCGGGACCCCCCCGGGACCCCCCCCCCAGGACCCCAAAACCTCCCGGGACCCCCCCCCCAAATTTCCCTTGGGACCCCCCCTGGGACCCCCAAAACCCCCCAGGACCCCTTGGGACCCCCCCAGGACCCCCCAAATTCACCCCGGGACCCCCCCAGGACTCCCCCTCCTCCCCCGGGACCCCTCAGGACCCCCCAATTTCACCCCAGGACCCCCCAAACCCCCCCAGGACCCCCTGAGACCCCCCCAGGACCCCCCAAATTCACTCCAGGACCCCCCAAACCCCCCCAGGACCCCCTGAGACCCCCCCAGGACCCCCCAAATTCACTCCGGGACCCCCCCAGGACTCCCCCTCCTCCCCCGGGACCCCCCCCCCAACCCCTGAGGACCCTCCCAGGACTCCCCAAATTCACCCCAGGACCCCCCAAGCCCCCCCAGGACCCCCCCGGACCTCCCCGGGACCCCCCCAAACCCCTCAGGACCCCCCCGGGACCCCTCAGGACCCCCCCCCGACCCCTCAGGACCCCGCAAATTCCCCTCGGGACCCCCCCGGGCCCCCCAAATTCACCCCGGGACCCCCCAAGCCCCCCCCGGACTCCCCCCAGGACCCCTCGGGACCCCCCCAGGACCCCGGGACCCCCCAGGACCCCCCGGGACCCCCCCCAAACCCCTCAGGACCCCCCCGGGACCCCTCAGGACCCCCCCAAGTCCCCCCAGGACCCCCCCCGACCCCTCAGGACCCCCCAAATTCACCCCGGGACCCCCCCCGGACCCCTCAGGACCCCCCCGGGCCCCCCCCAGGACCCCCCAAATTCACCCCGGGACCCCCCCGGCCCCCCCCTCACCCATCTCCTCCAGCTCTGACGTCATGGACTTGGAGCGCAGGGAGATGGCGGGGGCGGGGAGGCGCCGCGGCTGGGGGGGGGCGGCTGGGGGGGCACGGGGGGTCAGAGAGCCCCGGAGACCCCTCCCCAATTTACCGGAGAGACCCCCCCATGTACCGGAGACCCCTCCCCAATTTACCTGAGAGACCCCCCCATGTACCGGAGGCCCCTCCCCAATTTACCTCAGAGACCCCTCCCCAATTTACCGGAGACCCCTCCCCAATCACCTGAGAGACCCCTCCCCAATTTACCTGAGAGACCCCCCCATGTACCTGAGACCCCTCCCCAATTTACCTCAGAGACCCCTCCCCAATTTACCGGAGACCCCTCCCCAATCACCTGAGAGACCCCTCCCCAATTTACCTGAGAGACCCCTCCCCATTTATCTGAGACCCCTCCCCAATTTATCTGAGACCCCTCCCCAATTTACCTGAGAGACCCCTCCCGATGTACCTGAGACCCCTCCCCAATTTACCTGAGCCCCCTCCCCATTTATCTGAGACCCCTCCCCACATACCTGAGACCCCTCCCAGTCACCTGAGACCCCTCCCAGTAACTTGAGACCCCTCCCCAATTTACCTGAGACCCCTCCCCAATTTACCTGAGAGACCCCCCCAGTTACCTGAGACCCCTCCCCAATTTACCTGAGAGACCCCTCCCCAATTTACCTGAGAGACCCCTCCCCATTTACCAGGACCTCTCCCCAGTTACCTGAGCCCCCTCCCCATGCACCTGAGACCCCTCCTCACATACCTGAGACCCTCCCCAAGGATTCCAGGCCCCCTCCCCAATCACCTGAGACCCCTCCCCCTTTATCTGAGACCCCTCCCCACATACCTGAGACCCCTCCCAGTCACCTGAGACCCCTCCCCATTTACCTGAGACCCCTCCCCAATTTACCTGAGAGACCCCCCATGTACCTGAGACCCCTCCCCAATTTACCTGAGAGACCCCTCCCAGTTACCTGAGACCCCTCCCAGTTACCTGAGACCCCTCCCCAATTTACCTGAGAGACCCCTCCCCATTCACCTGAGCCCCCTCCCCAGTTACCTGAGCCCCCTCCCCAATTTACCTGAGACCCCTCCCCAATTTACCTGAGACCCCCCAGTCACCGGAGACCCCACCCCAATTTACCTGAGAGACCCCTCCCCATTCACCTGAGACCCCTCCCCATTTATCTGAGACCCCTCCCAGTCACCTGAGACCCCTCCCCACATACCTGAGACCCTCCCCAAGTCTTCCAGGACCCCTCCCCATTTACCTGAGACCCCTCCCCAATCACCTGAGACCCCTCCCCATTTACCAGGACCTCTCCCCTTTTACCTGAGCCCCCTCCCCATGCACCTGAGACCCCTCCTCACATACCTGAGACCCTCCCCAAGGATTCCAGGACCCCTCCCCATTCACCTGAGCCCCCTCCCCATTTACCTGAGCCCCTCCCAGTTTACCTGAGCCCCCTCCCAGTTACCTGAGTCTCCTCCCAGTTACCTGAGACCCCTCCCCTTTTTACCTGAGCCCCCTCCCCATTCACCTGAGCCCCCTCCCCAGTTTACCTGAGCCCCCTCCCAGTTACCTGAGCCCCCTCCCCATTTACCTGCCCCCCCCCCCAGGTTCCCAGGAGCCCTCGGGGGGTGCAGGGGAGCCCCCCCGCCCCCCCCTCACCCCTGCGCCGGGGTCCCTCGGGGGGCTCCGGGTGCCGCGTCACCATCACCACCTTGAGCACGAGGCTGTTCCCGCCCTGGCGGATCATGTTCACCACCTGCCGGTGGCCCACCTTGACCACGTTCTGCCCGTTCACCTGCGCAGGGGAGAGACAGGCGTGAGACAGGGGTGTGACAGGTGTGACAGGGGTGAGACAGGGGTGTGACAGGTGTGTGACAGGTGTGAGACAGGTGTGAGACAGGTGTGTGACAGGTGTGACACAGGTGTGTGACAGGTGTGACAGGTGTGTGACACAGGTGTGAGACAGGGGTGAGACAGGTGTGTGACAGGGGTGTGACAGGGGTGAGACAGGTGTGAGACAGGTGTGAGACAGGTGTGTGACAGGTGTGACACAGGTGTGTGACAGGTGTGAGACAGGTGTGTGACAGGTGTGTGACAGGTGTGTGACAGGTGTGACACAGGTGTGTGACAGGTGTGAGACAGGTGTGTGACAGGTGTGAGACAGGTGTGTGACAGGTGTGTGACAGGTGTGACACAGGTGTGTGACAGGTGTGTGACAGGTGTGTGACAGGTGTGAGACAGGTGTGAGACAGGTGTGTGACAGGTGTGTGACAGGTGTGAGACAGGTGTGTGACAGGTGTGTGACAGGTGTGTGACAGGTGTGAGACAGGTGTGAGACAGGTGTGTGACAGGTGTGTGACAGGTGTGAGACAGGTGTGTGACAGCTGTGTGACAGGTGTGTGACAGGTGTGAGACAGGTGTGACACAGGTGTGAGACAGGTGTGTGAAAGGTGTGTGACAGGTGTGTGACAGGTGTGTGACAGGTGTGACACAGGTGTGTGACAGGTGTGTGACAGGTGTGTGACAGGTGTGAGACAGGTGTGAGACAGGTGTGTGACAGGTGTGTGACAGGTGTGACACAGGTGTGAGACAGGGGTGAGACAGGTGTGTGACAGGGGTGTGACAGGGGTGAGACAGGTGTGAGACAGGTGTGAGACAGGTGTGTGACAGGTGTGAGACAGGTGTGTGACAGGGGTGTGACAGGGGTGAGACAGGTGTGAGACAGGTGTGAGACAGGTGTGAGACAGGTGTGTGACAGGTGTGTGACAGGTGTGACACAGGGGTGTGACAGGTGTGAGACAGGTGTGAGACAGGTGTGTGACAGGTGTGTGACAGGTGTGACACAGGTGTGTGACAGGTGTGAGACAGGTGTGACACAGGTGTGTGACAGGTGTGTGACAGGTGTGTGACAGGTGTGTGACAGGGGTGAGACAGGTGTGTGACAGGTGTGAGACAGGTGTGTGACAGGTGTGTGACAGGTGTGACAGGTGTGAGACAGGGGTGAGACAGGTGTGTGACAGGGGTGTGACAGGGGTGAGACAGGTGTGAGACAGGTGTGTGACAGGTGTGACACAGGGGTGAGACAGGTGTGTGACAGGTGTGTGACAGGTGTGTGACAGGTGTGTGACAGGTGTGACACAGGTGTGAGACAGGTGTGTGACAGGTGTGACACAGGTGTGAGACAGGTGTGTGACAGGTGTGTGACAGGGGTGTGACAGGTGTGTGACAGGTGTGTGACAGGGGTGTGACAGGTGTGTGACAGGTGTGTGACAGGTGTGAGACACAGGTGTGTGACAGGTGTGTGACAGGTGTGAGACAGGTGTGTGACAGGTGTGTGACAGGTGTGACACAGGTGTGTGACAGGTGTGACACAGGTGTGTGACAGGTGTGTGACAGGTGTGACAGGTGTGTGACAGGTGTGAGACACAGGTGTGTGACAGGTGTGTGACAGGTGTGTGACAGGTGTGAGACAGGTGTGTGACAGGTGTGTGACAGGTGTGTGACAGGTGTGTGACAGGTGTGTGACAGGTGTGTGACACAGGTGTGTGACAGGTGTGTGACAGGGGTGTGACAGGTGTGTGACAGGTGTGACACAGGTGTGTGACAGGTGTGTGACAGGTGTGTGACAGGTGTGTGACAGGTGTGAGACAGGTGTGTGACAGGTGTGACACAGGTGTGTGACAGGTGTGTGACACAGGTGTGTGACAGGTGTGTGACAGGTGTGTGACAGGGGTGTGACAGGGGTGTGACAGGTGTGTGACAGGGGTGTGACAGGTGTGTGACAGGGGTGTGACAGGTGTGAGACAGGTGTGAGACAGGTGTGTGACAGGTGTGTGACAGGTGTGTGACAGGTGTGTGACAGGTGTGAGACAGGTGTGACACAGGTGTGTGACAGGTGTGTGACAGGTGTGACAGGTGTGACAGGTGTGTGACAGGTGTGAGACAGGTGTGAGACAGGTGTGACACAGGTGTGTGACAGGTGTGTGACAGGTGTGTGACAGGTGTGTGACAGGTGTGTGACAGGTGTGACAGGTGTGTGACAGGTGTGTGACAGGTGTGTGACAGGTGTGTGACAGGTGTGACAGGGGTGTGACAGGTGTGTGACAGGTGTGAGACAGGTGTGTGACAGGTGTGACAGGTGTGTGACAGGTGTGTGACAGGTGTGACACAGGTGTGTGACAGGTGTGACAGGGGTGTGACAGGTGTGTGACAGGTGTGTGACAGGTGTGAGACAGGTGTGTGACAGGTGTGTGACAGGTGTGTGACAGGTGTGTGACAGGTGTGTGACAGGTGTGACACAGGTGTGTGACAGGTGTGACACAGGTGTGTGACAGGTGTGTGACAGGTGTGTGACAGGTGTGTGACAGGTGTGACACAGGTGTGTGACAGGTGTGTGACAGGTGTGTGACAGGTGTGACACAGGTGTGAGACAGGTGTGACACAGGTGTGTGACAGGTGTGTGACAGGTGTGAGACAGGTGTGTGACAGGTGTGTGACAGGTGTGAGACAGGTGTGTGACAGGTGTGACACAGGTGTGTGACAGGTGTGACAGGTGTGACAGGTGTGTGACAGGTGTGACACAGGTGTGTGACAGGTGTGAGACAGGTGTGACACAGGTGTGAGACAGGTGTGTGACAGGGGTGTGACAGGTGTGTGACAGGTGTGTGACAGGTGTGTGACAGGTGTGAGACAGGTGTGTGACAGGTGTGTGACAGGTGTGTGACAGGGGTGTGACAGGTGTGTGACAGGTGTGTGACAGGTGTGTGACAGGTGTGTGACAGGTGTGACACAGGTGTGTGACAGGTGTGTGACAGGTGTGTGACAGGTGTGTGACAGGTGTGTGACAGGTGTGACACAGGTGTGTGACAGGTGTGTGACAGGTGTGTGACAGGTGTGTGACAGGTGTGAGACAGGTGTGTGACAGGTGTGACACAGGTGTGTGACAGGTGTGTGACAGGTGTGTGACAGGTGTGTGACAGGTGTGTGACAGGTGTGACACAGGTGTGTGACAGGTGTGTGACAGGTGTGTGACAGGTGTGAGACAGGTGTGTGACAGGTGTGTGACAGGTGTGTGACAGGTGTGACACAGGTGTGAGACAGGGGTGAGACAGGTGTGAGACAGGTGTGTGACAGGTGTGTGACAGGTGTGTGACAGGTGTGTGACAGGTGTGTGACAGGGGTGAGACAGGGGTGAGACAGGTGTGAGACAGGTGTGTGACAGGTGTGTGACAGGGGTGAGACAGGGGTGAGACAGGTGTGTGACAGGTGTGTGACAGGTGTGTGACAGGTGTGTGACAGGTGTGAGACAGGTGTGAGACAGGTGTGAGACAGGTGTGTGACAGGTGTGTGACAGGTGTGACAGGTGTGTGACAGGTGTGACACAGGTGTGTGACAGGTGTGAGACAGGTGTGACACAGGTGTGAGACAGGTGTGTGACAGGTGTGAGACAGGTGTGTGACAGGTGTGACACAGGTGTGTGACAGGTGTGAGACAGGTGTGACACAGGTGTGAGACAGGTGTGTGACAGGTGTGTGACAGGTGTGTGACAGGTGTGTGACAGGTGTGACAGGTGTGTGACAGGTGTGTGACAGGTGTGTGACAGGTGTGAGACAGGTGTGACACAGGTGTGTGACAGGTGTGTGACAGGTGTGACAGGTGTGTGACAGGTGTGTGACAGGTGTGAGACAGGTGTGTGACAGGTGTGTGACAGGTGTGTGACAGGTGTGAGACAGGTGTGTGACAGGTGTGAGACAGGTGTGTGACAGGTGTGTGACAGGTGTGTGACAGGTGTGAGACAGGTGTGACACAGGTGTGTGACAGGTGTGAGACAGGTGTGTGACAGGTGTGTGACAGGTGTGACAGGTGTGTGACAGGTGTGAGACAGGTGTGAGACAGGTGTGAGACAGGTGTGTGACAGGTGTGTGACAGGTGTGACACAGGTGTGTGACAGGTGTGACAGGGGTGTGACAGGTGTGTGACAGGTGTGAGACAGGTGTGTGACAGGTGTGTGACAGGTGTGACACAGGTGTGTGACAGGTGTGTGACAGGTGTGTGACAGGGGTGAGACAGGTGTGTGACAGGTGTGAGACAGGGGTGAGACAGGTGTGTGACAGGTGTGTGACAGGTGTGACACAGGTGTGTGACAGGTGTGACAGGGGTGTGACAGGTGTGTGACAGGTGTGAGACAGGTGTGTGACAGGTGTGTGACAGGTGTGTGACAGGGGTGTGACAGGTGTGTGACAGGTGTGTGACAGGTGTGAGACAGGTGTGTGACAGGTGTGTGACAGGTGTGTGACAGGTGTGTGACAGGTGTGTGACAGGTGTGACACAGGTGTGTGACAGGTGTGTGACAGGTGTGTGACAGGTGTGTGACAGGTGTGAGACAGGTGTGTGACAGGTGTGTGACAGGTGTGACAGGTGTGTGACAGGTGTGTGACAGGTGTGTGACAGGTGTGTGACAGGTGTGAGACAGGTGTGACACAGGTGTGTGACAGGTGTGTGACAGGTGTGTGACAGGTGTGACACAGGTGTGTGACACAGGTGTGTGACAGGTGTGTGACAGGTGTGACACAGGTGTGTGACAGGTGTGTGACAGGTGTGAGACAGGTGTGACACAGGTGTGTGACAGGTGTGTGACAGGTGTGAGACAGGTGTGACACAGGTGTGTGACAGGTGTGTGACAGGTGTGTGACAGGTGTGACACAGGTGTGTGACAGGTGTGTGACAGGTGTGTGACAGGTGTGAGACAGGTGTGTGACAGGTGTGACACAGGTGTGTGACAGGTGTGTGACAGGTGTGTGACAGGTGTGTGACAGGTGTGACACAGGTGTGTGACAGGTGTGTGACAGGTGTGACACAGGTGTGTGACAGGTGTGTGACAGGTGTGACACAGGTGTGTGACACAGGTGTGAGACAGGTGTGTGACAGGTGTGTGACAGGTGTGTGACAGGGGTGTGACAGGTGTGTGACAGGTGTGAGACAGGTGTGAGACAGGTGTGTGACAGGGGTGTGACAGGTGTGTGACAGGTGTGACACAGGTGTGTGACAGGTGTGACACAGGTGTGTGACAGGTGTGTGACAGGTGTGTGACAGGTGTGTGACAGGTGTGACAGGTGTGTGACAGGTGTGTGACAGGTGTGAGACAGGTGTGTGACAGGTGTGTGACAGGTGTGTGACAGGTGTGAGACAGGTGTGACAGGTGTGTGACAGGGGTGTGACAGGTGTGTGACAGGTGTGAGACAGGTGTGTGACAGGTGTGTGACAGGTGTGTGACAGGTGTGACAGGGGTGTGACAGGTGTGTGACAGGTGTGTGACAGGGGTGTGACAGGTGTGTGACAGGTGTGTGACAGGTGTGTGACAGGTGTGAGACAGGTGTGTGACAGGTGTGTGACAGGTGTGTGACAGGGGTGTGACAGGTGTGTGACAGGTGTGTGACAGGTGTGTGACAGGTGTGACACAGGTGTGTGACAGGTGTGTGACAGGTGTGAGACAGGTGTGAGACAGGTGTGTGACAGGTGTGTGACAGGTGTGTGACAGGTGTGTGACAGGTGTGAGACAGGTGTGTGACAGGTGTGTGACAGGTGTGACAGGTGTGTGACAGGTGTGTGACAGGTGTGAGACAGGTGTGTGACAGGTGTGTGACAGGTGTGTGACAGGTGTGAGACAGGTGTGACACAGGTGTGTGACAGGTGTGTGACAGGTGTGTGACAGGTGTGACACAGGTGTGTGACAGGTGTGTGACAGGTGTGACACAGGTGTGTGACAGGGGTGTGACAGGTGTGAGACAGGTGTGACACAGGTGTGTGACAGGTGTGACACAGGTGTGTGACAGGTGTGTGACAGGTGTGAGACAGGTGTGACACAGGTGTGTGACAGGTGTGACACAGGTGTGTGACAGGTGTGTGACAGGTGTGAGACAGGTGTGTGACAGGTGTGTGACAGGTGTGTGACAGGTGTGAGACAGGTGTGACACAGGTGTGTGACAGGTGTGTGACAGGTGTGTGACAGGTGTGACACAGGTGTGTGACAGGTGTGACAGGGGTGTGACAGGTGTGTGACAGGTGTGACACAGGTGTGTGACAGGTGTGACACAGGTGTGTGACAGGTGTGTGACAGGTGTGTGACAGGTGTGTGACAGGTGTGTGACAGGTGTGAGACAGGTGTGTGACAGGTGTGTGACAGGTGTGACAGGTGTGTGACAGGTGTGTGACAGGTGTGAGACAGGTGTGTGACAGGTGTGTGACAGGTGTGTGACAGGTGTGAGACAGGTGTGACACAGGTGTGTGACAGGTGTGTGACAGGTGTGTGACAGGTGTGACACAGGTGTGTGACAGGTGTGACAGGGGTGTGACAGGTGTGTGACAGGTGTGAGACAGGTGTGTGACAGGTGTGTGACAGGTGTGACAGGGGTGTGACAGGTGTGTGACAGGTGTGTGACAGGGGTGTGACAGGTGTGACACAGGTGTGTGACAGGTGTGTGACAGGTGTGACACAGGTGTGTGACAGGTGTGACACAGGTGTGTGACAGGTGTGTGACAGGTGTGTGACAGGTGTGTGACAGGTGTGACACAGGTGTGTGACAGGGGTGTGACAGGTGTGTGACAGGTGTGTGACAGGGGTGTGACAGGTGTGTGACAGGTGTGTGACAGGTGTGACACAGGTGTGTGACAGGTGTGTGACAGGTGTGTGACAGGTGTGTGACAGGTGTGTGACAGGTGTGTGACAGGTGTGACACAGGTGTGACACAGGTGTGTGACAGGTGTGTGACAGGTGTGTGACAGGTGTGTGACAGGTGTGACACAGGTGTGTGACAGGTGTGTGACAGGTGTGTGACAGGTGTGACACAGGTGTGACACAGGTGTGTGACAGGTGTGTGACAGGTGTGAGACAGGTGTGTGACAGGTGTGTGACAGGTGTGTGACAGGTGTGTGACAGGGGTGAGACAGGTGTGACACAGGTGTGTGCCCCAGGTGTGAGACAGGTGTGAGACAGGTGTGTGACAGGTGTGTGACACAGGTGTGACACAGGTGTGTGACAGGTGTGTGACAGGTGTGAGACAGGTGTGAGACAGGTGTGTGACAGGTGTGTGACAGGTGTGAGACAGGTGTGTGACAGGTGTGTGACAGGTGTGACACAGGGGTGTGACAGGTGTGACACAGGTGTGTGACACAGGTGTGAGACAGGTGTGACACAGGTGTGTGACAGGTGTGACACAGGTGTGTGACAGGTGTGACACAGGTGTGACACAGGTGTGTGACAGGTGTGTGACAGGTGTGTGACAGGTGTGAGACAGGTGTGACACAGGTGTGTGACAGGTGTGTGACAGGTGTGTGACAGGTGTGTGACAGGTGTGTGACAGGTGTGTGACAGGTGTGACACAGGTGTGTGACAGGTGTGTGACAGGTGTGAGACAGGTGTGTGACAGGTGTGACACAGGTGTGTGACAGGTGTGAGACAGGTGTGTGACAGGTGTGACACAGGTGTGTGACAGGGGTGACACAGGTGTGTGACAGGTGTGTGACAGGTGTGACAGGTGTGTGACAGGTGTGAGACAGGTGTGTGACAGGTGTGTGACAGGTGTGTGACAGGTGTGAGACAGGTGTGTGACAGGTGTGACACAGGTGTGTGACAGGTGTGTGACAGGTGTGAGACAGGTGTGTGACAGGGGTGACACAGGTGTGTGACAGGTGTGTGACAGGTGTGACAGGTGTGTGACAGGTGTGAGACAGGTGTGTGACAGGTGTGTGACAGGTGTGTGACAGGTGTGAGACAGGTGTGTGACAGGTGTGACACAGGTGTGTGACAGGTGTGTGACAGGTGTGACACAGGTGTGTGACAGGTGTGTGACAGGTGTGAGACAGGTGTGTGACAGGTGTGACACAGGTGTGTGACAGGTGTGTGACAGGGGTGACACAGGTGTGTGACAGGTGTGTGACAGGTGTGTGACAGGTGTGTGACAGGTGTGACACAGGTGTGTGACAGGTGTGTGACAGGTGTGAGACAGGTGAGTGACAGGTGTGTGACAGGTGTGACACAGGTGTGTGACAGGGGTGACACAGGTGTGAGACAGGTGTGAGACAGGTGTGTGACAGGTGTGTGACAGGTGTGTGACAGGTGTGTGACAGGTGTGAGACAGGTGTGACACAGGTGTGACAGGTGTGTGACAGGTGTGAGACAGGTGTGTGACAGGTGTGACACAGGTGTGTGACAGGTGTGAGACAGGTGTGTGACAGGTGTGACACAGGTGTGTGACAGGGGTGACACAGGTGTGTGACAGGTGTGTGACAGGTGTGACAGGTGTGTGACAGGTGTGAGACAGGTGTGTGACAGGTGTGTGACAGGTGTGTGACAGGTGTGAGACAGGTGTGTGACAGGTGTGACACAGGTGTGTGACAGGTGTGAGACAGGTGTGAGACAGGTGTGTGACAGGTGTGTGACAGGTGTGTGACAGGTGTGTGACAGGTGTGAGACAGGTGTGACACAGGTGTGTGACAGGTGTGTGACAGGTGTGTGACAGGTGTGTGACAGGTGTGTGACAGGTGTGTGACAGGTGTGACACAGGTGTGTGACAGGTGTGTGACAGGTGTGAGACAGGTGTGTGACAGGTGTGACACAGGTGTGTGACAGGTGTGAGACAGGTGTGTGACAGGTGTGACACAGGTGTGTGACAGGGGTGACACAGGTGTGTGACAGGTGTGTGACAGGTGTGACAGGTGTGTGACAGGTGTGAGACAGGTGTGTGACAGGTGTGTGACAGGTGTGTGACAGGTGTGAGACAGGTGTGTGACAGGTGTGACACAGGTGTGTGACAGGTGTGTGACAGGTGTGAGACAGGTGTGTGACAGGGGTGACACAGGTGTGTGACAGGTGTGTGACAGGTGTGACAGGTGTGTGACAGGTGTGAGACAGGTGTGTGACAGGTGTGTGACAGGTGTGTGACAGGTGTGAGACAGGTGTGTGACAGGTGTGACACAGGTGTGTGACAGGTGTGTGACAGGTGTGACACAGGTGTGTGACAGGTGTGTGACAGGTGTGAGACAGGTGTGTGACAGGTGTGACACAGGTGTGTGACAGGTGTGTGACAGGGGTGACACAGGTGTGTGACAGGTGTGTGACAGGTGTGTGACAGGTGTGTGACAGGTGTGACACAGGTGTGTGACAGGTGTGTGACAGGTGTGAGACAGGTGAGTGACAGGTGTGTGACAGGTGTGACACAGGTGTGTGACAGGGGTGACACAGGTGTGAGACAGGTGTGAGACAGGTGTGTGACAGGTGTGTGACAGGTGTGTGACAGGTGTGTGACAGGTGTGAGACAGGTGTGACACAGGTGTGTGACAGGTGTGAGACAGGTGTGAGACAGGTGTGACACAGGTGTGTGACAGGTGTGTGACAGGTGTGTGACAGGTGTGTGACAGGTGTGACACAGGTGTGTGACAGGTGTGAGACAGGTGTGAGACAGGTGTGTGACAGGTGTGTGACAGGTGTGACACAGGTGTGAGACAGGTGTGAGACAGGTGTGAGACAGGTGTGTGACAGGTGTGTGACAGGTGTGACACAGGTGTGTGACACAGGTGTGAGACAGGTGTGTGACAGGGGTGTGACAGGTGTGTGACAGGTGTGAGACAGGTGTGACACAGGTGTGTGACAGGTGTGTGACAGGTGTGAGACAGGTGTGAGACAGGTCTGAGACAGGTGTGACACAGGTGTGTGACAGGTGTGTGACAGGTGTGTGACAGGTGTGACACAGGTGTGACACAGGGGTGACACAGGTGTGTGACAGGTGTGTGACAGGTGTGTGACAGGTGTGAGACAGGTGTGTGACAGGTGTGTGACAGGTGTGTGACAGGTGTGAGACAGGTGTGTGACAGGTGTGTGACAGGTGTGAGACAGGTGTGTGACAGGTGTGACACAGGTGTGACACAGGTGTGTGACAGGGGTGTGACAGGTGTGACACAGGTGTGACACAGGTGTGTGACAGGTGTGTGACAGGTGTGTGACAGGTGTGTGACAGGTGTGAGACAGGTGTGACACAGGTGTGACAGGTGTGTGACAGGTGTGTGACAGGTGTGTGACAGGTGTGAGACAGGTGTGACACAGGTGTGACAGGTGTGTGACAGGTGTGTGACAGGGGTGTGACAGGTGTGACAGGTGTGTGACAGGTGTGTGACAGGGGTGTGACAGGTGTGTGACAGGGGTGTGACAGGTGTGTGACAGGTGTGACACAGGTGTGTGACAGGTGTGTGACAGGTGTGTGACAGGTGTGAGACAGGTGTGTGACAGGTGTGTGACAGGGGTGTGACAGGTGTGTGACAGGTGTGTGACAGGGGTGTGACAGGTGTGACACAGGTGTGTGACAGGTGTGTGACAGGGGTGTGACAGGTGTGTGACAGGTGCGAGACAGGTGTGACACAGGTGTGTCCCATGTATTCCCAGGTGTGTGACAGCTGTGCCCAGCTGTGCCCCAGATGTGCGCCCAGGCATTTCCAGGTGTGCCCAGATGTGCCCAGATGTGCCCAGGTGTGTGCCCAGGTGTTCCCAGCTGTGTGCCCAGGTGTTCCCAGGTGTGCCCCAGGTGTGCCCAGGTGTGCCCAGGTGTGCCCAGGTGTGTGCCCAGCTGTGCCCCAGGTGTGCCCAGCTGTGCCCCAGGTGTGCCCAGGTGTGCCCAGGTGTGCCCAGGTGTGTGCCCAGCCGTGGGCGTGGCCTCACCTCGATCAGGAAGTCGCCCATGCGCAGCCCCGCCCTCCAGGCCACGCCCCCTTCATCCACCGACTCCAGGTACTGCAGCGCCGGGAACGCCGGGGTGGGGGTGAACTCCTCGATGGGGGTCTGCGCTGCGGGGGGGGGTCACCACTGGGACCCCTCCCCCAAAAAAACCCCAAATCACCCCCAAAAACCCCAAAATTCCCCCCAAAATCCCGCCCGAAAAAACCCCATCCTAAGGGGACACCCCAAATCCACCCAAAACGCCCCAAAACGGAGGGGGGAGGGGGGGGTGAACTCCTCCATGGGGGTCTGCGCTGCGGGGGGGGGGTCACCACTGGGATCCCTCCCCCCAAAATTCCCCAAATCCCCCCCAAAAACCCCAAAATTCCCCCCAAAAAATCCCCAAAATTCCCCCCAAAATCCCCAAAATTCGCCCGAAAAAACCCCATCCTAAGGGGACACCCCAAATCCACCCAAAACGCCCCAAAACGGAGGGGGGAGGGGGGGGTGAACTCCTCCATGGGGGTCTGCGCTGCGGGGGGGGGTCACCACTGGGACCCCTCCCCCAAAAATCCCCAAATCCCCCCCAAAAACCCCAAAATTCCCCCCAAAAAATCCCCAAAATCCCCCCAAAAACCCCCAAAATTCCCCCAAAAATCCCAACACCCCCCCCCCCCCAAAAAAAAACCCCATTCAAAAAAGCCACCCCAAATCCACCCCAAAACACCCCAAAATGGGACAACCCCCCCTCCCCCCAGCTCGGAGCCCCTCTGGACCCCCCCAGACCCTTCCGAGACCCCACCCCAAATCCCCAGACCCCCCCCCGGACCCCCTGAGACCCCCCCAGATCCCCCCAATTTCCCCCTGAGACCCCCTGAGACCCCCCCCAGGACTCCCCGGGATCCCCCCAGGACCCCCCAGGGACCCCTGAGACCCCCCTGGAGCCCCCCAGGACCCCCAGGACCCCCCAGAATCCTCCAGGACCCCCCAGATACCCCCAGGACCCCCTGAGACCCCCCCAAACCTCCCCCAAAGGAACCTGTGGGAGCAGCCAGGGACCCTCCAGCCCCCCCAGGACCCCCTGAGACCCCCCCAGGACCCCCTGAGACCCCCCCAGATCCCCCCAATTCCCCCCTGAGACCCCCTGAGACCCCCCCCAGGACCCCCCGGGAGCCCCCCAGGACCCCCCAGACACCCCCAGGGACCACCCTGAGACCCCCCCAGATCCCCCCAATTTCCCCCAGGGACCCCCAGGGACCCCCTGAGACCCCCCCAGGACCCTCTTGAGCCCCCCCCAGACCCCCTGATGCCCCCCCAGGACTCCCCGGGAGCCCCCCAGGACCCCCCAGGGACCCCTGAGACCCCCCTGGAGCCCCCCAGGACCCCCAGGACCCCCCAGAATCCTCCAGGACCCCCCAGACACCCCAAGGACCCCCTGAGACCCCCCCAAACCTCCCCCAAAGGAACCTGTGGGAGCAACCAGGGACCCTCCAGACCCCCCAGGACCCCCTGAGACCCCCCCAGGACCCCCTGAGACCCCCCCGATCCCCCCAATCCCTCTCAGACCACCCCAGATACCCCCAGAGACCCCCCGAGACCCCCCAGACCCCCCCAAGACCCCCTGAGACCCCCCCAGGACCCCCCTGGACCCCCCTGGAGCCCACGAGGACCCCCCCAGGACCCCCCAGGACCCCCCCAGGACCCCCCCAGGACCCCCTGAGACCCCCCCGATCCCCCCAATCCCTCTCAGACACCCCCAGGACCCCCTGAGACCCCCCCAAACCCCCCCCAAAGGAACCTGTGGGAGCAGCCAGGGACCCTCCAGCCCCCCCAGGACACCCCCAGAACCCCCCTGGACCCTCCAGGACCCCCCAGAATCCCCCAGGACACCCCCAGATACCCCCAGGACCCCCTGAGACCCCCCCAAACCTCCCCTAAAGGAACCTGTGGGAGCAGCCAGGGACCCTCCAGACCCCCCAGGACCCCCTGAGACCCCCCCAGGACCCCCTGAGACCCCCCCCAGGACCCCCCAGAACTCCCCCAGGACCCCTCCAGGACCCCCTGAGACCCCCCCAGGACCCCCCAGGACCCTCCAGGACACCCTCCAGGACCCCCCAGACACCCCCAGGACCCCCTGAGACCCCCCCAAACCTCCCCCAAAGGAACCTGTGGGAGCAACCAGGGACCCTCCAGACCCCCCAGGACCCCCTGAGACCCCCCCAGGACCCCCTGAGACCCCCCCGATCCCCCCAATCCCTCTCAGACACCCCCAGGACCCCCTGAGACCCCCCCAAGCCCTCCCAAACTCCCCCCAAAGGAACCTGTGGGAGCAACCAGGGACCCTCCAGACCCCCCAGGACCCTCTGAGACCCCCCAGGACCTCCTGAGACCCCCCCAGGACCCCCCAGAACTCCCCCAGGACCCCCCCAGGACCCCCTGAGACACCCCCAGGACCCCCCAGGACCCCCCCTCACCCTTGGCCCCGCGCAGGACGAAGCCGAAGCCTTCGCTGTCCTTCTTCTGCAGCAGCACCGTCTTCTCCTTGATGATGTAATCGCTGCGGGGACAGCGGGGGGACATTGGGGACACTGGGGGACATTGGGGGGATTGGGGACATTGGGGGGCATTGGGGGGGACATTGGGGACATTGGGGACATTGGGGGGCATTGGGGGGGACATTGGGGACATTGGGGACATTGGGGACATTGGGGGGACATTGGGGGGATTGGGGGGGCATTGGGGACATTGGGGACATTGGGGACATTGGGGACATTGGGGGGATTGGGGGGGCATTGGGGACAATGGGGACATTGGGGACATTGGGGACATTGGGGACATTGGGGGGCATTGGGGGGACATTGGGGGGACATTGGGGGACATTGGGGGGACATTGGGGGGACATTGGGGGACATTGGGGACATTGGGGGACATTGGGGGGATTGGGGACATTGGGGGGACATTGGGGACATTGGGGACATTGGGGGGACATTGGGGGACATTGGGGGGACATTGGGGGGACATTGGGGACATTGGGGACATTGGGGGGACATTGGGGGGATTAGGGACATTGGGGACATTGGGGGGATTGGGGACATTGGGGGGGACATTGGGGACATTGGGGGGACATTGGGGGGACATTGGGGGGACATTGGGGGGACATTGGGGGGATTGGGGACATTGGGGACATTGGGGACATTGGGGGGGCATTGGGGGGATTAGGGACATTGGGGACATTGGGGGGACATTGGGGGGATTGGGGACATTGGGGGGACATTGGGGGGACATTGGGGGACATTGGGGGGGACATTGGGGGGACATTGGGGGACATTGGGGGCATTGGGGGGGACATTGGGGGGATTGGGGACATTGGGGGGACATTGGGGGGACATTGGGGGGATTGGGGACATTGGGGGACATTGGGGGCATTGGGGGGGACATTGGGGGGACATTGGGGACATTGGGGGACATTGGGGACATTGGGGACATTGGGGGGGCATTGGGGGACATTGGGGGACATTGGGGACACTGGGGGGGACATTGGGGGACATTGGGGGACATTGGGGACATTGGGGAGGACATTGGGGGGATTGGGGGACATTGGGGACATTGGGGACATTGGGGACATTGGGGGACATTGGGGGACATTGGGGGGACATTGGGGGGACATTGGGGGGGCATTGGGGACATTGGGGACACTGGGGGGGACATTGGGGGACATTGGGGGACATTGGGGACATTGGGGAGGACATTGGGGGGATTGGGGGACATTGGGGACATTGGGGACATTGGGGACATTGGGGGGACATTGGGGGACATTGGGGGACATTGGGGGACATTGGGGACATTGGGGGGACATTGAGGGGTCTGGGGGTCCTGGGGGGGTCCCGAGGGGATATTGGGGGGTCTGGGGTGGACAGGGGGGGACATTGGGGGAGACACGAGGGGACATTGGGGGGGTCCCGAGGGGGGGGACACACTGAGAGGGGGGAGGGGGGGGCTGTCACCGATGGGGGGGGGGGGACCCCGATGGGGACACGGGAAGGGGACGGGGGGGGGTCCCGGTACCGGTACCGATTTGGGGAGGGGTCCCGGTGCCGATACCGATTTGGGGGGGGGTCCCGGAAGCGACACCGATTTGGGGGGGAGGTCCCGGTACCGATACCGATTTGGGGGGGGGTCCCGGTACCGATACCGATTTGGGGAGGGGTCCCGGAAGCGACACCGATTTGGGGGGGAGGTCCCGGTACCGATACCGATTTGGGGAGGGGGTCCCGGTACCGATACCGATTTAGGGGGGGGTCCCGGTGCCGATACCGATTTGGGGGGGTCCCGGTACCGGTCCCGACTTGGGGGGAGGTCCCGGTGCCGATACCGATTTGGGGGGGGGGTCCCGGAACCGACACCGATTTGGGGGGGGGTCCCGGTGCCGATACCGATTTGGGGGGGAGGTCCCGGTACCGGTCCCGACTTGGGGGGGGGTCCCGGTACCGATACCGTTTTAGGGGGGGGTCCCGGTGCCGATACCGATTTGGGGAGGGGGTCGCGGTGCCGGTACCGTTTTAGGGGGGGGGGTCCCGGTGCCGATACCGATTTAGGGGGGGGTCCCGGTGCCGATACCGATTTGGGGAGGGGGTCGCGGTGCCGGTACCGTTTTAGGGGGGGGGGTCCCGGTGCCGATACCGATTTAGGGGGGGGGTCCCGGTGCCGATACCGATTTGGGGAGGGGTCCCGGTGCCGATACCGATTTAGGGGGGGGGTCCCGGTGCCGATACCGTTTTAGGGGGGGGTCCCGGTACCGATACCGATTTGGGGGGGGGGTCCCGGTACCGATACCGATTTGGGGAGGGGGTCCCGGTACCGATACCGATTTGGGGGGGGGGTCCCGGTACCGATACCGATTTGGGGAGGGGGTCCCGGTACCGATACCGATTTAGGGGGAGGTCCCGGTACCGATACCGATTTTGGGGGGGTCTCGGTGCCGGTACCGATTTGGGGGGGGGTCCCGGTGCCGATACCGATTTAGGGGGGGGTCCCGGTGCCGGTACCGATTTGGGGGGGGTCCCGGTGCCGATACCGATTTAGGGGGGGGTCTCGGTGCCGGTCCCGACTTGGGGGGGGGTCCCGGTACCGGTCCCGACTTGGGGGGAGGTCCCGGTGCCGATACCGATTTGGGGGGGGGGGTCCCGGTACCGATACCGATTTAGGGGGGGGGTCCCGGTACCGATACCGATTTGGGGGGGGGGGTCCCGGAACCGACACCGATTTAGGGGGGGGTCCCGGTACCGATACCGTTTTAGGGGGGGGTCCCGGAACCGACACCGATTTAGGGGGGGGGTCCCGGTACCGATACCGTTTTAGGGGGGGGTTCCGGCACCGATACCGATTTAGGGGGGGGTCCCGGTACCGATACCGATTTGGGGGGGGGTCCCGGTGCCGATACCGATTTGGGGGGGGTCGCGGTGCCGGTACCGATTTAGGGGGGGGGGTCCCGGTACCGATACCGATTTGGGGGGGTCCCGGAGCCCCCGTACCTGTAGATGTACCAGACGCTGCGGCGGGGGGGCCCGAGCAGGGGCCAGCTGGACGAGAGAGGGGGCGCGGGGGGGGGCGCGTAGCGGGGGGGGGCCCGGCGGGACATGACGGGAGAGGGGGGGAGGGGCGCGGCCGCATCGCCCGGGGTGGGGGGGGGGTGGTGGGGAGGGGGTCCGGGCCCGGTGAAGGCCCCCGGAGGAGGGGAGGGGGGGTGGGGGAAGGGCGGCGGGGCCCGGGCGGAGGCACCGGCACCGGGAGCGGCTCCTTGAGCCGGAGCGACGGAGGCCGGGCAGGGACACAGCGAGAGGGGAGGGGGACAGCGGGGGGAGGGGAGGTGGGGAGGGGGACAGAGAGGGGAGGGGAGGTGGGGAGGGGGAGAGAGGGGGGGAGGGGGAGATGGGGAGGGGGACAGAGAGGTGGGGAGGGGGAGATGGGGACAGTGGGGACAGTGGGGAGGGGGAGATGGGGAGGGGGAGATGGGGAGGGGGAGATGGGGAGGTGGGGAGGGGGCGCCGGGACAGAGGGAGGGGGATGGGGAGGAGGAGATGGGGACAGTGGGGGGAGGGGATTTGGGGAGGGGGAGATGGGACAGAGGAGGGGGATGGGGAGGTGGGGAGGGGATTTGGGGAGGGGGAGATGAGGAGGGGGAGATGGGATTTGGGGAGGGGCCGGTGGGATTTGGGGAGGGGATTTGGGGAGGGGGATTTGGGGAGGGGATTTGGGGAGGGGCCGGTGGGATTTGGGGAGGGGGATTTGGGGAGGGGATTTGGGGAAGGGATTTGGGGAGGGGATTTGGGGAGGGGGATTTGGGGAGGGGATTTGGGGAGGGGATTTGGGGAGGGGGATTTGAGGAGGGGATTTGGGGAGGGGATTTGGGGAGGGGGGATTTGGGGAGGGGGATTTGGGGAGGGGATTTGGGGAGGGGATTTGGGGATTTGGGGATTTGGGGATTTGGGGAGGGGGATTTGGGGAGGGGGATTTGGGGAGGGGATTTGGGGAGGGGATTTGGGGAGGGGGATTTGGGGCGGGGATTTGGGGATTTGGGGATTTGGGGAGGGGATTTGGGGAGGGGGATTTGGGGCGGGGATTTGGGGATTTGGGGAAGGGGGATTTGAGGAAGGGATTTGGGGAGGGGGCGCCCAAGGAGGCGGCGGGGCCGTGAACCAGTGCGGGACTGGGACGGGACTGGGACGGGACTGGGATGGAATTGGGAAGGGACTGGGACGGAACTGGGAAGGGACTGGGATGGAACTGGGACGGGACTGGGACGGAACTGGGAAGGGACTGGGACGGGACTGGGACGGGACTGGGATGGAATTGGGAAGGGACTGGGACGGGACTGGGATGGAACTGGGAAGGGACTGGGATGGAATTGGGACGAGACTGGGAAGGGACTGGGACAGGACCAGTGTGACACTGGGAGGGGACTGGGATGGGACCAACACAGGGACCAAGGACAGTTCCGGCACCAGTACGGCACCAGTACAGCTCCAGTATGACACCAGTACAGCTCCAGTATGGCACCAGTACAGCTCCCAGTACAGCACCAGTACGGCACCAGTACAGCACCAGTATGACACCAGTACAGCTCCAGTATGACACCAGTACAACTCCCAGTACACCACCAGTACGGCACCAGTACCCAGGACAGCTCTGCTACAGCACCAAGGACAGCTCCCAGTACAGCACCAGTACGGCACCAGTACGGCACCAGTACAGCTCCCAGGACAGCTCCAGTACAGCACCAGTACAGCACCAGTACGGCACCAGTACGGCTCCCAGTACGGCACCAGTATGACACCAGTACAGCTCCCAGTACAGCACCAGTACGGCACCAGTACGGCACCAGGACAGCTCCCAGGACAGCTCCAGTACAGCACCAGTACGGCACCAGTACAACTCCCAGTACAGCACCAGTACGGCACCAGTACGGCACCAGTACAGCTCCCAGGACAGCTCCAGTACAGCACCAGTACGGCACCAGTACAACTCCCAGTACAGCACCAGTATGACACCAGTACGGCACCAGTACAGCTCCCAGGACAGCTCCAGTACGGCACCAGTACAGCTCCCAGGACAGCTCCCAGTACAGCTCCAGTACAGCACCAGTACGGCACCAGTACAGCACCAGTACGGCACCAGTACAGCTCCAGTACAGCACCAGTACAGCTCCAGTTCAGCTCCAGTACGGCTCCAGTACAGCTCCAGTACAGCACCAGTACAGCACCAGTACAACTCCCAGTACGGCACCAGCACGGCACCAGCACAACTCCCAGGACAGCACCAGTACAGCACCAGTACGGCTCCAGTTCAGCTCCCAGTATGGCACTGGTACGGCTCCCAGTACAACTCCCAGTACGGCACCAGTTCAGCTCCCAGTACAGCTCCAGTACAGCTCCAGTACGGCACCAGTACAACTCCCAGTACAGCACCAGTACAACTCCCAGTACAGCACCAGTACGGCACCAGTACCCAGGACAGCTCTGCTACAGCACCAAGGACAGCTCCCAGTACGGCACCAGTTCAGCTCCCAGTACAGTTCCAGTTCAGCTCCCAGTACAGCACCAGTACAGCTCCAATACGGCACCAGTTCAGCTCCCAGTACGGCACCAGCACGGCGCCAGCACAACTCCCAGTACGGCACCAGCACAACTCCCAGTACGGCACCAGCACAACTCCCAGTATGGCACCAGTACAGCTCCAGTACAACTCCAGTACAGCACCAAGGACAGCACCAGTACAGCTCCAGTAAAACTCTCAATACAGCACCAGTACAGCTCCAGTTCAGCACCAGTACGGCTCCAGTACAGCTCCAGTACAGCACCAGTACAACTCCCAGCACGGCACCAGCACGGCACCAGCACAACTCCCAGTACAGCTCCAGTACAGCACCAGTACGGCTCCCAGTACAACTCCCAGTACGGCACCAGTACAGCACCAGTACAGCTCCAGTTCAGCTCCCAGTATGGCACCAGTACAGCTCCCAGTACCGCTCCAGTACAGAACCAGTACAGCACCAGTACAGCTCCCAGTACAGCTCCAGTACAGAACCAGTACAGCACCAGTACAGCTCCCAGTACAGCTCCCAGTACAGCCCCAGTTCAGCTCCCGGTATGGCACCAGTACAGCCCCAGTTCAGCTCCCAGTACGGCACCAGTTCAGCTCCCAGTACAGCTTCAGTACGGCCCCAGTTCAGCTCCAGTACGGCACCAGCATCCGCTACAGCCCCAGTCTGCCCCCAGCCCAGTCCCAGTTTAATCCCAGTCCCTCCCAGTCCAGCTCCCTGCAGCCCCCAAACCCAACCTGGGGACCCCCAACCCCGCAGGGGACACGGGGGAGGGGGGGGGAGACTCCCCCAGCCCCAAATCAGCCCCAAATCAACCCAAAATCAGCCCCAAAACTGCCCCAAATCAGCCCAAATTCAACCCAAAATCAGCCCCAAACCTGCCCCAAAGCAGCCCCAAAACTGCCCCAAATCAACCCCAAAACTGCCCCAAATCAACCCCGAATCAGCCCCACAACCCCAAAACTGCCCCAAATCAACCCAAAATCCACCCCAAAACTGCCTCAAATCGGCCCCAAAACTGCCCCGAATCAACCCAAAAGCAGCCCCAAAACTGCACCAAATCAGCCCCAAATCAACCCAAAGTCAGCCCCAAAATTGCCCCAAATCAACCCAAAATCAGCCCCAAAATTGCCCCAAATCAACCCAAAATCAGCCCCAAATCAGCCCCAAATCCAACCCCAAACTGCCCAAAATGCCCCAAAATGCCCCAAAGCAACCCAAAATCAACCCCACAACCCCCAGCCCCAAAACTGCCCCAAATCAGCCCAAAATCAACCCCAAATCAGCCCCAAAACTGCCCCAACTCAGCCCCAAACTGCCCCAAATCCAACCCCAAAATGCCCCAAAACAACCCCAAAATCAACCCCACAACCCCCAGCCCCAAACTGCCCCAAATCAGTCCAAAATTGCCCCAAATCAGCCCCAAATCAGCCCCAAAACTGCCCCAAATCAGCCCCAAATCAGCCCCAAACTGCCCCAAATCCAACCCCAAACTGCCCAAAATGCCCCAAAACACCCCAAAACAACCCAAAATCAACCCCACAACCCCCAGCCCCAAACTGCCCCAAATCAGTCCAAAATTGCCCCAAAACTGCCCCGAATCAGCCCCAAAACTGCCCCAAATCAGCCCCAAAACTGCCCCAAATCAGCCCCAAAATGCCCAAACTGCCCCAAAATGCCCCAAAACAACCCAAAATCAACCCCTCAACCCCCAGCCCCAAAACTGCCCCAAATCAGCCCCAAAACTGCCCCAAATCAGCCCCAAAATTGCCCCAAATCAGCCCCAAATCAGCCCCAAACTGCCCCAAATCCAACCCCAAAATGCCCCAAAACAACCCCAAAATCAACCCCACAACCCCCAGCCCCAAACTGCCCCAAATCAGTCCAAAATTGCCCCAAATCAGCCCCAAATCAGCCCCACAGCCCCCAGCCCCACATCAGCCCCCTGACCCCATAACCGCCCCCAGCCCCAAATGAGCCCCACAGCCCCCAGCCCCAAATCAGCCCCAAATCAGCCCCCAGCCCCAAATCAGCCCCACATCAGCCCCCTGACCCCATAACCGCCCCCAGCCCCAAATGAGCCCCACAGCCCCCAGCCCCAAATCAAACGTCCTGACCCCATAACCGCCCCCAGCCCCAAATCAGCCCCAAATCAGCCCCCAGCCCAAAATCAGCCCCACAGCCCCACAACCCCCCAGCCCCAAATCAGCCCCCAGCCCCAAATCAGCCCCACAGCCCCCAGCCCCAAATCAACTCACAACCCCACATCAACCCCACAGCCCCCAGCCCCAAATCAGCCCCCAGCCCCAAATCAGCCCCACAGCCCCAAATCAGCCCCCAGCCCCAGCCCCAAATCAACCCCACAGCCCCCAGCCCCAAATCAGCCCCCAGCCCCAAATCAGCCCCCAGCCCAAAATCAGCCCCACAGCCCCCAGCCCCAAATCAGCCCCAAATCAGCCCCCAGCCCCAAATCAGCCCCCAGCCCCAAATCAGCCCCCAGCCCAAAATCAGCCCCACAGCCCCCAGCCCCAAATCAGCCCCAAATCAGCCCCCAGCCCCAAATCAGCCCCCAGCCCCAAATCAACCCCACAGCCCCCAGCCCCAAATCAACTCACAACCCCCCAGCCCCAAATCAGCCCCCAGCCCCAAATCAGCCCCACAGCCCCCAGCCCCAAATCAACCCCACAGCCCCCAGCCCCAAATCAGCCCCACAGCCCCCAGCCCCAAATCAGCCCCCAGCCCCAAATCAGCCCCACAGCCCCCAGCCCCAAATCAGCCCCAAATCAGCCCCCAGCCCCAAATCAGCCCCCAGCCCCAAATCAACCCCACAGCCCCCAGCCCCAAATCAACTCACAACCCCCCAGCCCCAAATCAGCCCCCAGCCCCAAATCAGCCCCCAATCAGCCCCCAGCCCCAAATCAACCCCACAGCCCCCAGCCCCAAATCAGCCCCCAGCCCAAAATCAACCCCACAACCCCCAGCCCCAAACTGCCCCAAATCAGTCCAAAATTGCCCCAAATCAGCCCCAAATCAGCCCCACAGCCCCCAGCCCCAAATCAGCCCCCTGACCCCATAACCGCCCCCAGCCCCAAATCAGCCCCCAGCCCCAAATCAACCCCACAGCCCCCAGACCCAAATCAACTCACAACCCCCCAGCCCCAAATCAGCCCCCAGCCCCAAATCAGCCCCCAGCCCCAAATCAACCCCACAGCCCCCAGCCCCAAATCAGCCCCCAGCCCCAAATCAACCCCACAGCCCCACACTCCCCCCAGCCCCAAATCAGCCCCCAGCCCCAAATCAGCCCCCCCAGCCCCACACTCCCCCCGCCCCCCAGCGCCCCCCACACTCACCCCACCTCCTCGGGCCCCATGGGTGCCCCCGGCCCCCCCCGGCCCCCCCCGGCCCCGCAGCCGCCGCCGGCCCCGAGCGCGGAGTGGGGCGGGGGGAGGGGGGGAGGGGACACCGGGGGGGGGGGGGAGGGGGGGAGGGGGTCCCTGGGGAGGGGGGGAGGGGCCAGCGGGGGGGGGGGGTCCCAAACCAGGCCGGGCTGAACCGGGACAGGCCCCGGGGGGGGCCCCTCCCCCAATGTGGGGCAGGGGGAGGGGGGGGTTGAAGGGGGGGGGGAGGGGTGGGGGGGATTTTGGGGGGGTTTGGGGAATTTTTGGAAGGATTTGGGGGGGATTCCGGAAAAATTTGGGGGGATTTTGGGGAATTTTTGGAAGGATTTGGGGGGGATTTGGGGGGATTACGGGAGAATTTGGGGGGATTTAGGAGGAAGTGCAGGGGATTTTGGGGGGATTTCGGAAGAATTTGGGGGGATTTTGGGGGGTTTAGGAGGAATTTGGGGGGTTAGGAGGAATTGGGGGGGATTTTGGGGGGGATTTTGGAAGAATTTGGGGGGATTTTGGGGGGGTCTGGGGGATTTTTGAAAGGATTTGGGGGGATTTGGGGGGGATTTGGGGGATTTTAGGAGGAATTTGGGGGATCTGGGGGATTTTGGAAGAATTTGGGAGGATTTTGGGGGATTTGGGGGTCTGAGGGGGGATTTTAGGAGGAATTTGGGAGGATTTGGGGTGATTTTGGGGGGATTTTGGAGGATTTCGGAAGAATTTGGGGGATTTAGGAGGAATTGGGGGGGAGTTTTGGGGGGATTTGGGGGGATTTTGGGGGGTTTGGGGGGATTTCGGGAGAATTTGGGGAATTTAGGAGGAATCTGGGGGGAGTTTGGGGGGGATTTGGGGAGATTTTGGGGGGATTTGGGGAGATTTTGGGGGGATTTGGGGGGGAATTGGGGAGATTTTTGGGAATTTGGGGGTATTTTAGGAGGAATTTGGGGGGATTTGGGGGGATTTTGGGGGGACTTGGGGGATTTCAGAAGAATTTGGGGGGATTTCGGAGGAATTGCGTGGGATTTTGGGGGGATTTCGGAAAAATTGGGGGGGATTTGGGGGCATCTGGGGGATTTTTGGAAGAATTTGGGGGGATTTCGGAAGAATTTGGGGGATTTAGGAGGAATTGGGGGGAGTTTTGGGGGGATTTGGGGGTGTTTGGGGGATTTGGGGGGATTTTGGGGGGTTTAGGAGGAATTGGGTGGGATTTGGGGGGATTTTGGAAGAATTTGGGGGGTTTGGGGGGGTTTGGGAGGATTTTTGGAGGAATTTGGGGGATTTTGGGGGGATTTGGGGGATCTGGGGGATTTTAGGAGGAATTTGGGAGGATTTTGGGGGATTTGGGGGTCTGAGGGGGGATTTTAGGAGGAATTTGGGAGGATTTGGGGGATTTTGGGGGGATTTGGGGGGATTTCGGAAGACTTTGGGGGATTTAGGAGGAATTGGGGGGGAGTTTTGGGGGGATTTGGGGGGATTTTGGGGGGTTTGGGGAGATTTTGGGGGGATTTGGGGGGGAATTGGGGAGATTTTTGGGAATTTGGGGGTATTTCAGGAGGAATTTGGAGGGATTTGGGGGATCTGGGGGATTTTTGGAAGAATTTGGGGGCATTTGGGGGGATTTTGGGGGGACTTGGGGGATTTCAGAAGAATTTGGGGGGATTTCGGAGGAATTGCGTGGGATTTTGGGGGGATTTGGGAAAAATTGGGGGGGATTTGGGGGCATCTGGGGGATTTTTGGAAGAATTTGGGAGATTTAGGAGGAATTGGGGGGAGTTTTGGGGGATTTGGGGGTGTTTGGGGGATTTGGGGGGATTTTGGGGGGTTTAGGAGGAATTGGGTGGGAGTTGGGCGGATTTTGGAAGAATTTGGGGGGATTTTGGGGGGGTCTGGGGGATTTTTGAAAGAATTTGGGGGGATTTGGGGGGGGATTTGGGGGATTTTAGGAGGAATTTGGGGGATCTGGGGGATTTCAGAAGAATTTGGGAGGATTTTGGGGGATTTGGGGGTCTGAGGGGGGATTTTAGGAGGAATTTGGGAGGATTTGGGGGATTTTGGGGGGACTTGGGGGATTTCAGAAGAATTTGGGGGGATTTCGGAGGAATTGCGTGGGATTTTGGGGGGATTTGGGAAAAATTGGGGGGGGATTTGGGGGCATCTGGGGGATTTTTGGAAGAATTTGGGGGAATTTGGGAAGAATTTGGGGGATTTAGGAGGAATTGGGGGGAGTTTTGGGGGGATTTGGGGGTGTTTGGGGGATTTGGGGGGATTTTGGGGGGTTTAGGAGGAATTGGGTGGGATCTGGGGGGATTTCGGAAGAATTTGGGGGGTTTGGGGGGGTTTGGGGGGATTTTAGGAGGAATTTGGGGGATTTTGGGGGAATTTCGGAAGAATTTGGGAGGATTTTGGGGGATTTGGGGGTCTGAGGGGGGATTTTAGGAGGAATTTGGGAGGATTTGGGGGATTTTGGGGGGATTTGGGGGGATTTCGGAAGACTTTGGGGGATTTAGGAGGAATCTGGGGGGAGTTTTGGGGGGATTTGGGGGTGTTTGGGGGAATTGGGGGGATTTGGGGGGATTTTGGGGGGTTTAGGAGGAATTTGGGGGGTTTAGGAGGAATTGGGTGGGATTTGGGGGATTTCGGAAGATTTTGGGAGGATTTGGGGGATCTGGGGGATTTTAGGAGGAATTTGGGGGATTTTGGGGGGATTTCGGAAGAATTTGGGGGATTTTGGGGGATTTTGAGGGGATTTTGGGAGGATTTCGGAAGAATTTGGGGGATTTAGGAGGAATTGGGGGGAGTTTTGGGGGGATTTGGGGGGATTTTGGGGGTTTAGGAGGAATTGGGTGGGATTTTGGAAGAATTTGGGGGGATTTGGGGGGATTTTAGGAGGAATTTGGAGGGATTTGGGGGGATTTGGGGGGATTTGGGGGGATTTTAGGAGGAATTTGAGGGATTTTGGGGATTTTAGGAGGAATTTGGGGGGATTTGGGGGATTTTGGGGGCGATTTGGAGGATTTGGAGGGAATTTAGGAGGAATTTGAGCGATTTGGGGTGAATTTGGGGGATTTGGGGGGATTTTAGGGCACTTTGGGGGGATTTAGGAGGAATTTGGGGGATTTGGGGGAGATTCAGGAGGAATTTGGACGAATTTGGGGGATTTTGGGGAGTTTTTGGAGGAATTTGGGAGGATTTTGGGGGATTTGGGGGATTTTAGGAGGAATTTGGGGAATCTTGGGGCGATTTCGGGGATTCAGGAGAAATTTGGGGCGATTTAGGGCGATTTGGGGGGATTTGGGGGGATTTCGGGAAGGATTTGAGGTTTTGCGGGGGGGGGAGATTTGGGGTTTTTGGGAGGGGGTGGAATTTGAGGGGGATTTTGGGGCGATTTGGGCCGAATTTGGGGCTTTTTTTGGGGGGCGCCGCAGTTTCGGGGTGCTCGGTGAGAATTCGGGGAGGTTTTTGGGGTCCCGGGGGGGTTTTTGGGGTCCTGGGGGGGTTTTTGGGGTCCCGGGGGGGGGTTTGGGGTCAATTATGGGATTCAAGGGGGGATTTTTATGGGATTGAAGAAGATTTTGGGGGGGGTTCAGGGGGGATTTTGGGGTCCTGAGAGGGTTTTTGGGGTCGCAGGGGGATTTTGGGGGTCCCAGGGAGGTTTTTGGGGTCCCGGGGAGCTTTTTGGGATCGCAGGGAGGGTTTTGGGATCGCAGGGGGATTTTGGGGGTCCCAGGGAGGTTTTTGGGGTCGCAGGGGGGGATTTTGGGGTCGCAGGGGGATTTTGGGGTCGCAGGGAGGTTTTTGGGGTCCCAGGGAGGTTTTTGGGGTCGCAGGGGGGGATTTTGGGGTCGCAGGGGGGGATTTTGGGGTCGCAGGGAGGTTTTTGGGGTCCCGGGGAGCTTTTTGGGACCGCAGGGAGGTTTTTGGGGTCCCGGGGAGCTTTTTGGGACCGCAGGGAGGGTTTTGGGATCGCAGGGGGATTTTGGGGGTCCCAGGGAGGTTTTTGGGGTCACAGGGGGGTTTTTGGGGTCGCAGGGGGGTTTTGGGATCGCAGGGGGATTTTGGGGTCCCAGGGAGGTTTTTGGGGTCGCAGGGGGATTTTGGGGTCCCGGGGAGCTTTTTGGGACCGCAGGGAGGGTTTTGGGATCGCAGGGGGATTTTGGGGGTCCCAGGGGGGTTTTGGGGTCACAGGGGGGTTTTTGGGGTCGCAGGAGGGTTTTGGGATCGCAGGGGGATTTTGAGGTCCCGGGGAGGTTTTTGGGGTCGCAGGGGGGGATTTTGGGGTCGCAGGGGGATTTTGGGGCCGCAGGGAGGTTTTTGGGGTCCCGGGGAGCTTTTTGGGATCGCAGGGAGGGTTTTGGGATTGCAGGGGGATTTTGGGGGTCCCAGGGAGGTTTTTGGGGTCCCAGGGAGGTTTTTGGGGTTGCAGGGAGGGTTTTGGGATCACAGGGGGATTTTGGGGTCCCGGGGAGCTTTTTGGGATCGCAGGGAGGTTTTTGGGGTCGCAGGGGGGGATTTTGGGGGTCCCAGGGAGGTTTTTGGGGTCCCGGGGAGTTTTTTGGGGGTCCCAGGGAGGTTTTTGGGGTCGCAGGGGGGTTTTTGGGATCGCAGGGAGGGTTTTGGGATCACAGGGGGATTTTGGGGTCCCAGGGAGTTTTTTGGGGTCCCGGGGGGTTTTTGGGGTCCCGGGGAGGTTTTTGGGGTCCCGGGGGGTTTTTGAGGTCCCGGGGAGGTTTTTGGGGTCCCGGGGGGGTTTTGGGGTCCCGGGGAGGTTTTTGGGGTCACAGGGGGGTTTTTGGGGTCCCGGGGGGGTTTTTGGGGTCGCGGGGAGGTTTTTGGGGTCCCGGGGAGCTTTTTGGGGTCCCGGGGGATTTTTTGGGATCGCAGGGGGATTTTGGGATCGCAGGGAGGGTTTTGGGGTCACAGGGGGATTTTGGGGTCGCAGGGGGCGTTTTTGGGGTCCCAGGGAGGTTTTTGGGGTCCCGGGGAGGTTTTTGGGGTCCCGGGGGGTTTTTGGGGTCTCACCTGGGGGCGTCGAAGCTGTCGTAGGACCCCACGGTGTAGTGGCGGAAGAGGCGCTTGGCTTTGTCACTGCGCGACTCTGGGGGGGATTTGGGGTCAGGGGGGATTTGGGGTCAGGGGGGGTTTGGGGTCAGCGGGGATTTGGGGTCAAGGGGGGTTTGGGGTCAGGGGGGGTTTGGGGTCAGGGGGGGTTTGGGGTCAGGGGGGGTTTGGGGTCAGGGGGGATTTGGGGTCAAGGGGGGTTTGGGGTCAGGGGGGGTTTGGGGTCAAGGGGGGTTTGGGGTCAAGGGGGGGTTTATGGGGTCAGGGGGGATTTGGGGTCAGGGGGGATTTGGGGTCAGGGGGGATTTGGGGTCAGGGGGATTTGGGGTCAAGGGGGGTTTGGGGTCAGGGGGATTTGGGGTCAGGGGGGTTTGGGGTCAGGGGGGGTTTTGGGGTCAGGGGGGTTTGGGGTCAGGGGGGATTTGGGGTCAGGGGGGTTTGGGGTCAGGGGGGGTTTTGGGGTCAGGGGGGTTTGGGGTCAGGGGGGATTTGGGGTCAGGGGGGGTTTGGGGTCAGGGGGGATTTGGGGTCAAGGGGGGGTTTTGGGGTCAGGGGGGATTTGGGGTCAGGGGGGGTTTGGGGTCAGGGGGGGTTTGGGGTCAGGGGGGATTTGGGGTCAAGGGGGGTTTGGGGTCAGGGGGGGTTTGGGGTCAAGGGGGGTTTGGGGTCAAGGGGGGGTTTATGGGGTCAGGGGGGATTTGGGGTCAGGGGGGATTTGGGGTCAGGGGGGATTTGGGGTCAGGGGGATTTGGGGTCAAGGGGGGTTTGGGGTCAAGGGGGGGTTTATGGGGTCGGGGGGGGATTTTGGGGTCAAGGGAGGTTTATGGGGTCAGGGGGATTTTGGGGTCAAGGGGGGTTTATGGGGTCGGGGGGGGTTTATGGGGTCAGGGGGTTTAGGAGGGATTGGGGGGATCAGGGGGGATTTGGTGTCCAGGGGGGGTTTTGGGGTTTTGGGGGGATTTTGGGGTCAAGGGGGGTTTTGGGGTCAAGGGGGGGTTCAGGGGGGACTGGGGGGGATTTGGGGTCCAGGGGGATTTTGGGGTCAAGGGAGGGGTTTGGGGTCAGGGGGGTTTATGGGGTCAAGGGGGGATTTTGGGGTCAAAGGGGAGGATTTTGTGGTGCCGGGGGAGGATTTTGGGGTTCGGGGGGGGGGTTGGGGTGCCAGGGGGGGGTTTTGGGGTTCAGGGGGGGTTTTGGGGTGCCAGGGTGGGATTTTGGGGTTCAGGGAGGGTTTTGGGGTTCAGGGTGGGATTTTGGGGTTCAGGATGGGTTTTGGGGTACCAGGGTGGGATTTTGGGGTTCAGGGGGGGTTTTGGGGTGCCAGGGTGGGATTTTGGGGTTCAGGGGGGGTTTTGGGGTACCAGGGTGGGATTTTGGGGTTCAGGGTGGGATTTTGGGGTTCAGGGTGGGTATTGGGGTGCCAGGGTGGGATTTTGGGGTTCAGGGTGGGTTTTGGGGTACCAGGGTGGGATTTTGGGGTTCAGGGTGGGATTTTGGGGTTCAGGGTGGGTATTGGGGTGCCAGGGTGGGATTTTGGGGTTCAGGGTGGGTTTTGGGGTACCAGGGTGGGATTTTGGGGTTCAGGGGGGGTTTTGGGGTACCAGGGGGGGATTTTGGGGTTCAGGGGGGGTTTTGGGGTACCTGTCTTGCCCTCGGGGGTCCGGGGGGGCACCTCCTCCACGCACTCGGACGGGAACCACCCGACCCGGCCGCGGGCCTGGCCCTCCCAGAACCCCCCCTCGCCCACGCTCAGCACTGCGGGGGGACCCCAAAAATCAGAGACCCCCCCCAGAGACCCCAAAAAATCAGAGACCCCCCCCAGAGACCCCCAAAAATCAGAGACCCCCCCCAGAGACCCCCAAAAATCAGAGAACCCCCCCCAGAGACCCCAAAAAATCAGAGACCCCCCCCAGAGACCCCCAAAAATCAGAGACCCCCCCCAGAGACCCCAAAAAATCAGAGACCCCCCCCAGAGACCCCAAAACCTCCCAGAGACCCCAAAAATCAGTGACCCTCCCAAAGACCCCAAAACTCACCCAGAGACCCCAAAACCCCCCCAGAGACCCCAAAAAATCAGAGACCCTAAACCCCCTCCCAGGACCCCAAAACCCCCCCAAAGACCCGAAAATCCCCCTCGGAACCCCCCCCCAGAGACCCCAAAAATCAGAGACGACCCCCCCCAGAGACCCTAAAACCTCCCAAGACCCCAAAGCCCCCCCAGAGACCCCAAAATCCCCCCGAGAAACCCCAAAAAATCAGTGACCCCAAAACCCCCTCCAAAGACCCCAAAACCCCCCCCAGAAACCCCCAAACCCCCTCAGAACCCCCCCCAGAGACCCCAAAAATCAGAGACCCCCCCCAGAGACCCCAAAATCCCCCCCGGGACCCCAAAACCCCCCTCAGAACCCCCCCCAGAGACCCCAAAACCCCCCCAGAGACCCCAAAATCCCCCCCGAGACCCCAAAACCCCCCCAGAGACCCCAAAATCCCCCCCCAGAGACCCCAAAACCCCCCTCAGAATCCCCCCAGAGACCCCAAAAAATCAGTGACCCCCCCAGAGACCCTAAAACCTCCCAAGACCCCAAAGCCCCCCCAGAAACCCCAAAATCCCCCCCCAGAGACCCCAAAAATCAGAGACCCCCCCAAAGACCCCCAAACCCCCCAGAGACCCCAAAATCCCCCCGAGAAACCCCAAAAAATCAGTGACCCCAAAACCCCCTCCAAAGACCCCAAAACCCCACCCAGAAACCCCAAAACCCCCTCAGAACCCCCCCCAGAGACCCCAAAAATCAGAGACCCCCCCCAGAGACCCCAAAAACCCCCCAAGACCCCAAAAATCCCCCAGAGACCCCAAAACCCCCCTCAGAACCCCCCCCAGAGACCCCAAAACCCCCCCAGAGACCCCAAAATCCCCCTCAGAACCACCCCAGAGACCCCAAAAAATCAGAGACCCCCCCAGAGACCCTAAAACCTCCCAAGACCCCAAAATCCCCCCCGGGACCCCAAAACCCCCCTCAGAATCCCCCCCAGAGACCCCAAAAATCCCCCAGAGACCCCAAAAATCCCCCAGAAACCCCAAAATTCCCCTCGGAACCGCCCCCAGAGACCCCAAAACCCCCCAAGACCCCAAAAATCCCCCAGAGACCCCAAAACCCCCCTCGGAACCCCCCCCGAGACCCCAAAAAATCAGAGACCTCCCCCCAGAGACCCTAAAACCTCCCAAGACCCCAAAACTCTCCCAGAAACCCCAAAATCCGCCTCGGAACTCCCCCAGAGACCCCAAAAATCAGAGACCCCCCCCAGAGACCCCAAAACCCCCCCGAGACCCCAAAATTCCCCCAAAGACCCCAAAATCCCCCCCCAGAGACCCCAAAAATCAGAGACCCCCCCAAAGACCCCCAAACCCCCCAGAGACCCCAAAATCCCCCCGAGAAACCCCAAAAAATCAGTGACCCCAAAACCCCCTCCAAAGACCCCAAAATCCCCCCCGGGACCCCAAAACCCCCTCAGAACCCCCCCCAGAGACCCCAAAATCCCCCAAGACCCCAAAATCCACCCAGAGACCCCAAAATCCCCCCGAGAAACCCCAAAAAATCAGAGACCCCAAAAATCCCCCCCGAGACCCCAAAATCCTCCCCGAGACCCCAAATCCGCCCCAAATCCCCCCCCCCGCCTTCCCCCCAAAACGACCCCAAATTGCCCAAATTTCCCCATTTTTGGGGCATTTTGGAGATTTTTTTTGGGTTTTGGGGTTTTTTTTAGGGTTTTGGGGGGTTTTTTGGGGGGGTTTGGGGTTTTTTTGGGAAGATTGGGGGGGTTTTTTGGGGTATTTTGGGGCGGGTTTGGGGTTTTTTGGGGTTTTTTGGGGTATTTCGGGAGAGGTTTTTTGGGGGGTTGGGGCTTTTTGGGGTTTTTTTTCGGGGTTTTGGGGTTTTTGGGGGTTTGGGGTTTTTTGGGGGAAGATTTGGGGTTTTTGGGGGGGGTTCTGGGTTTTTTGGGGTTTTTGGGAGCTTTTTGTGTAGCTGGGGTTTTTGGGGCTTTTTTGGGGCTTTTTTGGGGTTTTGGGGATTTTTGGGGGTTTTTTTTGGTTTTTTTGGGGATATTTCGGGGCGATTTGGGGGGGTTTTTAGGGGTTTTGGGGTTTTTTGGGGTTTGGGGTTTTTTGGGGGAAGATTTGGGGTTTTTGGGGGAGGTTCTGGGTTTTTTGGGGTTTTTGGGAGCTTTTTGTATATCTGGGTTTTTTGGGGCTTTTTTGGGGTTTTGGGGATTTTTGGGGTTTTTTTGGGGTTTTTTGGGGATATTTCGGGGCGATTTTGGGGGATTTTTAGGGGTTTTGGGTTTTTTTTGGGTTTTGGGGATTTTGGGGGGAAGATTTGGGGTTTTTTTGGGGTATTTTTGGGAAGATTGGGGGGTTTTGGGGGTATTTTGGGGCGGGTTTGGGGTTTTTTGGGGTTTTTTGGGGTATTTCGGGAGAGGTTTTTTGGGGGGTTTGGGGCTTTTTTGGGGTTTTGGGGTTTTTGGGGTATTTCGGGGCGATTTTTTGGGGTTTTTTTAGGGGGTTTGGGGTTTTTGGGGTTTGGGGTTTTTTGGGGGAAGATTTGGGGTTTTTTGGGGGGGTTCTGGGTTTTTTGGGGGTTTTGGGGGGCTTTTTGTGAATCTGGGGTTTTTGGGGGTTTTTGGGGGTTTGGGGATTTTTGGGGTTTTTGGGTTTTTTTGGGGGATATTTCGGGGCGATTTTTGGGGGTTTTTTAGGGGTTTTGGGGTTTTTTGGGGTTTTGGGGATTTTGGGGGGAAGATTTGGGGTTTTTTTGGGTTTTTTTGGGAAGATTGGGGGGAGTTTGGGGGTATTTTGGGGCGGGTTTGGGGTTTTTTGGGTTTTTTTGGGGTATTTTGGGAGAGGTTTTTTGGGGTTTGGGGCTTTTTTGGGGTTTTGGGGGGGTTTTGGGGTATTTCGGGGCGATTTTTTGGGGGTTTTTAGGGGTTTTGGGTTTTTGGGGTTTGGGGTTTTTTGGGGGAAGATTTGGGGTTTTTGGGGGGGGTTCTGGGTTTTTTGGGGTTTTTGGGAGCTTTTTGTGTATCTGGGTTTTTGGGGCTTTTTTGGGGTTTTGGGGATTTTTGGGGTTTTTTTGGAGTTTTTTTTGGGGATATTTCGGGGCGATTTTGGGGGGTTTTTAGGGGTTTTGGGGTTTTTTGGGGTTTGGGGTTTTTTTGGGAAGATTGGGGGGGTTTTTTTGGGGTATTTTGGGGCGGGTTTGGGGTTTTTTGGGGTTTTTTGGGGTATTTCGGGAGAGGTTTTTTGGGGGGGTTGGGGCTTTTTGGGGTTTTTTTTCGGGGTTTTGGGGTTTTTTGGGGTTTGGGGTTTTTTTGGGGAAGATTTGGGGTTTTTGGGGGGTTCTGGGGTTTTTGGGGTTTTTGGGAGCTTTTTGTGTATCTGGGTTTTTTGGGGCTTTTTTTGGGTTTTGGGGATTTTTGGGGGTTTTTTGGGGTTTTTTTGGGGATATTTCGGGGCGATTTTGGGGGGTTTTTAGGGGTTTTGGGGTTTTTTGGGGTTTGGGGTTTTTTTGGGAAGATTGGGGGGGTTTTTTTGGGGTATTTTGGGGCGGGTTTGGGGTTTTTTGGGGTTTTTTGGGGTATTTCGGGAGAGGTTTTTGGGGGGGGTTGGGGCTTTTTTGGGGTTTTTTTTGGGGTATTTCGGGGCGATTTTGGGGTTTATGGCTTTTTTGGGGGGTTTGGGGGGATATTTCGGGGCGATTTTTTTGGGTTTTTTTTCGGGGTTTTGGGGTTTTTTGGGGTTTGGGGTTTTTTGGGGGGAAGATTTGGGGTTTTTTGGGGGGAGTTGGGGTTTTTTGGGGGTTTTTGGGGGGCTTTTTGTGTATCTGGGGTTTTTGGGCTATTTCGGGGCGGTTTTGGGGCTTTTCGGGGCAGTTTTTTGGGGTATTTCGGGACAGGTTTTGGGGTTTTTTTGGGCATTTGGGGCAGTTTTGGGTGGGTTTTTTGGTTTTTTGGGGTATTTCGGGAGAGGTTTTTGGGGGGTTTTGGGTTTTTGGGGGGGCTTTTTTGGGGTATTTCGGGGCGATTTTGGGGGTTTTTTTAGGTTTTTTTTTGTGTTTGGGGTTTTTTTGGGGGGGAAGATTTGGGGTTTTTTGGGGGGGGTTCTGGGTTTTTTGGGGTTTTGGGGGTTTTTTGGGGTTTTTCGGGGTGCTTTTTTGGGGTAGTTTGGGGGGTTTTGGGGGTATTTTAGGGTTTTGGGGGTTTCTGGGGTTTTTGGGGGGGTTTGGGGGTTTTTTGGGGAAGATTGGGGGGGTTTGGGGATATTTTGGGGCTGTTTGGGGGGGTTTTGGGGTATTTCGGGAGAGGTTTTTTGGGATTTTTGGGCTTTTTGGGGGGTTTTGGGTTTTTTGGGGTATTTCCGGGCGATTTTGGGGGGTTTTTAGGGGTTTTGGGGGTTTTTTTGGGGTTTTGGGGATTTTTGGGGGGGTTTTGGGTTTTTTGGGGTTTTTTGGGGGGCTTTTTGTGTATCTGGGTTTTTGGGGTATTTCGGGGCGGGATTTTGGGGTTTTTTGGGGTATTTCGGGACAGGTTTTTGGAGTTTTTTCGGGGTATTTTGGGGCGGTTTTGGGGGTTTTTTGGGGCAGTTTTTTTGGGGCATTTCGGGACAGTTTTTTGGGATTTTTTGGGGGTTTTCGTGGTGGGTTTTTTTTGGGACGTTTTGGGGTGTTTCTGGGCAGTTTTTGGGGGTTTTTTTGGGGCTATTCCGGGGCAGTTTTTTGGGGTTTTTTTGGGTATTCCAGGGCACTTTTTTGAGCTATTCCGGGACAGGTTTTTGGATTTTTTTGGGCTATTCCAGGGCCGTTTTTGGGGTTTTTTTTGGGCTATTCCGGGTCAGTTTTTTTGGCGTTATTTGGGGCTATCCCGGGGCGGGTTTTTGGGGTTTTTCGGGGATTTTTTGGGGTTTTTCGTGGTGTTTTTTTGGGCTATTCCGGGTCAGTTTTTTCGGTTTTTTTGGGCTATTCCGCGGCCGGTTTTGGATTTTTTTTGGCTATTCCGGGACAGTTTTTTGGATTTTTTTGGGCTATTCCGGGTCAGTTTTTTTTATTTTTTTGGGCTATTCCGGGTCAGTTTTTGGGGGATTTTTTGGGCTATTCCGGGACAGTTTTTTGAGGTTTTTTTGGGCTATTCCGGGTCAGTTTTTTGGATTTTTTTGGGCTATTCCGGGGCCGTTTTTGGGGTTTTTTTTGGGCTATTCCGGGTCAGGTTTTGGGGTTTTTTGGGGCTATTCCGGGACAGTTTTTTGGATTTTTTCGGGCTATTCCGGGGCCGTTTTTGGGGTTTTTTGGGGGCTATTCCGGGGCCGTTTTTGGGGGTTTTTTTGGGCTATTCCGGGTCAGGTTTTGGGGTTTTTTGGGGCTATTCCGGGACAGTTTTTTGGATTTTTTCGGGCTATTCCGGGGCCGTTTTTGGGGTTTTTTGGGGGCTATTCCGGGGCCGTTTTTGGGGGTTTTTTTGGGCTATTCCGGGGCCGGTTTTTGGGTTTTTTTGGGCTATTCCGGGTCAGTTTTTTGGATTTTTTTGGGCTATTCCGGGTCAGTTTTTCGGTTTTTTTGGGGCTATTCCGGGTCAGTTTTTGGGGTTTTTTTGGGCTATTCCGGGTCAGTTTTTCGGTTTTTTTGGGCTATTCCGCGGCCGTTTTTGGGTTTTTTTTGGGCTATTCCGGGTCAGTTTTTTGGATTTTTTTGGGCTATTCCGGGTCAGTTTTTGGGGGATTTTTTGGGCTATTCCGGGACAGTTTTTTGAGGTTTTTTTGGGCTATTCCGGGTCAGTTTTTTGGATTTTTTTGGGCTATTCCGGGGCCGTTTTTGGGGTTTTTTTTGGGCTATTCCGGGTCAGGTTTTGGGGTTTTTTTGGGCTATTCCGGGTCAGGTTTTTGGCGTTATTTTGGGCTATTCCGGGGCCGTTTTTGGGGGTTTTTTTGGGCTATTCCGGGGCCGTTTTTGGGGTTTTTTTTGGGCTATTCCGGGGCCGTTTTTGGGGGTTTTTTGGGGGCTATTCCGGGGCCGTTTTTGGGGGTTTTTTTGGGCTATTCCGGGGCCGGTTTTTGGGGTTTTTTTGGGCTATTCCGGGGCCGGTTTTTTGGATTTTTTTGGGCTATTCCGGGACAGTTTTTTGAGGTTTTTTTGGGCTATTCCGGGACAGTTTTTTGGATTTTTTTGGGCTATTCCGGGGCCGTTTTTGGGGTTTTTTTTGGGCTATTCCGGGTCAGTTTTGGGGGTTTTTTTGGGGCTATTCCGGGTGTTTTTGGGGTTTTTTTGGGCTATTCCGGGTCAGTTTTTCGGTTTTTTTGGGCTATTCCGCGGCCGTTTTTGGGTTTTTTTTGGGCTATTCCGGGACAGTTTTTTGGCGTTATTTGGGGCTATCCCGGGGCGGGTTTTGGGGGGTTTTCGGGGATTTTTTGGGGTTTTTCGTGGTGTTTTTTTGGGCTATTCCGGGTCAGTTTTTTGGATTTTTTTGGGCTATTCCGGGGCCGTTTTTGGGGTTTTTTTGGGCTATTCCGGGGCCGTTTTTGGGTTTTTTTTGGGCTATTCCGGGTCAGTTTTTTGGATTTTTTTGGGCTATTCCGGGTCAGTTTTTGGGGGATTTTTTGGGCTATTCCGGGACAGTTTTTTGGCGTTATTTTGGGCTATTCCGCGGCCGTTTTTGGGGTTTTTTTTGGGCTATTCCGGGGCCGGTTTTTGGGGGTTTTTTTGGGCTATTCCGCGGCCGTTTTTGGGGGGTTTTTTTGGGCTATTCCAGGGCCGGTTTTTGGGTTTTTTTGCGCTATCCCGGTGCAGTTTTTTGGCGCTATTTCGCGCTATCCCGGTGCAGTTTTTTGGGGTTTTTTTTTTGGGGGGGGGGCTATTCCAGGTTCTTTCCGGGGCCGGGGGGGTCCCGCACGCACCCTTGATGCGCTCGCCCTTGCTGAGGCTCAGCTCGCCCTCGCCCTGGGCCTGGTAGGGTCGCACGGCCAGGAAGGTCCGTCCGGGCACGGCCGAGTAGAGTTTGCGCTTCACCCCCCGGGACCCCAAAGTGCCCCCCGGGGTCCCCCCCGCGCCGGGGTCCCGGCTCAGGCCGCTCGAGCTGGGGGGGGACAGGGGGGGGACACAGGTGGGACCCCCGGCAAAGGCAGCCGGAGTCCCCAAATTGGGGTCCCAGAGATCTGATTTGGGGTCCTGGACCCCGATTTGGGGTCTTAAAGTCCCGATTTGGGGTCTTAAAGTCCCGATTTGGGGTCTTAAAGTCCCGGTTTGGGGGCCCAGAGTTCTGATTTGGGGTCCCAGAGTCCCCATTTGGGGTCCTGGAGTCTCCATTTGGTGTCCCAGTTCTAAACTGGGGTCCCAGAGCCTCAAATTTGGGGTCTTAAAGTCCCGATTTGGGGTCCCAGAGTTCTGATTTGGGGTCCTGGACCCCGATTTGGGGTCTTAAAGTCCCGATTTGGGGTCCCAGAGTTCTGATTTGGGGTCCTGGACCCCCGATTTGGGGTCTTAAAGTCCCGATTTGGGGTCTTAAAGTCCCGATTTGGGGGCCCAGAGTTCTGATTTGGGGTCCTGGACCCCCGATTTGGGGTCTTAAAGTCCCGATTTGGGGTCTTAAAGTCCCGATTTGGGGGCCCAGAGTTCTGATTTGGGGTCCCAGACCCTCAAATTGGGGTCTCGGGGTTCCAATTTGGGGTCTTAAAGTCCCGATTTGGGGTCCCAAAGTCCCGATTTGGGGTCCTGGACCCCGATTGGGCGTCCCAGAGCCTAAAATTGGGGTCTCGGGGTTCCAATTTGGAGTCCCAGACTCCCAATTTGGGGTCTTAAAGTCCCGATTTGGGGTCCTGGACCCCGATTTGGGGTGTTAAAGTCCCGGTTTGGGGTCCCAGAGTTCTGATTTGGGGTCCTGGACCCCGATTTGGGGTGTTAAAGTCCCCGTTTGGGGTCTCAGAGTTCCGATTTGGGGTCCCGGACCCCCGATTTGGGGTCCTGGAGTCTCCATTTGGGATCCCAGTTCTAAACTGGGGTCCTGGACCCCGATTTGAGGTCTTAAAGTCCCGATTTGGGGTCCCAGAGCCTCAAATTGGGGTCTCGGGGTTCCAATTTGGGGTCCCGGACCCCCGATTTGGGGTCCCAGTTCTAAACTGGGGTCCCACAGCCCCAAATTTGGGTCCCAAAGTCCCCATTTGGGGTCCTGGAGTCTCCATTTGGGGTCCCAGTTCTAAACTGGGGTCCCAGACCCTCAAATTTGGGTCTTAAAAGTCCCCAAAGCCCCTCAAATCCCCCCAAATGCCACCCAGACCCCCCCCCAATCTCCCCTACACCCCCCAGGCCCCCCAAATCCCCCCCAAATCCCCCCCAAATCCCCTCTAGACCCCCCCAAACTCCCCCAAATCCCCCCCAGACCCCCCAAATCCCCCCCAAGTCCCCCTAAATCTCCCCTAGACCCACCCAACCCCCCCAAACCCCCTCTAGACCCCCCAACGCCCCCCAAATCCCTCCTGGACCCCCCCAAATCCACGTAAATCCCCCCAAATCCCCCCAAATCGCCCCCAGTTCCCCCCAAATTCCCCCAACCCCCCCCCAAATCCCCCCAAATCGCCCCCAAAACCCCCTCCCCCGTACCTGGGCCTCCCCCGGGGCTGCTCTGGGTGCCCCTTCCGGGGGTCCCAACACCCAAAATCCCCCCAAACTCCCCCAAATTCCCCCAAATCCCCCCCAGACTCCCCTAAATCCCCCTAAATCCCCACAAATCCCCCCCAAATTCCCCCAAACTCCCCCAAATCCCCCTAAATCTCCCTCAAAATCCCCTCTAGACCCCCCAAATTCCTCCTAGACCCCCAAAATCCCCCCCAAATCCCCCTAAATCCCCCCCAAATCTCCCCTAGACTCCCCAGACACCCCCAAAATCCCCCTAGACCCTCCCAAATCCCCCTAAATCTCCCCTAGACCCCCTCAAATCCCCCCAACCCCCCCCAAGCGCCCCCCAAATCCCCCCAAACGCCCCCAACGCCCCCAAGACCTTCCCCAAACGCCCCCAGATGCCCCCGCCCCCCAAATCTCCCTAAATCCTCCCCAAATCCCCCTAAATCCCCCAAATCCCCCCAAATCTCCCCCAGACCCCCGCAAATCCCCCCCAAATCCCCCTCAAATCCCCCTAAATCCTCCCCAAATCCCCCTCAATCTCCCCAGACTCCCTCAAACGCCCCCCAGATCCCCCCAAATCCCCCCAAATCCCCCCCAAATCTGCCCCCAAGCCCCCCTCCCCCCGTACCTGGGCCTCCCCCGGGGCTGCTCTGGGTGCCCCTTCCGGGGGTCCCAACACCCAAAATCCCCCCAAACTCCCCCAAATCTCCCTCAATCCACCCCAAATCCCCCCAAATCCCCCCTCAATTCCCCCAGACTCCCTCAAACGCCCCCCAAATCCCCCCCAAATCCCCCCAAATCCCCCCAAACCCCCCCAAACGCCCCCCAAACCCCCCTGCCCCGTACCTGGGCCTCCCCCGGGGCTGCTCTGGGTGCCCCTTCCGGGGGTCCCAACCCCCAAAATCCCCCCAAACTCCCCCAAATCCCCCTCAATCCGCCCCAAATCCCCCCAAATCCCCCTCAATTCCCCCAGACTCCCTCAAACGCCCCCCAAATCCCCCCAAATCCCACCCAAACCCCCCCAAATCGCCCCAAATCCTCCTAAATCCACCCCAAATCCCCCCAGAACCCCCAAATCCCCCTAAATCTGCCCCAAATCCCCCCAAATCCCCCAAACTCCCCCAAATCCCCCCAAATCCCCCCCAAATCCCCCCAAACCCCCCCAAGCCCCCCTCCCCCCGTACCTGGGCCTCCCCCGGGGCTGCTCTGGGTGCCCCTTCCGGGGGTCCCAACACCCAAAATCCCCCCAAACTCCCCCAAATCCCCCTCAATCCGCCCCAAATCCCCCCAAATCCCCCTCAATTCCCCCAGACTCCCTCAAACGCCCCCCAAATCCCCCCAAATCCCACCCAAACCCCCCCAAATCGCCCCAAATCCTCCTAAATCCACCCCAAATCCCCCCCAGAACCCCCAAATCCCCCTAAATCTGCCCCAAATCCCCGCAAATCCCCCAAACTCCCCCAAATTCCCCCAAATCCCCCCCAAATCCCCCTCAAACCCCCCCAAATCCCCCCATATCCCCCCAAATCCCACCCAAACCCCCCCAAACCCCCCTCCCCCGTACCTGGGCCTCCCCCGGGGCTGCTCTGGGTGCCCCTTCCGGGGGTCCCAACACCCAAAATCCCCCCAAACTCCCCCAAAACCCCCCAAATCCCCCTAAATCCCCCCCAAATCCCACCCAACCGCCCCCCAAACCCCCCTGCCCCGTACCTGGGCCTCCCCCGGGGCTGCTCTGGGTGCCCCTTCCGGGGGTCCCAACACCCAAAATCCCCCCAAACTCCCCCAAATCCCCCTCAATCCGCCCCAAATCCCCCCTCAATTCCCCCAGACTCCCTCAAACGCCCCCCAAATCCCCCCCAAATCCCCCCAAATCCCCCCAAATCCCCCCCAAGTCCCCCCAAATCCCCCCAAATCCCCCCAAACCCCCCCAAACCCCCCTGCCCCGTACCTGGGCCTCCTCCAGGACTGCTCTGGGTGCCCCTTCCGGGGGTCCCAACACCCAAAATCCCCCCAAACTCCCCCAAATCTCCCTCAATCCGCCCCAAATCCCCCCAAATCCCCCCTCAATTCCCCCAGACTCCCTCAAACGCCCCCCAAATCCCCCCCAAATCCCCCCAAATCCCCCCAAATCCCCCCCAAACGCCCCCCAAACCCCCCCAAACCCCCCTGCCCCGTACCTGGGCCTCCCCCGGGGCTGCTCTGGGTGCCCCTTCCGGGGGTCCCAACACCCAAAATCCCCCCAAACTCCCCCAAATCCCCCCAGACTCCCCTAAATCCCCCTAAATCCCCCCCAAATCCCCCCCAAACCCCCCCAAACCCCCCTGCCCCGTACCTGGGCCTCCCCCAGGGCTGCTCTGGGTGCCCCTTCCGGGGGTCCCAACACCCAAAATCCCCCCAAACTCCCCCAAATTCCCCCCCAGACTCCCCTAAATCCCCACAAATCCCCCCAAATCGCCTCAAATCCCCCCTCAAACCCTCCCAAATCCCCCCCAAATCCCCCCAAACCCCCCTGCCCCGTACCTGGGCCTCCCCCGGGGCTGCCTGCGGGGCTCCTCCGGGTGCCGCCCGCGGGAGGGGGAGCGGGCCCGAGCCCCCCGGGGGGAGCTGGCGCTGCGCAGGGTCCCGGAGGGGGGGCGGGGGGCCGGGGGGGCTCCGGGGGGGCCCCTCAGGACCCACTCGGGCAGGGCCCCCCCGCCCGTGTCGCTGTTGGCGCGGAGGAGGCGCTGGGGGGGCAGCGGCAGCCCCCGGACCCCCTCCCGGCGGCACCCCGCGAACTGGGGGCTCTCCTGGAACGGCACTGGGGGGGCGTCAGGGGGGGCTGGGAGGGCTGGGAGGGGGTTTGGGGGGGTTTGAGGGGGATTTGGGGGGGCTGGGAGGGGCTTTGGGGGGGTTTGGGGGGGATTTGGGGGGCTCTGGGTGGGATTGGGGGGGGTTTGGGGGGGATTTGGGGGGGCTGGGAGGGGGTTTGGGGGGGTCTGGGGGGAGGTTGGGGGGCCTGGGGGGGTTTGGGGGGGATTTGGGGAGATTTGGGGGGGCCTTGGGGGGGTTTGGGGGAATTTGGGGGGATTTGAGGGGGTCTGGGGGGGTTTGGGGGGGTTTGGGTGGGTTTGGTGGGATTTGGGGGGAATTTGGGGGGGTTGGGGAGGTTTGAGGGGGTTTGGGGGGTTTGGGGGGGATTTGGGGGGGTCTGGGAGGGGGTTTGGGGGGTTTTGGGGGGGTTGAGAGGATTTGGGGAGGTTTGGGGGGGTTTGGGGGGGGTTGGGGGGTTTTGGGGGGGATTTGGGGGGGATTTGGGGGGGTCTGGGGGGGTCTGGAGGGGTTTGGGGCTCTCCTGGAACGGCACTGGGAGGGCGTCAGGGGGGGCTGGGAGGGCTGGGAGGGGATTTGGGGGGGATTTGGGGGGGCTGGGAGGGGGTTTGGGGGGGATTTGGGGGGGATCTGGGGGGTCCAGGGGGGTTTGGGAGGATTTGGGGGGGGTTGGGTGGGATTTGGGCGATTTGGGGGGGATTTGAGGCGATTTGGGGGTGGTTTGAGGGGGATTTGGGGGGGCTGGGAGGGGGTTTGGGGGGTTTGGGGGGGTCTGGGGGGTCTAGGGGGGTTTGGGGGGGATTTGGGGGGATTTGGGGGGGGTTGGGGGGATTTGAGGGGGATTTGGGGGGGTTTGGGTGGGATTTGGGGGGGATTTGGGGGGCTCTGGGTGGGATTTGGAGGGGATTTGGGGGGGGTTGGGGAGGTTTGAGGGGGGTTGGGGGGGTTTGGGGGGGTTGAGAGGATTTGGGGAGGTTTGGGGGGGTTTGGGGGGGGGTTGGGGGATTTTGGGGGGGATTTGGGGGGGTCTGGGGGGGTCTGGAGGGGTTTGGGGCTCTCCTGGAATGGCACTGGGGGGCGTCAGGGGGGGCTGGGGGGGGGGTTGGGGGGGTTGGGGGGGTCTGGGGGGTCTAGGGGGGTTTGGGGGGGATTTGAGGGGGTTTGGGTGGGATTGGGGGGGGTCTGGGGGGGATTTGGGCGGATTTAGGGGGATTTGGGGCGATTTGGGGGGGGTTGGGTGGGATTTGGGGGGGTTGGGGAGGTTTGAGGGGGTTTGGGGGGGTTTGGGGCGGATTTGGGGGGGTCTGGGGGGAGGTTGGGGGGCCTTGGGGGGGTTTGGGGGGGATTTGGGGGGATTTGAGGGGGTCTGGGGGGTTTGGGGGGGATTTGGGGAGGTTTGCGGGGGATTTGGGGGGATTTGGGGGGGATTTGGGGGGCTCTGGGTGGGGAGGTGATTTGGGGGGGATTTGGGGGGGTCTGGGAGGGGGTTTGGGGCGGATTTGGGGGGATTTGGGGGGGTTTGGGGGGGATTTGAGGGGGTCTGGGAGGGGGTTTGGGGGGTTTTGGGGGTTGAGAGGATTTGGGGAGGTTTGGGGGGGTTTGGGTGGGATTTGGGGGGATTTGGGGGGGATTTGGGGGGATTTGGGGGGGTCTGGGGGGGTCTGGAGGGTTTGGGGCTCTCCTGGAACGGCACTGGGGGGGCGTCAGGGGGGGCTGGGAGGGCTGGGAGGGGATTTGGGGGGGTTTGAGGGGGATTTGGGGGGGTCTGGAGGGGGTTTGGGGGGGATTTGGGGGGATTTGGGGGGGTCTGGAGGGGGTTTGGGGGGCCTTGGGGGGTTTTGGGGAGGTTTAGGGGGGATTTAGGGGGCTGGGGGGGTGTCCGGGGGTCTCTGGGGAGGGGTTTGGGGGCCATTGGAGAGGATTTGGGGTCTGGGGGAGGTTTTGGGGAGGGATTTTGGGGGGGGGGGGGGGGAGGATTTGGGGACCACCAGAGGAGGGGGACCCCCCCCCCCCCAAATTCCCCCCCGTGTCCCCCCTACTCAAATCCCCCCTTGTCCCGCCCCAAACCCCCCCAGTCCCGATGTCCCCAAACTCCCCCCGATGTCCCCAAATTCCCCTCCCCCGGTGTCCCCAAACCCCCCCGGTGTCCCCAAACCCCCCCTGCCCTCGTGTCCCCAAACCCCCCCCCATCCCGATGTCCCCAAATCCCCCCGATGTCCCCAAACCCCCTCGTTGTCCCCAACCTCCCCCGGTGTCCCCAAACCCCCCCCCGATGTCCCCAAGCCCCCCCCCCAATGTCCCCAAACCCCCCCCCGGTGTCCCCAAACCCCCCCTGTCCCGATGTCCCCAAACCCCCTGGCCCCCCCGATGCCCCCAAACCCCTCCCGATGTCCCCAAGCCCCCCTGCCCCCCCAATGTCCCCAAACCCCCCAGTCCCGATGTCCCCAAATCCCCCCCGATGTCCCCAAACTCCCCCAGTCCCGATGTCCCCAAACCCCCCCCCCCGTCCCGGTGTCCCCAACCCCCCCCCGGTGTCCCCAAGCCCCCCCCGGTGTCCCCAACCCCCCCCCAATGTCCCCAAACCCCCCCCCCGGTGTCCCCAAATCCCCCCCGATGTCCCCAAACCCCCCCTGTCCCGATGTCCCCAAGCCCCCCCGGTGTCCCCAACCCCCCCCCGGTGTCCCCAAGCCCCCCCGGTGTCCCCAAGCCCCCCGCCCCCCCCGCTCACCCACGTCGCTGTCCCGGTGGTTCTTGATGAGCTCCCCCAGCTCGAAATTCCCGGCGATCACCGCCACCTTCGGGGGGAGGGGACAGAGAGGGGACAGAGGGGACAGAGGGACAGAGAGGGGACAGAGGGACAGAGGGGACAGAGAGGGGACAGAGGGACAGAGGGACAGAGGGGACAGAGGGACAGAGGGGACAGGGAGGGGACAGAGGGACAGAGGGGACAGGGAGGGGACAGAGGGACAGAGGGACAGAGGGGACAGAGGGACAGAGGGGACAGGGAGGGGACACTCAGCCCGGGGGTCAGTGCCACCCCCTCAGTGCCACCCCCCCAGTGCCACCTGCAACGGGCTCTGTCCCCCAGTGTCCTCCCAGTGTCCTCCCAGTGTCCCCAATGTCCTCCCGGTGTCCCCAGTGTCCCCAGTGTCACCTGGAACAGGGTCTGTCCCCAGTGTCCCCCCAGTGCCCCCCAGTGTCCCCCAGTGTCCCCAGTGTCCCCCAGTGTCCCCAGTGCCCCCAGTGCCCCCCAGTGCCCCCAGTGCCCCCAGTATCACCTGGAACAGGGTCTGTCCCCAGTGCCCCCAGTGCCCCCCAGTGCCCCCAGTGCCCCCAGTATCACCTGGAACAGGGTCTGTCCCCAGTGTCCCCAGTGTCCCCAGTGTCCCCAGTGCCCCCCAGTGCCCCCAGTGCCCCCAGTGCCCCCAGTATCACCTGGAACAGGGTCTGTCCCCAGTGTCCCCCAGTGCCCCCCAGTGCCCCCAGTGCCCCCAGTATCACCTGGAACAGGGTCTGTCCCCAGTGTCCCCAGTGTCCCCCAGTGCCCCCCAGTGCCCCCAGTGCCCCCAGTATCACCTGGAACAGGGTCTGTCCCCAGTGTCCCCAGTGTCCCCAGTGTCCCCAGTGCCCCCCAGTGCCCCCAGTGCCCCCAGTGCCCCCAGTATCACCTGGAACAGGGTCTGTCCCCAGTGTCCCCAGTGCCCCCCAGTGCCCCCAGTGTCCCCAGTGCCCCCAGTGCCCCCAGTGTCACCTGGAACAGGGTCTGTCCCCAGTGTCCCCCAGTGTCCCCAGTGTCCCCAGTGCCCCCCAGTGCCCCCCAGTGCCCCCCAGTGCCCCCAGTATCACCTGGAACGGGGTCTGGCCGCTGTTGTTCTTCACCTCCTTGTTGGCCCCGCGGTACAGGAGGATGCGGGCGCAGCTCTCCTGGGGGGCACCGATGGCACCAAAATGTCCCCAACGCCCCCAGTGCTCCCCCAGTGCCCCCCAGTGCCCCCCCAGTGTCCGCCCAGTGCCCCCCAGTGCCCCCCCAGTGCCCCCCAATGTCCCCAGTCTCCCCAGTGTCCCCCCAGTGTCCCCAGTGTCCCCGTGTCCCCCAACGTTCCCAGTGCCCCCCCAGTGTCCCCAATGCCTCCCAGTGTCCCCCCAGTCTCCCCAGTGTCCCCAACGTCTCCAACGTCCCCCCAGTGTCCCCCAGTGCCCCCCAGTGTCCCCCCCAGTGCGTCCCCAATGTCCCCCAGTGTCCCCAGTGCCCCCCAATGTCCCCCAATGTCCCCCAGTGTCCCCCCAGTGTCCCCAGTAACCCCCAATGCCCCCCAGTGTTCCCCCAACGTCCCCAGTGCCCCCCCAGTGTCCCCAATATCCCCAACCCCCCCAATGTCCCCCATGTCCCCCAATGTCCCCCCAATGTCCCCAATGTCCCCAATGTCCCCCCAATGTCCCCAATGTCCCCAATGTCCCCAATGTCCCCCCAATCCCCCCAATCCCCCCGATGTCCCCAAATGGCCCCGATGTCCCCAAATGGCCCCGATGTCCCCAAATCCCCCCAATGTCCCCAATGTCCCCCCAATGTCCCCAATCCCCCCAATCCCCCCGATGTCCCCAATGTCCCCGATGTCCCCAATCCCCCCAATCCCCCCGATGTCCCCGATGGCCCCGATGTCCCCAAATGGCCCCGATGTCCCCAAATCCCCCCAATGTCCCCAATGTCCCCCCAATGTCCCCAATCCCCCCAATCCCCCTGATGTCCCCAATGTCCCCGATGTCCCCGATGGCCCCGATGTCCCCAAATGGCCCCGATGTCCCCAAATCCCCCCAATGTCCCCAATGTCCCCCCAATGTCCCCAATCCCCCCAATCCCCCCAATCCCCCCAATGTCCCCGATGTCCCCAACCCCCCCAATCCCCCCGATGTCCCCAATGTCCCCGATGTCCCCAATCCCCCCAATCCCCCCGATGTCCCCGATGTCCCCAAATGGCCCCGATGTCCCCGCAGTGTCACCTTGTTGTAGAGGGCGCAGATGTGCAGCGCGGTGTTGCCGGACGCGTTCTGTGCGGCCGCCTCGGCCCCGTAGAACAGCAAATGCTCCAAGTGCTGCGAGTGGCCGTGCTGGCACGCCTGGGGACAGCGGGGACATGGTGGGGACAGCGGGGACATCAGGGGACATCGGGGGGGACAGCGGGGACAGAAGGGACAGAGGGGACATCAGGACATTGGGGGACAGTGGAGACAGTGGGACATGGGGGGACATCAGGGACATCAGGACATTGGGGGGACAACGGGGACAGAGGGGACAGAGGGGACATCAGGACATCGTGGGGACATTGGGGGACAGCAGGGACATCGAGGGGAAAACGGGGACATCAGGGACATCAGGGACATCAGGACATTGGGGGACAGTGGGGACAGCGGGGGACAGCGGGGACATCGGGACATTGAGGGGACAGTGGAGACAGTGGGACATGGGGGGACATCAGGGACATCAGGACATTGGGGGGACAATGGGGACAGAGGGGACAGAGGGGACATCGTGGGGACATTGGGGGGACAGCAGGGAACTCGGGACAGAAGGGACATCAGGGACATCAGGACATTGGGGGGGACATCAGGGACATAGGAGGGACAGCGGGGACAGCGGGGACATCCGGACATCAGAGGGATTGGGGACACCAAGGGGACACCAGGGGGACACCAGGGGGACACACGGTGACACACAGTGACAGGGTGACACAAGGTGACACAGGGTGACAATGGGGTGATGCAGTGATGGGGTGACACGGTGACACACGGTGACACAGGGTGACACAGGGTGACACAGTGACAGGGTGACACAGGGTGACACAGGGTGACACACAGTGACACAGGGTGACAATGGGGTGATGCAGTGATGGGGTGACACGGTGACACACGGTGACACAGGGTGACACACGGTGACACAGGGTGACACAGTGACACAGGGTGACACGGGGTGACAGGGTGACACAGGGTGACACACAGTGACACAGGGTGACACAGTGACACAGGGTGACAGGGTGACACACGGTGACACAGGGTGACAATGGGTGACACAGGGTGACACAGTGACAGGGTGACACACGGTGACACAGGGTGACACAGGGTGACACACAGTGACAGGGTGACAGGGTGACAGGGTGACAGGGTGACACAGGATGACACACAGTGACACAGGGTGACAGTGACAGGGTGACACACGGTGACACAGGGTGACAATGGGGTGATGCAGTGATGGTGTGACACGGTGACACAGGGTGACACACGGTGACACAGGGTGACAGGGTGACACAGGGTGACACAGGGTGACACAGGGTGACACGGGGTGACACAGGGTGACACAGTGACAGGGTGACACACGGTGACACAGGGTGACACAGGGTGACACAGTGACACAGGGTGACACGGGGTGACACAGGGTGACACAGGGTGACAGGGTGACACACGGTGACACAGGGTGACACAGGGTGACACAGGGTGACACAGTGACACAGGGTGACACGGGGTGACACAGGGTGACACAGTGACATGGTGACACACGGTGACACAGGGTGACACACGGTGACAGGGTGACACACGGTGACACAGGGTGACACAGGGTGACACAGGGTGACAGGGTGACACACGGTGACACAGGGTGACAGGGTGACACACGGTGACACAGTGACAGGGTGACACAGGGTGACACAGGGTGACACACAGTGACACAGGGTGACAATGGGGTGATGCAGTGATGGGGTGACACGGTGACACACGGTGACACAGGGTGACACACGGTGACACAGGGTGACACAGTGACACAGGGTGACACGGGGTGACAGGGTGACACAGGGTGACACACAGTGACACAGGGTGACACAGTGACACAGGGTGACAGGGTGACACACGGTGACACAGGGTGACAATGGGTGACACAGGGTGACACAGTGACAGGGTGACACACGGTGACACAGGGTGACACAGGGTGACACACAGTGACAGGGTGACAGGGTGACAGGGTGACAGGGTGACACAGGATGACACACAGTGACACAGGGTGACAGTGACAGGGTGACACACGGTGACACAGGGTGACAATGGGGTGATGCAGTGATGGTGTGACACGGTGACACAGGGTGACACACGGTGACACAGGGTGACAGGGTGACACAGGGTGACACAGGGTGACACAGGGTGACACGGGGTGACACAGGGTGACACAGGGTGACAGGGTGACACACGGTGACACAGGGTGACACAGGGTGACACAGGGTGACACAGTGACAGGGTGACACAGGGTGACACAGGGTGACACAGGGTGACACAGTGACACAGGGTGACACAGGGTGACACAGGCTGTCCCTGTCACCTGGTGGATCTCCTGCCAGCCGTTCTTGTCAGCCGTGCCCAGGTGACACAGGGTGACAATGGGGTGATGCAGTGATGGGGTGACACGGTGACACAGGGTGACACAGGGTGACACAGGGTGACACAGTGACAGGGTGACACACGGTGACACAGGGTGACACAGGGTGACACAGTGACACAGGGTGACACGGGGTGACACAGGGTGACACAGGGTGACAGGGTGACACACGGTGACACAGGGTGACACAGGGTGACACAGGGTGACACAGTGACACAGGGTGACACGGGGTGACACAGGGTGACACAGTGACATGGTGACACACGGTGACACAGGGTGACACACGGTGACAGGGTGACACACGGTGACACAGGGTGACACAGGGTGACACAGGGTGACAGGGTGACACACGGTGACACAGGGTGACACAGTGACAGGGTGACACAGTGACACACGGTGACACAGGGTGACACAGTGACAGGGTGACACACGGTGACAGGGTGACACAGGGTGACACACGGTGACAGGGTGACACAGGGTGACACAGGGTGACACAGGGTGACACAGTGACAGGGTGACACGGGGTGACACGGGGTGACACAGGGTGACACAGGGTGACACAAGGTGACACAGGGTGACACAGGGTGACACAGGGTGACACAGTGACAGGGTGACACAGGGTGACAGGGTGACACACGGTGACACAGAGTGACACAGGGTGACACAGGGTGACACAGTGACAGGGTGACACAGGGTGACACTCGGTGACACAGGGTGACACAGTGACACAGGGTGACACGGGGTGACACAGGGTGACACAGGGTGACACAAGGTGACACGGGGTGACACAGTGACAGGGTGACACACGGTGACACATGGTGACAGGGTGACACAGGGTGACAGGGTGACAGTGACAGGGTGACACAGGGTGACACAGTGACAGGGTGACACACGGTGACACAGGGTGACAATGAGGTGATGCAGTGATGGGGTGATGCAGTGATAGTGTGACACAGGGTGACACGGGGTGACACAGGGTGACAGGGTGACAGGGTGACACAGGGTGACACAGGGTGACACAGTGACAGGGTGACACACGGTGACAGGGTGACACAGGGTGACACAGGGTGACACAGTGACAGGGTGACACGGGGTGACACGGGGTGACACAGGGTGACACAGGGTGACACAAGGTGACACAGGGTGACACAGGGTGACAGGGTGACAGGGTGACACACGGTGACACAGGGTGACACAGGGTGACACAGTGACAGGGTGACACAGGGTGACACTCGGTGACACAGGGTGACACAGGGTGACACAGGGTGACACAGTGACAGGGTGACACAGGGTGACACAGGGTGACACAGTGACAGGGTGACACAGTGACAGGGTGACACAGGGTGACACTCGGTGACACACGGTGACACAGGGTGACACACGGTGACACAGGGTGACAGGGTGACAGGGTGACACAGGGTGACACAGGGTGACACAGTGACACAGGGTGACACAGGGTGACACACGGTGACACAGGGTGACACAGGGTGACACAGGGTGACACAGGGTGACACAGGCTGTCCCTGTCACCTGGTGGATCTCCTGCCAGCCGTTCTCGTCGGCCGTGCCGATGTGGGCGCGGTTGTAGAGCAGCAGCTCGCAGCAGCGCGGGTCCCCCCCCACCATGGCCGTGTGGTACAGGGGGGTCAGGCCCCGCCGGTCTTTGTAGTTCGGGGACCCCCCCAGGTCCAGCAGCGCCTGCGGGGGGAGGGGCGGGGGGGGGGGGGCACCCACTCGTGACACCCTCGGGAACCCCCGGGGACACCCCCAGATCGCCCCCACCAACCCCTGCCCCTCCCCCATGGGCACTGCCACGAGTCCCCCACACCCCCCCCGTGTCCCCCTGTCCCCTGTGGGTGTCCCCCTGTCCTGTGGGTGTCCCCCTGTCCCCCGTGAGGTGTCCCCCTGTCCCTTGGGGTGTCCCCCTGCCCCGTGGGGTGTCCCCCTCTCCTTTGGGGTGTCCCCCTGTCCCCGTGGGGCGTCCCCCTGTCGGGGTGTCCCCCTGTCCCCCGTGACGTGTCCCTCTGTCCCCTGTGGGTGTCCCCCTGTCCCCTGTGGGTGTCCCCCTGTCCATTGGGGTGTCCCCCTGTCCCCTTTGGGTGTCCCCGTGCCCCGTGGGGTGTCCCCCTGTCCTGTGGGTGTCCTCCTGTCCCCTGTGCGGTGTCCCCCTGTCCCCGTGGGGTGTCCCCCTGTCCATTGGGGTGTCCCCCTGTCCCCTGTGCGGTGTCCCCCTGTCCCCGTGGGGTGTCCCCCTGTCCATTGGGGTGTCCCCCTGTCCCCCGTGAGGTGTCCCCCTGTCCCCTGTGGGTGTCCCCCTGTCCCCCCGTGGGGTGTCCCCCTGTCCCTTGGGGTGTCCCCCTGTCCTGTGGGTGTCCCCCTGTCCCCGTGGGGTGTCCCCCTGTCCCCGTGAGGTGTCCCCCTGTCCCCCCGTGGGGTGTCCCCCTGCCCCGTGGGGTGTCCCCCTGTCCTGTGGGTGTCCCCCTGTCCCCTGTAGGTGTCCCCGTGCCCCGTGGGGTGTCCCCCTGTCCCTTGGGGTGTCCTCCTGTCCCCTGTGCGGTGTCCCCCTGTCCCCCCGTGGGGTGTCCCCCTGTTGGGGTGTCCCCCTGTCCCCCGTGAGGTGTCCCCCTGTCCCCTGTGGGTGTCCCCCTGTCCCCCCGTGGGGTGTCCCCCTGTCCCTTGAGGTGTCCCCCTGTCCTGTGGGTGTCCCCCTGCCCCGTGGGGTGTCCCCCTCTCCCTTGGGGTGTCCCCCTGTCCTGTGGGTGTCCCCCTGTCCCCCGTGACGTGTCCCCCTGTCCCCTGTGGGTGTCCCCCTGTCCATTGGGGTGTCCCCCTGTCCCCTGTGGGTGTCCCCCTGTCCCGTGGGTGTCCCCCTCTCCCTTGGGGTGTCCCCCTGTCCCCCGTGAGGTGTCCCCCTGTCCCCTGTGGGTGTCCCCCTGTCCATTGGGGTGTCCCCCTCTCCCTTGGGGTGTCCCCCTGTCCCCTTTGGGTGTCCCCCTGCCCCGTGGGATGTCCCCCTGTCCCTCCCCCGTGTCCCTCCTGTCCTGTGGGGTGTCCCCCTGTCCCCCCGTGGGGTGTCCCCCTCTCCCATGGGATGTCCCCCTGTCCTGTGGGGTGTCCCCCTGTCCCTTGGGGTGTCCTCCTGTCCCCTGTGCGGTGTCCCCCTGTCCCCTGTGGGTGTCCCCCTGTCCCCCGTGGGGTGTCCCCCTGTCCCCATGGGATGTCCCCGTGCCCCGTGGGTGTCCCTCTCTCCCTTGGGGTGTCCCCCTGTCCCCATGGGATGTCCCCCCTGTCCTGTGGGTGTCCCCGTGCCCCGTGGGGTGTCCCCCTGTCCATTGGGGTGTCCCCCTGTCCCCTGTGGGTGTCCCCCTGTCCCCTTTGGGTGTCCCCCTGTCCCATGGGATGTCCCCCTGTCCATTGGGGTGTCCCCCTGTCCTGTGGGTGTCCCCCTGTCCCCTGTAGGTGTCCCCCTGCCCCGTGGGGTGTCCCCCTCTCCCTTGGGGTGTCCCCCTGTCCCCTTTGGGTGTCCCCCTGCCCCATGGGGTGTCCCCCTGCCCCATGGGATGTCCCCGTGCCCCATGGGGTGTCCCCCTGTCCTGTGGGTGTCCCCCTGTCCCATGGGGTGTCCCCGTGCCCCGTGGGGTGTCCCCACGCGTGTCCGCACCAGCAGCGCGGGGTAGCGGCGGGTGCAGACCGCCCGGTGCAGCGCCGTGGCCCCGTCGCGGGCGCGGAAGTCCAGGTGAGCCCCTCCGAGGCAGAGCAGGCGGATGATCTCCACCTCCCCCGGGCCCTCGCGCTGCGCCGCCAGCGTCAGCGGCGTCTCTGGGGACAGCGGGGGCGTGGGGACGTTGGGGACATTTGGGAGCATTGGGGACATTTGGGGTGTTGGGGACATTGGAGACATTGGGGGCGTTGGGGGCGTTGGGGACATTGGGGACATTTGGGGTGTTGGGGACATTTGGGGACATTGGGGACATTGGGGACATTTGGGGTGTTGGGGACATTTGGGGACATTGGGGACATTGGGGACATTGGGGGCGTTGGGGACATTGGGGACATTTGGGGTGTTGGGGACATTTGGGGACATTGGGGACATTGGGGGCGGGGGGACATTGGGGACATTGGGAGGAATTGGGGACATTGGGGACATTTGGGGTGTTGGGGACACGTGGGGACATTGGGGCACTGAGGGCATTGGGGGCATTGGGGGGAATTGGGGACATTGGGGACATTTGGGGACATTGGGGACATTGGGGGCGTTGGGGGCATTGGGGGCATTGGGGGCATTGGGGGCATTGGGGGTGGGGGGGCATTGGGGACATTGGGAGGAATTGGGGACATTGGGGACATTTGGGGACATTTGGGGACATTGGAGGATGGGGGAACATTGGGGACATTGGGGGCGTTGGGGGCATTGGGGACATTTGGGGTATTGGGGACATTTGGGGACATTGGGGGACATTTGGGGACATTGGGGACATTGGAGGATGGGGGGACATTGGGGACATTGGGGACATTGGGGGCGTTGGGGGCATTGGGGACATTTGGGGTATTGGGGACATTTGGGGACATTGGAGGATGGGGGGGCATTGGGGACATTGGGGGCATTTGGGACATTTGGGGTGTTGGGGACATTTGGGACATTGGGGGGCGTTGGGGGTATTGGGGGGGTTTGGGGACATTTGGGGGGACATTGGGGGATTGGGGGTATTGGGGGGGCTTTGGGGACATTTGGGGACCTCAGGGGTGGGGGACCCTGGGGGAAGGGTGTGGCCCAGGGAATTTGGGGGGGGGTCCCAGGGGGGTTTGGGGATCTCCCTGAGGATTTGGGGTGCCCCGAGGTATTGGGGGGGGGGGTCCCGCCGGGATTTCGGGGTGTCCCCGAGGATTTTGGGGTGGGGTGGGGGTCTCACCCCCCGAGTCCGAGTCGTGGTAGTTGGGGTCCAGCCCCCGCTCCAGCAGCCGCGCCACCTTCTCGGCCGAGCCGTGCTGGACGTAGTCCAGAAACTTCCGGAGCCCCGTCTGGGGACAGAGGGGGGACATTGGGGACATCGGGGGGACAATGGGGACATTGGGGACATTGGGGACATTGGGGACATCGGGGGGACATTGGGGACAGAGAGGGGACAATGGGGACAGAGGGGGGTCAGTGGGGACATCGGGGGGATAATGGGGACACTGGGGGGACAATGGGGACAGTGGGGACATTGGGGACATCGGGGGGACAATGGGGACAGAGAGGGGACAATGGGGACAGAGGGGGGACAATGGGGACAGAGAGGGGTCAGTGGGGACATCGGGGGGAAAATGGGGACACTGGGGGGACAATGGGGACAGTGGGGACATTGGGGACATCGGGGGGACATTGGGGGGACAATGGGGGGAAAATGGGGACACTGGGGACATTGGGGACATCGGGGGGACAATGGGGACAGAGGGGGGACAATGGGGACAGTGGGGACATTGGGGAGACATTGGGAGGGCATTGGGGGGACAATGGGGACATTGGGGGGACATCGGGGGGACAGCGGAGACATTGGGGGGACAATGGGGACAGAGGGGACAATGGGGACATGAGGGGGACACTGGGGGGATAATGGGGACTTTGGGGGGACAGAGGGGACAGAGGGGACATCAGGGGGACAATGGGGACAGCAGGGACACCGTGGGGACATCAGGGGGACAACGGGAACAATGGGGGGACAGTGGGGACAGGGGGGACATCGGGGGGGTCAGCGGGGACACTGGGGGGACACTGGGGGGACACTGGGGACAGAGGGGACAGAGGGGGACAGCGCAGGGTCAGGGGACACAGAGGGGTCAGGGGGACGTGGGGACACCACGGGGACACCACGGGGACACCAGGGGGGGTTCAGGGGGCACGGGGGGGACACACGGGGGGGACTTGGGGACAAAGGACACGGGGGAGAGGGGCGTGGCAATGGGGGCGTGGCCTGGGAGAGAGGGCGTGGCCAAAGAAAGGGGCGTGGCCATGAGATAACAGTGGGCGTGGCTGAAGCGCTGAGGGCGTGATCGGGGGGCGTGGTCACCACACATGGGGGCATCGATGGGCGTGGCCATGGGGGAGGGGCGTGGTCGCGGGGAAAAAGGAGGCGTGGCCGCGGGGAAGAGGGCGTGGCCAAGGGAAAGGGGTCATGGCCGAGGGTGAATGGGGGGGTGGCTGAGGAGAAAAGGGGGCGTGGTCATGGGAAAGGGGGGTGTGGCCGATGGGGAAAGGGGGCGTGGTCATGGGAAAGGGGCGTGGCCGAGGGGAAAAGGGGGGTGGTCAAGGGGAAAAGGGGGGTGGCAGAGGGGAAGAGGGGGCGTGGCTGAGGGGAAGAGGGGGCGTGGCCGGTGGGGGAAAGGGGGCGTGGTCATGGGAAAGGGAGCAGGGCTATGGGGGAAGGGGGGCGTGGCGGATGGGCAAAAGGGGGCGTGGCCACGGGGAGGGGGGCGTGGCCATGGGGAAGGGGTGGCCAATGGAAGGAGGGGGCGTGGCCAAGGGGAAAGGGGGCGTGGCCAGTGGGAAAGGGGGCATGGCCGATCGGGAAGGGGGCGTGTCCAAGGGGAAAAGGGGGCGTTCCCGATGGTAAAAGGGGGCGTATCAAGGCAAAAAGGGGGCGTGTCCAGGGGAAAAGGGGGCGTGGTCAGGGGAAAATGGGGCGTGTTCAGGGGCAAAGGGGGCGGGTCCATGGGGAAAGGGGGCGTGGCCAGGGGAAAGGGGGGCGTGTCCTGTGGGGAAAGGGGGCGTGTCCGGGGAAAGGGGGCCTGGTCGGTGGTAAAAAGGGGCGTGGCCGGTGGGGCGTGGCCGGGGGAAAGGGGGCGTGTCCGGGGAAAGGGGCGTGTCCAGGGAAAAAGAGGCGTGTCCGAGGGAAAAGGGGGCGTGTCCAGGGGAAAAGGGGGTGTGTCCAAGGGGAAAAGGGGGTGTGTCCAAGGGGAAAAGGGGGGCGTGTCCCGGGGCGAAAGGGGGCGTGTCCAGTGGGAAAAGGGGGCGTGTCCAGGGGAAAGGGGGCGTGTCCAGGGACTGAAAGGGGGCGTGTCCAAGGGGGCGTTTCCAAGGGGAAAAGGGCGTGTCCGGAAAAAAGGGGGCGTGACCGATGGTAAAAAGGGGGCGTGTCCAGTGGGAAAAGAGGGCGTGTCCAGGGAAAAGGGGCATGTCCAGGGGAAAAGGGGGCGTGTCCAGGGAAAAAGGGGCGTGTCCAGGGGAAAGGGGCGTGTCCAGGGGAAAGGGGGCGTGTTCACGGAAAAGGGGGCGTGTCCAGGGAAAAGGGGACATGTCCAAGGGAAAAAGGGGGCGTGTCCAAGGGAAAAAGGGGGCGTGTCCAGGGGAAAAGGGGCATGTCCAGGGGAAAGGGGGCGTGTCCGGGGGAAAAGGGGGCGTGTCCGGGGGAAAAGGGGGCGTGTCCGGGGGAAAAGGGGGCGTGTCCAGGGAAAAGGGGGCGTGGTCGGGGAAAAGGGGGCGTGTCCAGGGGCAAAAAGGGGCGTGGCCGGGGAAAAGGGGGCGTGTCCAAGGGGAAAAGGGCGTGTCCGGAAAAAAAGGGGGCGTGACCGATGGTAAAAAGGGGGCGTGTCCAAGGGAAAAGGGGGCGTGTCCAGGGAAAAGGGGGCGTGTCCAGGGGAAAAGGGGGCGTGTCCAGGGAAAAGGGGGCGTGTCAAGGGAAAAGGGGGCGTGTCCAGGGGAAAGGGGCGTGTCCAGGGGAAAAGGGGGCGTCTCAGGGAAAAGGGGGCGTGTCCGGGGAAAAGGGGGCGTGTCCAGGGGCAAAAAGGGGCGTGGCCGGGGAAAAGGGGGCGTGTCCAAGGGGAAAAGGGCGTGTCCGGAAAAAAGGGGGCGTGACCGATGGTAAAAAGGGGGCGTGTCCAAGGGAAAAGGGGGCGTGTCCAAGGGAAAAGGGGGCGTGTCCAGGGGAAAGGGGGGCGTGTCCAAGGGAAAAGGGGGCGTGTCAAGGGAAAAGGGGGCGTGTCCCGGGGCGAAAGGGGGCGTGTCCAGGGGAAAGGGGCGTGTCCAGGGGAAAAGGGGGCGTCTCAGGGAAAAGGGGGCGTGTCCGGGAAAAAGGGGGCGTGTCCAGGGGCAAAAAGGGGCGTGGCCGGGGAAAAGGGGGCGTGTCCGGAAAAAAAGGGGCGTGACCGATGGTAAAAAGGGGGCGTGTCCAAGGGAAAAGGGGGCGTGTCCGGGGAAAAGGGGGCGTGTCCAGGGGAAAGGGGGGCGTGTCCAAGGGAAAAGGGGGCGTGTCCAGGGGAAAAGGGGGCGTGTCCAGGGGAAAAGGGGCGTGTCCAAGGAAAAGGGGCGTGTCGCACCTTGGTGTGGAGCTTGGCCAGCTGCTTCTCGTCCAGGTTGGTTTGTTTGTACACCCGGGTCTTGTACCGGAACTGGGGGCGGGGTCAGCACGAGGACACGCCCCCTCCCCGAGAGGGACACGCCCCCCGAGGCACCAGGCCCCTCCCCCTCATCAAAGCCACGCCCACCCTCCGGCCACGCCCACCCCCGGTCGCCCCAAACCCCCCCCCCCGAATTTGCCGCTTTTATGGCGATTTTCCCCCATCGGCCCCACCCCGAAAAAAATCATTGAAACCTCCTTAAAGCAGCCCTGAAACTCCTCAAAATCCCACCAGAACTCCTCAAAACCCCCCCAAAACTCCTCAAAACCTCCTCAAAACTCCGTAAAACCTCCTCAAAACCCCCCCAAACCTCCTCAAAACTCCTCAAAACCCCCGAAACCCCCCCAAACTCCTCAAAAGCCCCCCAAAACTCCTCAAAACCCCCGAAAGCCCCCCAAAACTCCTCAAAACCCCCCCAAAACTCCTCAAAACCCCCCAAAACTCAAAACCCCCAAAACCCCCCCAAAACTCCTCAAAGCCTCCCCAAAACTCCTCAAAACCCTCCAAAACTCCTCAAAACCCCCCAACACTCCTCAAAACCCCAAAAAACCTCCTCAAAACCCCCAAAAACCTCCTCAACCCTACTCAAACCTCCTCAAAAGCCACAAAAAAACCCCTCAAAACCCCTCAACCCCCCCCAAAACTCCTCAAGACCCCCTGAAAACTCTTCAAAACCCCCAAAATCCCCTCAAAACCCCCCAAAACCTCCTCAAAACTCCTCAAAATTCCCCCAAACCTCTTCAAAACCCCCCAAAACCTCCTCAAATCCCCAAAAGCTCCTCAAACCCCCCCCAAAACCTCTTCCAACCCCCCAAACCTCATCAAATGCCCCCAAACCGCCTCAAAACCCCAAAAAACTCCTCAAAACCCCCAAAAACCTCCTCAAAATCCCCCAAACCTCCTCGAAACCCTCAAAAAACTCCTCAAAACTCCTCAAACCCCCCCAAAACCCCTCAAAGCCTCATTAAAAATCCCCCCAAACCCCCCAACCTCCTCAAAGCCTCTTCAAAACAGCTCAGAAACTCCTCAGATCTCCCCAAATCCCCCCAAAACCTCCTCAAATCCCCCCAAACCTCCTGAAAACCCTCCCAAAACCTCCTCAAAACCTCTTCAAATCCCCCCGAAACCTCCTCAAAACCCCCCAAAATTCCCCTCAAACCCCCCAAAATCTCCCAGAACTCCTCAAATCCCCCCAAAACCTCCTGAAAAGCCCCGAAACCTCCCCAAAACCTCCTCAGAATCCCTCAAAAACCCCAAAAATTCCCCTCAAAACCCCCCAAAACCTCCTGAAAAGCCCCGAAACCTCCCCAAAACCTTCTCAGAATCCCTCAAAACCCCCAAAACCTCCTCAAAACCTCTTCAAAAATCCCCTCCAAACCGCCTCAAAACCCCAAAAATTCCCCTCAAAATCCCCCAAAATCTCCCAAAACTCCTCAAAACCCCCAAAAACCTCTTCAAATCCCCCCAAAACCTCCTCAAATACCCCCAAAACCTCCTCAAATACCCCCAAATCTCCTGAAAAGCCCCAAAACCTCCTCAGAATCCCTCAAAACCTCCCCAAAACCTCCTCAGAACCTCTTCAAATCCCTCTGAAGCTCCTCAAAACCTCTTCAAAAATCCCCTCCAAACCGCCTCAAAACCCCCAAAATTCCCCTCAAAATCCCCCAAAATCTCCTCAAAACTCCTCAAAACCCCCCAAAACCTCCTCAAATCCCCCCAAAACCTCTTCATAGCCCCTCAAAACCTCCCAAACCTCCTCAAAACCTCCTTAAAACCCCCAAAAATTCTCCTTTAAACCCTCAAAATTCTCTTTAAAACCCCCAAAATTCTCTTCCAAAAACCCCAAAAACCCTCCAAAACCCCCCAAATCCCCCCAAAATCCCGCGGCCACGCCCACCTCGAGGTAGGGCACGCCCTGGTCGAAGCTCTGCGGGAAATCCCGGAGCGGCCGCTCCTCGTCCCCAAAAACTGCCCCGAAACCTCCTCAAATCCCCCCGAAACCTCCTCAAATCCCCCCCAAATCTCCTGAAAAGCCCCGAAACCTCCCCAAAACCTCCTCAGAATCCCTCAAAACCTCCTCAAATCCCCCCGAAACCTCCTCAAATCCCCAAAAATTCCCCTCAAATCTCCCCAAAACCTCCTGAAAACTCCTCAAATCCCCCCAAAACCTCCTCAAAACCTCTTCAAATCCCTCTGAAGCTCCTCAAAACCTCTTCAAAAATCCCCTCAAAACCGCCTCAAAACCCCAAAAACTCCCCTCAAAACCCCCAAAATCCCCTCAAAACCTCCTCAAAACCCCGAAACCTCCTCAAAACCCCTCAAAACCTCCTCAAAACCCCCTTAAAACCCCAAAAAATTCTCCTTAAAATCCTCAAAAATTCTCTTTATAACCCCCCCAAACCCCGCAAAATTTCCCAAAAGCCCCCAAATCCCCCCAAAATCCCGCGGCCACGCCCACCTCGAGGTAGGGCACGCCCTGGTCGAAGCTCTGCGGGAAATCCCGGAGCGGCCGCTCCTCGTCCCCAAAAACAGCCCCGAAACCTCCTCAAATCCCCCCCAAACCTCCTCAAATCCCCCCAAAACCTCCTCAAATCCCCCCAAACCTCCTCAAACCCCCCCGAAACCTCCTCAAATCCCCAAAAATTCCCCTCAAATCTCCCCAAAACCTCCTGAAAACTCCTCAAATCCCCCCAAAACCTCCTGAAAAGCCCCGAAACCTCCCCAAAACCTCCTCAGAATCCCTCAAAAACCCCAAAAATTCCCCTCAAAACCCCCCAAAACCTCCTGAAAAGCCCCGAAACCTCCCCAAAACCTTCTCAGAATCCCTCAAAACCTCCAAAACCTCCTCAAAACCTCTTCAAAAATCCCCTCCAAACCGCCTCAAAACCCCAAAAATTCCCCTCAAAATCCCCCAAAATCTCCCAAAACTCCTCAAAACCCCCAAAAACCTCTTCAAATCCCCCCAAAACCTCCTCAAATCCCCCCCAAATCTCCTGAAAAGCCCCAAAACCTCCCCCAAACCTCCTCAGAATCCCTCAAAACCTCCCCAAAACCTCCTCAAAACCTCTTCAAATCCCTCTGAAGCTCCTCAAAACCTCTTCAAAAATCCCCTCCAAACCGCCTCAAAACCCCCAAAATTCCCCTCAAAATCCCCCCAAAATCTCCTCAAAATCCCCAAAATCCCCCCAAAACCTCCTCAAATCCCCCCCAAACCTCCTCAAATCCCCCCGAAACCTCCTCAAATCCCCCCCAAATCTCCTGAAAAGCCCCGAAACCTCCCCAAAACCTCCTCAGAATCCCTCAAAACCTCCTCAAATCCCCCCGAAACCTCCTCAAATCCCCAAAAATTCCCCTCAAATCTCCCCAAAACCTCCTGAAAACTCCTCAAATCCCCCCAAAACCTCCTGAAAAGCCCCGAAACCTCCCCAAAACCTTCTCAGAATCCCTCAAAACCTCCAAAACCTCCTCAAAACCTCTTCAAAAATCCCCTCCAAACCGCCTCAAAACCCCAAAAATTCCCCTCAAAATCCCCCAAAATCTCCCAAATCTCCTCAAAACCCCCAAAAACCTCTTCAAATCCCCCCAAAACCTCCTCAAAACCCCCCAAATCTCCTGAAAAGCCCCAAAACCTCCCCAAAACCTCCTCAGAATCCCTCAAAACCTCCCCAAAACCTCCTCAAAACCTCTTCAAATCCCTCTGAAGCTCCTCAAAACCTCTTCAAAAATCCCCTCCAAACCGCCTCAAAACCCCCAAAATTCCCCTCAAAATCCCCCAAAATCTCCCAAAACTCCTCAAAACCCCCAAAAACCTCTTCAAATCCCCCCAAAACCTCCTCAAAACCCCCTTTAAACCTCCCAAATTTCTCCTTAAAACGCCCAAAATTCTCCTTAAAATCCCCCCAAAATTCTCTTTATAACCCCTCAAACCCCCCCCCAAACCCCGCAAAATTTCCCAAAAACCCCCAAATCCCCCCAAAATCCCGCGGCCACGCCCACCTCGAGGTAGGGCACGCCCTGGTCGAAGCTCTGCGGGAAATCCCGGAGCGGCCGCTCCTCGTCCCCAAAAACAGCCCCGAAACCTCCTCAAATCCCCCCGAAACCTCCTCAAATCCCCCCAAATCTCCTGAAAAGCCCCAAAACCTCCCCAAAACCTCCTCAGAATCCCTCAAAACCTCCCCAAAACCTCCTCAAAACCTCTTCAAAAATCCCCTCCAAACCGCCTCAAAACCCCAAAAACTCCCCTCAAAATCCCCCCAAAACCTCCTCAAAACCTCCTCAAAACCCCCCAAAACCTCCTCAAAACCTCCTCAAAACCCCGAAACCTCCACGAACCCCCTCAAAACCTCCTGAAAACCCCCTTAAAACCCAAAAAAATTCTCCTTAAAATCCTCAAAAATTCTCTTTATAACCCCCCCAAACCCCGCAAAATTTCCCAAAAACCCCCCAAATCCCCCCAAAATCCCGCGGCCACGCCCACCTCGAGGTAGGGCACGCCCTGGTCGAAGCTCTGCGGGAAATCCCGGAGCGGCCGCTCCTCGTCCCCAAAAACTGCCCCGAAACCTCCTCAAATCCCCCCAAAACCTCCTCAAATCTCCCCGAAACCTCCTCAAATCCCCCCAAAACCTCCTCAAATCCCCCCGAAACCTCCTCAAATCCCCCCGAAACCTCCTCAAATCCCCCCCAAATCTCCTGAAAAGCCCCGAAACCTCCCCAAAACCTCCTCAGAATCCCTCAAAACCTCCTCAAATCCCCCCGAAACCTCCTCAAATCCCCAAAAATTCCCCTCAAATCTCCCCAAAACCTCCTGAAAACTCCTCAAATCCCCCCAAAACCTCCGCAAAACCTCCCCAAAACATCCCCGAAACCTCTTCAAATCCCTCCGAACCTCCTCAAAACCTTTTCAAAAATCCCCTCAAAACCTCCTGAGAAGCCCCGAAACCTCCTCAAATCCTCCTCAAAACGCCTCAAAACCCCCCCAAACCTCCTCAAATCCCCCCAAAACCTCTTCAAAGCCCCTCAAAACCCCCCAAACCTCCTCAAAACCTCCTTAAAACCCCCAAAAATTCTCCTTTAAACCCTCAAAATTCTCTTTAAAACCCCCAAAATTCTCTTCCAAAAACCCCAAAAACCCTCCAAAACCCCCCAAATCCCCCCAAAATCCCGCGGCCACGCCCACCTCGAGGTAGGGCACGCCCTGGTCGAAGCTCTGCGGGAAATCCCGGAGCGGCCGCTCCTCGTCCCCAAAAACTGCCCCGAAACCTCCTCAAATCCCCCCGAAACCTCCTCAAATCCCCCCCAAATCTCCTGAAAAGCCCCGAAACCTCCCCAAAACCTCCTCAGAATCCCTCAAAACCTCCCCAAAACCTCCTCAAAACCTCTTCAAAAATCCCCTCCAAACCGCCTCAAAACCCCAAAAACTCCCCTCAAAATCCCCCCAAAACCTCCTCAAAACCTCCTCAAAATCCCCCAAAACCTCCTTAAAACCCCCGAAATCCCCTCAAAACCTCTTGAAAATCCCCGAAACCTCCTCAAAACCCCTCAAAACCCCCTTAAAACCCAAAAAAATTCTCCTTAAAATCCTCAAAAATTCTCTTTATAACCCCCCAAAACCCCGCAAAATTTCCCAAAAACCCCCCAAATCCCCCCAAAATCCCGCGGCCACGCCCACCTCGAGGTAGGGCACGCCCTGGTCGAAGCTCTGCGGGTAATCCCGGAGCGGCCGCTCCTCGTCCCCAAAAACAGCCCCGAAACCTCCTCAAATCCCCCCGAAACCTCCTCAAATCCCCCCGAAACCTCCTCAAATCCCCCCCAAACCTCCTCAAATCTCCCCGAAACCTCCTCAAATCCCCCCGAAACCTCCTCAAATCCCCCCCAAATCTCCTGAAAAGCCCCGAAACCTCCCCAAAACCTCCTCAGAATCCCTCAAAACCTCCTCAAATGCCCCCGAAACCTCCTCAAATCCCCAAAAATTCCCCTCAAATCTCCCCAAAACCTCCTGAAAACTCCTCAAATCCCCCCAAAACCTCCTCAGAACCTCTTCAAATCCCTCTGAAGCTCCTCAAAACCTCTTCAAAAATCCCCTCCAAACCGCCTCAAAACCCCAAAAACTCCCCTCAAAATCCCCCAAAATCCCCTCAAAACCTCCTCAAAACCCCCCAAAACCTCCTCAAAACCCCCGAAATCCCCTCAAAACCTCTTGAAAATCCCCGAAATCCTCCACGAACCCCCTCAAAACCTCCTCAAAACCCCCTTAAAACCCCAAAAAATTCTCCTTAAAATCCTCAAAAATTCTCTTTATAACCCCTCAAACCCCGCAAAATTTCCCAAAAACCCCCCAAATCCCCCCAAAATCCCGCGGCCACGCCCACCTCGAGGTAGGGCACGCCCTGGTCGAAGCTCTGCGGGTAATCCCGGAGCGGCCGCTCCTCGTCCCCAAAAACAGCCCCGAAACCTCCTCAAATCCCCCCAAAACCTCCTCAAATCCCCCCGAAACCTCCTCAAATCCCCCCAAAACCTCCTCAAATCCCCCCAAAACCTCCTCAAATCCCCCCCAAATCTCCTGAAAAGCCCCAAAACCTCCCCAAAACCTCCTCAGAATCCCTCAAAACCTCCCCAAAACCTCCTCAAAACCTCTTCAAATCCCTCTGAAGCTCCTCAAAACCTCTTCAAAAATCCCCTCCAAACCGCCTCAAAACCCCAAAAACTCCCCTCAAAATCCCCCAAAATCCCCTCAAAACCTCCTCAAAACCCCGAAACCTCCACGAACCCCCTCAAAACCTCCTCAAAACCCCCTTTCAACCCCCCAAATTTCTCCTTAAAACGCCCAAAATTCTCCTTAAAATCCCAAAAAAATTCTCTTTATAACCCCTCACACCCCTCCCAAACCCCGCAAAATTTCCCAAAAACCCCCCAAATCCCCCCAAAATCCCGAGGCCACGCCCACCTCGAGGTAGGGCACGCCCTGGTCGAAGCTCTGCGGGAAATCCCGGAGCGGCCGCTCCTCGTCCCCAAAAACAGCCCCGAAACCTCCTCAAATCCCCCCGAAACCTCCTCAAATCCCCCCGAAACCTCCTCAAATCCCCCCCAAACCTCCTCAAATCCCCCCCAAATCTCCTGAAAAGCCCCGAAACCTCCCCAAAACCTCCTCAGAATCCCTCAAAACCTCCTCAAATTCCCAAAACTTCCCCTCAAATCCCCCCAAAACCTCCTCAAAACCTCTTCAAATCCCTCTGAAGCTCCTCAAAACCTCTTCAAAAATCCCCTCCAAACCGCCTCAAAACCCCAAAAACTCCCCTCAAAATCCCCCAAAATCCCCTCAAAACCTCCTCAAAACCCCCCAAAACCTCCTCAAAACCCCCCAAAACCTCCTCAAAACCCCCGAAATCCCCTCAAAACCTCTTGAAAATCCCCGAAACCTCCTCAAAACCCCTCAAAACCTCCTCAAAACCCCCTTAAACCCCAAAAAATTCTCCTTAAAATCCTCAAAAATTCTCTTTATAACCCCCCCAAACCCCGCAAAATTTCCCAAAAACCCCCCAAATCCCCCCAAAATCCCGCGGCCACGCCCACCTCGAGGTAGGGCACGCCCTGGTCGAAGCTCTGCGGGTAATCCCGGAGCGGCCGCTCCTCGTCCCCAAAAACTGCCCCGAAACCTCCTCAAATCCCCCCGAAACCTCCTCAAATCCCCCCAAAACCTCCTCAAATCCCCCCAAAACCTCCTCAAATCTCCCCGAAACCTCCTCAAATCCCCCCGAAACCTCCTCAAATGCCCCCCAAATCTCCTGAAAAGCCCCGAAACCTCCCCAAAACCTCCTCAGAATCCCTCAAAACCTCCTCAAATCCCCCCGAAACCTCCTCAAATCCCCAAAAATTCCCCTCAAATCTCCCCAAAACCTCCTGAAAACTCCTCAAATCCCCCCAAAACCTCCTGAAAAGCCCCGAAACCTCCCCAAAACCTCCTCAGAATCCCTCAAAAACCCCAAAAATTCCCCTCAAAACCCCCCAAAACCTCCTGAAAAGCCCCGAAACCTCCCCAAAACCTTCTCAGAATCCCTCAAAACCTCCAAAACCTCCTCAAAACCTCTTCAAAAATCCCCTTCAAACCGCCTCAAAACCCCAAAAATTCCCCTCAAAATCCCCCAAAATCTCCCAAATCTCCTCAAAACCCCCAAAAACCTCTTCAAATCCCCCCAAAACCTCCTCAAAACCCCCCAAATCTCCTGAAAAGCCCCAAAACCTCCCCAAAACCTCCTCAGAATCCCTCAAAACCTCCCCAAAACCTCCTCAAAACCTCTTCAAATCCCTCTGAAGCTCCTCAAAACCTCTTCAAAAATCCCCTCCAAACCGCCTCAAAACCCCAAAAACTCCCCTCAAAACCCCCAAAATCCCCTCAAAACCTCCTCAAAACCCCGAAACCTCCTCAAAACCCCTCAAAACCTCCTGAAAACCCCCTTAAAACCCCAAAAAAATTCTCCTTAAAATCCTCAAAAATTCTCTTTATAACCCCCCCAAACCCCGCAAAATTTCCCAAAAACCCCCCAAATCCCCCCAAAATCCCGCGGCCACGCCCACCTCGAGGTAGGGCACGCCCTGGTCGAAGCTCTGCGGGTAATCCCGGAGCGGCCGCTCCTCGTCCCCAAAAACAGCCCCGAAACCTCCTCAAATCCCCCCGAAACCTCCTCAAATCCCCCCAAATCTCCTGAAAAGCCCCAAAACCTCCCCAAAACCTCCTCAGAATCCCTCAAAACCTCCTCAAATCCCCCCGAAACCTCCTCAAATCCCCAAAAATTCCCCTCAAATCTCCCCAAAACCTCCTGAAAACTCCTCAAATCCCCCCAAAACCTCCTGAAAAGCCCCGAAACCTCCCCAAAACCTTCTCAGAATCCCTCAAAACCTCCAAAACCTCCTCAAAACCTCTTCAAAAATCCCCTTCAAACCGCCTCAAAACCCCAAAAATTCCCCTCAAAATCCCCCAAAATCTCCCAAATCTCCTCAAAACCCCCAAAAACCTCTTCAAATCCCCCCAAAACCTCCTCAAATCCCCCCCAGATCTCCTGAAAAGCCCCGAAACCTCCCCAAAACCTCCTCAGAATCCCTCAAAACCTCCCCAAAACCTCCTCAAAACCTCTTCAAAGCCCCTGAAGCTCCTCAAAACCTCTTCAAAAATCCCCTCCAAACCGCCTCAAAACCCCAAAAACTCCCCTCAAAATCCCCCAAAACCTCCTCAAAACCTCCTCAAAACCCCCCAAAACCTCCTCAAAACCCCCGAAATCCCCTCAAAACCTCTTGAAAATCCCCGAAACCTCCTCAAAACCCCTCAAAACCTCCTCAAAACCCCCTTAAAACCCCAAAAAATTCTCCTTAAAATCCTCAAAAATTCTCTTTATAACCCCCCCAAACCCCGCAAAATTTCCCAAAAACCCCCCAAATGCCCCCAAAATCCCGCGGCCACGCCCACCTCGAGGTAGGGCACGCCCTGGTCGAAGCTCTGCGGGAAATCCCGGAGCGGCCGCTCCTCGTCCCCAAAAACAGCCCCGAAACCTCCTCAAATCCCCCCGAAACCTCCTCAAATCCCCCCGAAACCTCCTCAAATCCCCCCGAAACCTCCTCAAAACCCCCCAAATCTCCTGAAAAGCCCCAAAACCTCCCCAAAACCTCCTCAGAATCCCTCAAAACCTCCCCAAAACCTCCTCAAAACCTCTTCAAATCCCTCTGAAGCTCCTCAAAACCTCTTCAAAAATCCCCTCCAAACCGCCTCAAAACCCCAAAAATTCCCCTCAAAATCCCCCAAAATCTCCCAAAACTCCTCAAAACCCCCAAAAACCTCTTCAAATCCCCCCAAAACCTCCTCAAAACCCCCTTTAAACCCCCCAAATTTCTCCTTAAAACGCCCAAAATTCTCCTTAAAATCCCAAAAAAATTCTCTTTATAACCCCTCACACCCCTCCCAAACCCCGCAAAATTTCCCAAAAACCTCCCAAATTTCCCCAAAATCCCGCGGCCACGCCCACCTCGAGGTAGGGCACGCCCTGGTCGAAGCTCTGCGGGAAATCCCGGAGCGGCCGCTCCTCGTCCCCAAAAACAGCCCCGAAACCTCCTCAAATCCCCCCGAAACCTCCTCAAATCCCCCCCAAACCTCCTCAAATCCCCCCGAAACCTCCTCAAATCCCCCCAAATCTCCTGAAAAGCCCCAAAACCTCCCCAAAACCTCCTCAGAATCCCTCAAAACCTCCCCAAAACCTCCTCAGAACCTCTTCAAATCCCTCTGAAGCTCCTCAAAACCTCTTCAAAAATCCCCTCCAAACCGCCTCAAAACCCCCAAAATTCCCCTCAAAATCCCCCAAAATCTCCTCAAAACCTCCTCAAAACCCCCCAAAACCTCCTCAAATCCCCCCAAAACCTCTTCATAGCCCCTCAAAACCTCCCAAACCTCCTCAAAACCTCCTTAAAACCCCCAAAAATTCTCCTTTAAACCCTCAAAATTCTCTTTAAAACCCCCAAAATTCTCTTCCAAAAACCCCAAAAACCCTCCAAAACCCCCCAAATCCCCCCAAAATCCCGCGGCCACGCCCACCTCGAGGTAGGGCACGCCCTGGTCGAAGCTCTGCGGGAAATCCCGGAGCGGCCGCTCCTCGTCCCCAAAAACAGCCCCGAAACCTCCTCAAATCCCCCCGAAACCTCCTCAAATCCCCCCAAATCTCCTGAAAAGCCCCAAAACCTCCCCAAAACCTCCTCAGAATCCCTCAAAACCTCCTCAAATCCCCCCGAAACCTCCTCAAATCCCCAAAAATTCCCCTCAAATCTCCCCAAAACCTCCTGAAAACTCCTCAAATCCCCCCAAAACCTCCTCAAAACCTCTTCAAATCCCTCTGAAGCTCCTCAAAACCTCTTCAAAAATCCCCTCAAAACCGCCTCAAAACCCCAAAAACTCCCCTCAAAACCCCCAAAATCCCCTCAAAACCTCCTCAAAACCCCGAAACCTCCTCAAAACCCCTCAAAACCTCCTGAAAACCCCCTTAAAACCCCAAAAAGTTCTCCTTAAAATCCTCAAAAATTCTCTTTATAACCCCCCCAAACCCCGCAAAATTTCCCAAAAACCCCCCAAATCCCCCCAAAATCCCGCGGCCACGCCCACCTCGAGGTAGGGCACGCCCTGGTCGAAGCTCTGCGGGTAATCCCGGAGCGGCCGCTCCTCGTCCAGGAATTTGGCGTCGCGCCCGGCGGCCGCGGGCTGGAAGAGGCCGTAGTTGAGGCCGTCGTGGAGCCCCTCGGTCAGGGCGCACAGGAGCTGCTGCTTGGCCGCCCACACGGCCGCCCCCGGGTCGAAGCGAAGGCACTTCTGGAGAGGGGCGAGGGGAGAAGGGGGTCAGAGAGAGGGGGGACCCCCAAAAAACGCATCCCCGGAGTGAGGGGAACGCACAAAAAATCGGCTGGGAACGCACAAAAAGCGGCTCGGAATACACAGAAATCGGCTCGGAACGCACAAAAAAGCGGCTCGGAACCCACAAAAAGCGGCTCGGAACCCACAAAAATCGGCTCGGAACGCACAAAAAAGCGGCTCGGAATCCACAGAAATCAGCTGGGAACCCACAAAAATCGGCTCGGAACCCACAAAAATCGGCTGGGAACGCACAAAAAGCGGCTCGGAACCCACAAAAATCGGCTGGGAACGCACAAAAAGCGGCTCGGAATCCACAAAAATCGGCTCGGAACGCACAAAAATCGGCTCGGAACGCACAAAAAGCGGCTCGGAATCCACAAAAAGCGGCTCGGAACGCACAAAAAGCGGCTCGGAACGCACAGAAATCGGCTGGGAACGCACAAAAAGCGGCTCGGAATCCACAAAAATCGGCTCGGAACGCACAAAAATCAGCTCGGAATCCACAGAAATCAGCTCGGAATCCACAAAAAGCGGCTTGGAACGCACAAAAAGCGGCTCGGAACGCACAAAAATCGGCTCGGAACGCACAAAAAGCGGCTCGGAATCCACAGAAATCGGCTCGGAACGCACAAAAAGCGGCTGGGAACGCACAAAAATCAGCTCGGAATCCACAGAAATCGGCTCGGAATCCACAAAAATCGGCTCGGAATCCACAAAAATCGGCTCGGAACGCACAAAAAGCGGCTCGGAACGCACAAAAATCGGCTCGGAACGCACAAAAATCGGCTCGGAATCCACAGAAATCGGCTCGGAATCCACAGAAATCGGCTCGGAACGCACAGAAATCGGCTCGGAACGCACAAAAAGCGGCTCGGAACGCACAAAAAGCGGCTCGGAACGCACAAAAAGCGGCTCGGAATACACAGAAATCGGCTCGGAACCCCCAAAAATCGGCTTGGAACCCACAAAAAATCAGCTGGGAACGCACAAAAATCGGCTCGGAACGCACAAAAAGCGGCTCGGAATACACAAAAATCGGCTCGGAACGCACAAAAATCGGCTCGGAACGCACAAAAATCGGCTCGGAACCCACAAAAATCGGCTTGGAACGCACAAAAATCGGCTGGGAACGCACAGAAAAGCGGCTGGGAACGCACAAAAATCGGCTGGGAACGCACAAAAAGCGGCTCGGAACCCACAAAAATCGGCTTGGAACGCACAAAAATCGGCTGGGAACGCACAGAAAAGCGGCTCGGAACGCACAGAAAGCGGCTCGGAATCCACAAAAATCGGCTCGGAATCCACAAAAATCGGCTCGGAACGCACAAAAATCAGCTGGGAACGCACAAAAACCGGCTCGGAACGCACAAAAACCATCCTGGAACCCACAAAAAGCGCTCGGAACCCCCAAAAATCGGCTCGGAACCCCCAAAAATCGGCTCGGAACCCACAAAAAGCGCTCGGAACGCACAAAAATCGGCTCGGAACCCCCAAAAATCGGCTCGAAACCCACAAAAACCATCCTGGAACCCACAAAAATCAGCTGGGAACCCCCAAAAATCGGCTTGGAATACACAGAAATCGGCTTGGAACGCACAAAAAAGCGGCTCGGAACGCACAAAAATCAGCTCGGAATCCACAAAAAGCGGCTCGGAATACACAGAAATCGGCTCGGAATCCACAAAAAGCGCTCGGAACCCCCAAAAACCGGCTCGGAACCCACAAAAACCATCCTGGAACCCCCAAAAACCAGCTGGGAACCCCCCAAAATCGGCTTGGAATACACAGAAATCGGCTTGGAACCCCTCCAGAATAACCCAGGGGTGAATTTTTGGGGGGTCAGACAGAGGGGGACCCACAAAAAATGCATCCCTGGCGTGAGGGGAACCCCCAAAAATCGGCTGGGAACGCACAAAAAACAGCTCGGAACCCCCAAAAATCGGCTTGGAATGCCCAAAAACCATCCTGGAACCCCCAAAAACCAGCTCGGAACCCCTAAAAATCCGCTCGGAACCCACAAAAATCGGCTTGGAATCCCTAAAACTCGGCTCGGAACCCCCAAAATCCAGCTCAGTACCCCCAAAATCCAGCTCGGAACCCCCAAAAATCGGCTCAGAACCCCCAAAATCCAACTCGGAGCCCCCAAAATCGGCTCGCAACCCCAAAAATCAGCTCGGAGCCCCCAAAATCCAGCTCAGAACCCCCAAAATCCAACTCGGAACCCCCAAAATCCAACTCGGAGCCCCCAAAAATCGGCTCAGAACCCCCAGAAATCAACTCGGAACCCCCAAAAATCCAACTCGGAACCCCCAAAAATCAGCTCGGAACCCCCAAAATCCAACTCGGAACCCCCAAAATCCAACTCGGAACCCCAAAAATCGGCTCAGAACCCCCAAAATCCAACTCGGAACCCCAAAAATCGGCTCGGAACCCACAAAATCCAGCTCAGAACCCACAAAAATCGGCTCGGAACCCCCAAAATCCAACTCGGAACCCCAAAAATCGGCTCGGAACCCCCAAAATCCAACTCGGAACCCCAAAAATCGGCTCAGAACCCCCAAAAATCCAGCTCGGAACCCCCAAAATCCAGCTCGGAACCCCCAAAATCCAGATCGGAACCCCCAAAAATCAACTCGGAACCCCCAAAATCAGCTCAGAACCCCCAAAATCCAACTCGGAACACCCAAAAATCGGCTCAGAACCCCCAAAAATCCAACTCGGAACCCCCAAAATCCAGCTCAGAACCCCCAAAAATCGGCTCGGAACCCTCAAAATCCAACTCGGAACCCCAAAAATCGGCTCAGAACCCCCAAAATCCCACTCGGAACCCCCAAAAATCGGCTCAGAACCCCCAAAAATCAACTCGGAACCCCCAAAATCCAACTCGGAGCCCCCAAAAATCGGCTCAGAACCCCCAAAAATCAGCTCGGAACCCCCAAAAATCAGCTCGGAACCCCAAAAATCAGCTCGGAACCCTCAAAATCCAACTCGGAGCCCCCAAAAATCGGCTCGAACCCCCAAAAATCAGCTCGGAACTCCCAAAATCCAGCTCGGAACCCCCAAAATCCAGCTCGGAACCCCAAAAATCGGCTCGGAACCCCCAAAATCCAACTCGGAACCCCAAAAATCAGCTCGGAACCCCCAAAATCCAACTCGGAACCCCAAAAATCAGCTCGGAACCCCCAAAATCCAACTCGGAACCCCCAAAATCGGCTCAGAACCCACAAAAATCAACTCGAAACCCCAAAAATCAGCTCGGAACCCCCAAAATCCAGCTCAGAACCCCAAAATCGGCTCGCAACCCCAAAAATCAGCTCGGAGCCCCCAAAATCCAGCTCGAAACCCCAAAAATCCAACTCGGAACCCCCAAAATCCAACTCGGAGCCCCCAAAAATCGGCTCAGAACCCCCAAAATCCAGCTCGGAACCCCCAAAAATCGGCTCAGAACCCCCAAAAATCCAACTCGGAACCCCAAAAATCGGCTCAGAACCCCCAAAATCCAACTCGGAACCCCAAAAATCGGCTCGGAACCCACAAAATCCAGCTCAGAACCCACAAAAATCGGCTCGGAACCCCCAAAATCCAACTCGGAACCCCAAAAATCGGCTCGGAACCCCCAAAATCCAACTCGGAACCCCAAAAATCGGCTCAGAACCCCCAAAAATCCAGCTCGGAACCCCCAAAATCCAGCTCGGAACCCCCAAAATCCAGATCGGAACCCCCAAAAATCAACTCGGAACCCCCAAAATCAGCTCAGAACCCCCAAAATCCAACTCGGAACACCCAAAAATCGGCTCAGAACCCCCAAAAATCCAACTCGGAACCCCCAAAATCCAGCTCAGAACCCCCAAAAATCGGCTCGGAACCCTCAAAATCCAACTCGGAACCCCAAAAATCGGCTCAGAACCCCCAAAATCCCACTCGGAACCCCAAAAATCGGCTCAGAACCCCCAAAAATCAACTCGGAACCCCCAAAATCCAACTCGGAGCCCCCAAAATCGGCTCAGAACCCCCAAAAATCAGCTCGGAACCCCCAAAAATCAGCTCGGAACCCCAAAAATCAGCTCGGAACCCTCAAAATCCAACTCGGAGCCCCCAAAAATCGGCTCGAACCCCCAAAAATCAGCTCGGAACTCCCAAAATCCAGCTCGGAACCCCCAAAATCCAGCTCGGAACCCCAAAAATCGGCTCGGAACCCCCAAAATCCAACTCGGAACCCCAAAAATCAGCTCGGAACCCCCAAAATCCAACTCGGAACCCACAAAAATCAGCTCGGAACCCCCAAAATCCAACTCGGAACCCCCAAAATCGGCTCAGAACCCACAAAAATCAACTCGAAACCCCAAAAATCAGCTCGGAACCCCCAAAATCCAGCTCAGAACCCCAAAATCGGCTCGCAACCCCAAAAATCAGCTCGGAGCCCCCAAAATCCAGCTCGAAACCCCAAAAATCCAACTCGGAACCCCCAAAATCCAACTCGGAGCCCCCAAAAATCGGCTCAGAACCCCCAAAATCCAGCTCGGAACCCCCAAAAATCGGCTCAGAACCCCCAAAATCCAGCTCGAAACCCCAAAAATCCAACTCGGAACCCTCAAAATCCAACTCGGAGCCCCAAAAATCGGCTCGCAACCCCAAAAATCGGCTCGGAACCCCCAAAATCCAGCTCGGAACCCCCAAAATCCAGATCGGAACCCCCAAAAATCAACTCGGAACCCCCAAAATCAGCTCAGAACCCCCAAAATCCAACTCGGAACACCCAAAAATCGGCTCAGAACCCCCAAAATGCAACTCGGAACCCCCAAAAATCAGCTCGGAACCCCCAAAATCCAACTCGGAACCCCCAAAAATCGGCTCAGAACCCACAAAAATCAACTCGAAACCCCAAAATCCAGCTCGAAACCCCAAAAATCCAACTCGGAACCCCAAAAATCGGCTCGAAACCCCCAAAATCCAACTCGGAACCCCCAAAAATCGGCTCGAAACCCCCAAAATCCAACTCGGAACCCCCAAAAATCGGCTCAGAACCCCCAAAAATCCAGCTCGGAACCCCCAAAATCCAGCTCGAAACCCCAAAAATCCAGCTCAGAACCCCCAAAAATCGGCTCGGAACCCCCAAAATCCAGCTCGGAACCCCCAAAATCAGCTCGGAACCCCCAAAAATCGGCTCAGAACCCCCAAAATCCAGCTCAGAACCCCCAAAATCCAGCTCGGAACCCCAAAAATCCAGCTCAGAACCCCCAAAAATCGGCTCAGAACCCCCAAAAATCCAGCTCGGAACCCCCAAAATCAGCTCGGAACCCCAAAAATCGGCTCAGAACCCCCAAAATCCAACTCGGAACCCCAAAAATCGGCTCGGAACCCCCAAAATCCAGCTCGGAACCCCAAAAATCGGCTCAGAACCCTCAAAAATCAGCTCGGAACCCCCAAAATCCAGCTCGGAACCCACAAAATCCAACTCGGAACCCCCAAAAATCGGCTCAGAACCCACAAAAATCAACTCGAAACCCCAAAAATCGGCTCGGAACCCCCAAAATCCAGCTCGGAACCCCCAAAATCCAGCTCGAAACCCCAAAAATCCAACTCGGAACCCTCAAAATCCAACTCAGAACCCCAAAAATCGGCTCGGAACCCCCAAAATCCAACTCGGAGCCCCCAAAAATCGGCTCAGAACCCCCAAAATCCAACTCGGAACCCCCAAAAATCGGCTCAGAACCCCCAAAAATCAGCTCGGAACCCCCAAAATCCAACTCGGAACTCCCAAAAATCAACTCGGAACCCCCAAAATCAGCTCAGAACCCCCAAAATCCAACTCGGAACCCCCAAAATCCAGCTCAGAACCCCCAAAAATCGGCTCGAACCCCCAAAATCCAGCTCGAAACCCCAAAAATCCAACTCGGAACCCTCAAAATCCAACTCGGAACCCCAAAAATCGGCTCAGAACCCCCAAAAATCCACCTCGGAACCCCCAAAATCCAGCTCAGAACCCCCAAAAATCAACTCGGAACCCTCAAAATCCAACTCGGAACCCCCAAAATCCAGCTCAGAACCCCCAAAATCAGCTCGGAACCCCCAAAAATCGGCTCAGAACCCCCAAAATCAGCTCGGAACCCCCAAAATCCGGCTCAGAACCCCCAGTCCCCCCCTCATTTTGGGGGCTCCCCCTAATTTTAGAGCCCCCCCATTTTCACCGCTCCCCCCTCAATGTTTTTAGGCTGCCCCCCCCCGTTTTTATTTTGGGGGTCCCACCCCCAATTTTTTGGGGCGTTCCCCCCATATTTTATTTTTTTGGGGTGCTCCCCCCAATATTTTTTGGGCTGCCCCCCCAAATTTCTTTTTTTTGGGGCTGCCCCCCCCAATTTTTATTTTTTTGGGGTTGCCCCCCAATTTTTTTTGGAGCTGCCCCCCCAATTTTTATTTTTTTGGGGTTCCCCCCCCACCCCAATTTTTACTTTTTTGGGCACCCCCCAATTTTTTTTTAGGGTTCCCCCCACCCCAATTTTTTTTGGGGGGTGCCCCCCCAATATTTTTTGGAGCTGCCCCCCCAATAATTTTTAGGCTGTCCCCCCCCCCCAATTTTTTTGTTTTGGGGGGGTTTCCCCCCCAATTTTTTTCGAGCTGCCCCCCCCCCCCCAATTTTTTGGGGGGTTCCCCCCCACCCCAAATTTTTTTTGGGGGTCCTGCCCCAATATTTCTTAGGCTGCCCCCCCCAATTTTTATTTTTTTGGGGTTTCCCCCCAATTTTTTTTGAGCTTCCCCCCCCAATTTTTATTTTTTGGGGTTTCCCCCCCAATTTTTTTTGAGCTTCCCCCCCCAATTTTTATTTTTTGGGGTTTCCCCCCCAATTTTTTTTGAGCTTCCCCCCCCAATTTTTATTTTTTGGGGTTTCCCCCCCAATTTTTTTTGAGCTTCCCTCCCCAATTTTCATTTTTTTGGGGCTCCCCCCCAATTTTTTTTGAGCTGCCCCCCCAATTTTTTTTTGGTGGTTTCCCCCCCAATTTTCATTTTTTTGGGTTTCCCCCCCAATTTTTTTTGAGCTTCCCCCCCCAATTTTTTTTTGGGGTTTCCCCCCCAATTTTCATTTTTTTGGGGTTTTCCCCCCCAACTTTTTTTGAGCTTCCCCCCCCAATTTTTTTTTGGGGTTTCCCCCCCAATTTTTTTTTGGTGGTTTCCCCCCCAATTTTCATTTTTTTTGGGGTTTTCCCCCCCAACTTTTTTTGAGCTTCCCCCCCCAATTTTTACTTTTTTTGAGCTTCCCCCCCAATTTTTTTTGAGCTTCCCCCCCCCAATTTTTTTTTGGGGTTCCCCCCACCCCAAATTTTTTTCTTTTTTTTTTTTTGGGGGGTGTTTCTCTCACCGTCTGGTGCAGGTCGGGGATGCCGATGCGGAAAACCATCATGCTGAAATGGGCGTCGTCGGGGGCCGGGGGGGGCCGGGGGGGTCCCCGACTTCGGGGGGGGCCGGGGTTGGTTCCGGGGGGGCCCTCGCGGGAGCTCCCCGAGTCCGAGTCGCCCTCGGGGTATTCGGAGCCCCGACCCTCCTCCTCCTCGCTGGAGGCCGGAGTGCGCGGCATCGCCTCACCATGCCAGGCTGGGGGGCGAGGGGGGGGCACGGCGTGGGTGACCCCGACCCCGAATGCGGAGTGACCCCAAAAACCCCCCCGGAATGTCCGAATGTCAGAGAAACCTCCTCAAAACACCCCAAAACCGCCTCAAAATCCCATAAAACTCCCCAAAGCCACCTCAAAATCCCCCCAAAACTCCTCAAAATCCCCCCAAACCCCAAAAAAAGCCTCAAAATCCCCCAAAACTCCTCAAAATCCCCCCCCAAACCCCAAAAAACCTCCTCAAAACCACCCAAAACTCCTCAAAATCCCCTCCAAATTCCAAAAAACCTCCTCAAAACCCCTCAAAACTCCTCAAAATCCCCCCCAACCCCAAAAACCTCCTCAAAACCACCCCAACCTCATCGAAATCCCCCCAAAAGCTCCTCAAAACCCCTCAAAACACCCCAAAACCTCCTCAAAATCCCATAAAACTCCTCAAAACCTCCCCAAAACTCCTCAAAATCCCCCCAACCCCCAAAAAACTCCTCAAAACCACCCAAAACACACTCAAAATCCCATAAAACTTCCCAAAACCCCTCAAAACCTCCTCAAAACTCCTCAAAAGACCTCAAAATCCTCTCCAAACACCCCAAAAACCTTCGCAAAATCCCCCCCAACCCCAAAAAACTCCTCAAAACCACCCCAAACACTCTCAAAATCCCATAAAACTTCCCCAAACCTCTTCAAACCTCCCCAAAACCTCCTCAAATCCCCCCAAATCTCCCCAAAATCGCCCCAGGTGTGCCCATGGGTGGGGGAGGGGCACGGCGTGGGTGACCCCGACCCCGAATGCGGAGTGACCCCAAAAACCCCCCCGGAATGTCCGAATGTCAGAGAAACCTCCTCAAAACACCCCAAAACCGCCTCAAAATCCCATAAAACTCCCCAAAACCGCCTCAAAATCCCCCCAAAACTCCTCAAAATCCCCCCAAACCCCAAAAAAACGCCTCAAAATCCCCCCAAACCCCAAAAAACTCCTCAAAACCACCCCAAACACTCTCAAAATCCCATAAAATTCCCCAAAACCTCTTCAAAACACCCCAAAACCTCCTCAAAATCCCATAAAACCCCTCAAAACCTCCCCAAAACTCCTCAAAATCCCAAAAAACCCCAAAAACCTCCTCAAAACCACCCCAACCTCATCGAAATCCCCCCAAAAGCTCCTCAAAACCCCTCAAAACACCCCAAAACCTCCTCAAAATCCCATAAAACTCCTCAAAACCCCCCAAACTCCTCAAAATCCCCCCAAACCCCAAAAAACTCCTCAAAACCACCCCAAAACTCCTCAAAATCCCCCCAAACCCCAAAAAAACTCCTCAAAACCACCCTAAACTCATCGAAATCCCCCGAAAAGCTCCTCAAAACCCCTCAAAACACCCCAAAACCTCCGCAAAATCCCAAAAAACTCCTCAAAACCACCCCAAACACTCTCAAAATCCCATAAAACTTCCCAAAACCCCTCAAAACCTCCGCAAAACTCCTCAAAAGACCTCAAAATCCTCTCCAAACACCCCAAAAACCTCCTCAAAATCCCAAAAACCCCCAAAAAACTCCTCAAAACCACCCCAAACACTCTCAAAATCCCATAAAATTCCCCAAAACCTCTTCAAAACACCCCAAAACCTCCTCAAAATCCCATAAAACTCCTCAAAACCTCCCCAAAACTCCTCAAAATCCCAAAAAACCCCAAAAAACCTCCTCAAAACCACCCGAAACTCATCGAAATCCCCCGAAAAGCTCCTCAAAACCCCTCAAAACACCCCAAACCCCCTCAAAAGGTCTTCAAAGCCCCCCAAACCACCTCAAACCGCCATGAAAATCCCCAAAACCTCTTCAAAACCCCCCAAAATGCCTCAAAATCCCCAAAAAACCTCCTCAAAACTCCTCAAAAGACCTCAAAACCTCTCAAAACTTCCCAAAACTCCTCAAAATCCCCCCCAACCCCCAAAAAACCTCCACAAAACCACTCCAAACCCACTCAAAATCCGATAAGACTCCCCAAAACGGCCTCAAAACCCCCCAAAACGGCCTCAAAACCCCAGCAAACTCCTCAAAACCCCCCAAAACCACTTCAAAACCCATAAAACTCCCCAAAACCTCCCCAAAACCACCTCAAAACCCCCCAAAACCACTTCAAAACACCCCAAAATACCTCAAAATCTCTTCAAACCCCCCCAAAACTCCTCAAAATCCCCTCCAAAACCCAAAAACCCTCCTCAAAACCCCCCCAAACCCCCAAATCTTCCAAAACCACCTCAAAAACACCCCAAAACTCCTCAAAATCCCCCAAATCTTCCAAAACCCTCCTCAAAACGCCACAAAACCTCTTCAAAACCCCTAAAAACTCCTCAAAATCCCCCCAAATCTTCCAAAACCCTCCTCAAAATCCCATAAAACTCCCCAAAACCTCTTCAAAACCCTCCAAAACGCCTCAAAATCCCCCAAATCTTCCAAAACCTCCTCAACCCCCCCCCAAAACCTCCTCAAAACACCCCAAAACTCCTCAAAATCCCCCAAATCTTCCAAAACCTCCTCAACCCCCCCCCAACCGCCTCAAAACCCCGAAAACCACTTCAAAATCCCATAAAACTCCCCAAAACCTCTTCAAAACCCCCCAAACTCCTCAAAATTACCCCAAAACCCAAAAAACTCCTCAAAACACCCCAAAAACCCCCCAAATCTTCCAAAACCTCCTCAAAAGCCCCCCCAAAACCTCTTCAGGACCCCTAAAAACTCCTCAAAATCCCCCCAAATCTTCCAAAACCCTCCTCAAAATCCCATAAAACTCCCCAAAACCTCCTCAAAACACCCCAAAACGCCTCAAAATCCCCCAAATCTTCCAAAACCTCCTCAAAAGTCCCCAAAACCGCCTCAAAATCCCCCCAAACCCCAAAAACCTCCTCAAAACCACCCCAACCTCACCGAAATCCCCCCAAAACCTCTTCAAAATCCCCAAACCGCCTCAAAATCCCTCAAAATCCCCCAAAACCTCTGCAAAATCCTCAAAATCCCCCCCAAATCTCCCAAAAATCCCCCCAAACTGCCTCAAAATCCTCCAAAACCGCCTCAAAATCCCCCCAAATCCCCCCAAAACTCTTCAAAATCCTCCAAAATCCCCCAAAACCTCTGCAAAATCCCTCAAAATCCCCCAAATCCCCCAAAACCTCTTCAAAGTCCACCAAAATCCCCCAAATCCCCCCAAACCGCCTCAAAATCCCCGAAAATCCCCCAAAACTGCCTCCAAATCCCCCCAAATCCCTCAAATCCCTCAAAGTACCCCCAAAACGGCCTCAAAAATCCACCCAAATCCCCCCCAAATCCCCCAAAATCCCCAAAATCCCGCAAAATCCCCCAAATCCCCCCAAAAATCCCCCAAAATCCCACCCAAAATCCCCCCAAAATCCCCCAAATCCCCCCAAAAATCCCCCAAAATCCGCCAAATCCCCCAAAATCCCCCAAAATCCCGCAAATCCCCCCAAAATCCCACCCAAAATCCCCCCAAAATCCCCCAAAATCCCCCAAATCCCCCCAAAATCCCACCCAAAATCCCGCAAATCCCTCAAAATACCCCCAAAATCCCCCCAAAAATCCCCCCAAATCCCCCAAATCCCTCCAAAAATCCCCCAAAATCCCGCAAATCCCTCAAAATCCCACCCAAAATCCCCCCAAAATCCCCCAAAATCCCTCAAAATGCCCCCAAAATCCCCCAAAATCCCCCAAAATCCCCAAAATCCCCCAAAATCCCCAAAATCCCCCCCAAAATCCCCCAAAATCCCCCAAATCCCCCCCAAATCCCCCAAAATCCCGCAAATCCCTCAAATTCCCCCCAAAATTCCCCCAAATTCCCCCAAAATCCCCCCAAATCCCCCCAAAAATCCCCCCAAATCCCCCAAATCCCCCCAAAAATCCCCCAAAATCCCCCAAAATCCCCCCAAATCCCCCCAAAAATCCCCCAAAATCCCCCAAATCCCCCCAAAAATCCCCCAAAATCCCGCAAATCCCCCCCAAAATCCCCCAAAATCCCCCCAAAAATCCCCCAAAATCCCGCAAATCCCCTCAAAATCCCACCCAAAATCCCCCCAAAATCCCCCAAAATCCCCAAAATCCCCCAAAATCCCCAAAATCCCCCCAAAAATCCCCCAAAATCCCCCAAATCCCTCCAAAAATCCCCCCAAATCCCGCAAATCCCCCCCAAAATCCCCCAAAATCCCCCCAAAAATCCCCCAAAATCCCGCAAATCCCCTCAAAATCCCACCCAAAATCCCCCCAAAATCCCCCAAAATCCCCAAAATCCCCCAAAATCCCCAAAATCCCCCCAAAAATCCCCCAAAATCCCCCAAATCCCCCCAAAAATCCCCCAAAATCCCGCAAATCCCTCAAAATCCCACCCAAAATCCCCCCAAAATCCCCCAAATCCCCCCCAAATCCCCCAAAATCCCCCAAATCCCCCCCAAAATCCCCCAAATCCCCCCAAATCCCCCAAAAATCCCCCAAAATCCCGCAAATCCCCCAAATCCCCCCAAAATCCCCAAAATCCCTCCAAAAATCCCCCAAAATCCCGCAAATCCCTCAAAATCCCACCCAAAATCCCCCCAAAATCCCCCAAAATCCCCCAAATCCCCCCAAAAATCCCCCAAAATCCCGCAAATCCCCTCAAAATCCCCCAAAAATCCCCCAAAATCCCCCAAATCCCCCCCAAAATCCCCCAAAATCCCCCAAATCCCACCTAAAAATCCCCCAAAATCCCCCCAAAATCCCCCCAAAAATCCCCCAAAATCCCGCAAATCCCTCAAAATCCCACCCAAAATCCCCCCAAAATCCCCCAAAATCCCCCAAATCCCCCCAAAAATCCCCCAAAATCCCCCAAATCCCCCCCAAATCCCCCCAAAATCTCCCCAAAATCCCGCAAATCCCCCAAAATCCCCCCAAAAATCCCCCAAAATCCCGCAAATCCCCCAAATCCCCCCAAAATCCCCCCAAAAATCCCCCCAAATCCCCAAAATCCCTCCAAAAATCCCCCAAAATCCCGCAAATCCCTCAAAATCCCACCCAAAATCCCCCCAAAATCCCCCAAAATCCCCCAAATCCCCCCAAAAATCCCCCAAAATCCCGCAAATCCCCTCAAAATCCCCCAAAAATCCCCCAAAAATCCCCCAAAATCCCCCAAATCCCCCCCAAAATCCCTCAAAATCCCCCAAACCCCCCCAAACGAAGCCCCCAGACCCCTCCAAAACCCATCAAATGAAGCCCCCAGCCCCATTTGGGACCCCTCCCCCCCTTGCACACGCCGGGACCGGGCCGGGCTATTCCGGGAATTGGGGCGCGCCCGTGGGGACACGGGGGGGGCACGGGGGGGGGAGGGGGAGGGGACACGGGGGGGGGAGGGGACAGAGGCCCCAGGTGGCCCCCGCGACTTTGGGGGGCCCTTGAACCAGTTGTGATGGGAGGGGGAGGGGCGGGAGGGGGGGAGGGGAGGCGGAGCGCACGGGGGAGGGGTGACACTGGGGGGGACACTGGGGGTGACACTGGGAGTGACACTGGGAAACTGGAGGGGACATTGGGACACTGGGGGGGACACTGGGAGTGACACTGGGACCCCTTGGGTGACACTGGGAGTGACATTGGGACACTGGGGGGGACACTGGGAGTGACACTGGGACACTGGGGGGGGACACTGGGAAACTGGGGGTGACACTGGGACACTGGGAGTGACACTGGGAGTGACACTGGGAAACTGGGGGGGACACTGGGAGTGACATTGGGACACTGGGGGGACACTGGGACACTGGGGGGGACACTGGGAGTGACACTGGGACCCCTTGGGTGACACTGGGAGTGACACTGGGAAACTGGGGGTGACACTGGGAGTGACACTGGGAAACTGGGGGTGACACTGGGACACTGGGGGGGACACTGGGACACTGGGGGGGACACTGGGAGTGACACTGGGACACTGGAGGGGACATTGGGACACTGGGGGGGACACTGGGAGTGACACTGGGACACTGGGGGTGACACTGGGGGGGACACTGGGAAACTGGGGGGGACACTGGGACACTGGGGGGGACACTGGGAGTGACACTGGGACCCCTCGGGTGACACTGGGAGTGACACTGGGAAACTGGGAGTGACACTGGGACACTGGGGGGGACACTGGGAGTGACACTGGGACACTGGGAGTGACACTGGGACCCCTTGGGTGACACTGGGAGTGACACTGGGACCCCTCGGGTGACACTGGGAGTGACACTGGGAAACTGGGAGTGACACTGGGAAACTGGGGGGGACACTGGGAGTGACACTGGGACCCCTCTGGTGACACTGGGGGTGACACTGGGAGCCCTCGGGTGACACTGGGAGTGATACTGGGAAACTGGGAGTGACACTGGGACCACACGCGGTGACAGGGGGGTGACACTGGGATCCCGTGGGTGACACTGGGACCGACACTGGGGGTGACACTGGGATCCCTTGGGTGACACTGGGAGCAACACTGGGACCCCTCAGGTGACACTGGGGGTGACACTGGGAGCCTGGGGGTGACACTGGGACCACACGCGTGACAGGGGGGCGGGACTGGGAGTGACATGGGGGTGACACTGGGACCCCACGGGTGACACTGGGAGTGACACGGGGGTGACACTGGGACCCCACGGGTGACGCTGGGAGTGACACGGGGGTGACACTGGGACCCCACGGGTGACACTGGGACCCCTCTTGTGACACTGGGACCGACACAGAGGTGACACTGGGACCCCTCGCATGACACTGGGATACTGGGGGTGACACTGGGACACTGGGGGTGACACTGGAGGTGACACTGGGGGTGACACAGAGGGTGACACTGGGAAACTGGGGGTGACACTGGGACCACACACGTGACACTGGGAATAACACTGGGACTACACGTGTGACTGGGAGTGACACTGGGAGTGACACTGGGACCCCTCGGGTGATACTGGGAGCACACGTGTGACACTGGGGTGGCACTGGGGGTGACACTGGGGGTGACACTGGGACACTGGGGGTGACTGGGAGTGACACTGGGACCCCTCGGGTGACACTGGGACACTGGGGGTGACACTGGGACCATACACGTGACTGGGGTGACACTGGGGGTGACACTGGGACACTGGGGGTGACACTGGCACCCCACGTGTGACACTGTGACACTGGGGGTGACACTGGGACACTGGGGGTGACTGGGAGTGACACTGGGACCCCACACATGACATTGGGACCCCTCGGGTGACACTGGGAGTGACACTGGGACCCCTCGGGTGACACTGGGGGTGACACTGGGGGTGACACTGGGACCCCACACGTGGCACAGGGGTGACACTGGGGGTGACACTGGGATACTGGGAGTGACACTGGGACCCCATGGGTGACACTGGGACCCCACGTGTGACAGGGGGGTGACACAGGGACCCCCTCGGGTGACACTGGGACACTGACACTGGGATACTGGGAGTGACACTGGGACCACACACGTGACACTGGGACACCAACGTGTGACACAGAGACCCCCCCCCCCCCACAACACTGGGACCCCTCGGGTGACACTGGGACACCGGGGGTGACACTGGGGGTGACACTGGGGGTGACACTGGGACCCCGTGGGTGACACTGGGACCCCACGTGTGACAGGGGGGTGACACAGGGACCCCCTCGGGTGACACTGGGACACTGGGGGTGACACTGGGAGTGACACTGGGAGCCCATGAGTGACACGAGGGTGACACTGGGATCCCTTGGGTGACACTGGGACCGACACTGGGACCACACGTGTGACTGGGGGTGACACTGGGGGTGACACTGGGACCCCTTGGGTGACACTGGGACCCCTCAGGTGACACTGGGACACTGGGGGTGACACTGGGACCCCTTGGGTGACACTGGGGGTGACACTGGGGGTGACACTGGGACCCCTTGGGTGACACTGGGACCCCTCAGGTGACACTGGGGGTGACACTGGGACCCCCTTGGGTGACACTGGGACCCCTCAGGTGACACTGGGGGTGACACTGGGGGTGACACTGGGACCCCTTGGGTGACACTGGGACCCCTCAGGTGACACTGGGGGTGACACTGGGACCCCTTGGGTGACACTGGGGGTGACACTGGGGGTGACACTGGGACCCCTTGGGTGACACTGGGACCCCTTGGGTGACACTGGGGGTGACACTGGGGGTGACACTGGGGGTGACACTGGGACCCCTTGGGTGACACTGGGGGTGACACTGGGGGTGACACTGGGACCATACACGTGACTGGGGTGACACTGGGGGTGACACTGGGGGTGACACTGGGACCACACACGTGACTGGGGTGACACTGGGGGTGACACTGGGGGTGACACTGGGGGTGACACTGGGGGTGACCCCGGCACCCCACGCGTGACACGGGGAGGTGACACCGACCCCCCCCCCCTCCCCCCCCCGTGCCCGTCCCTCGCGCGATGCTCCGCGGTTGCCATGGCAACGCCGGGCGCTGCCTTTGGGGGGGGGGGGAGGGGGAGGGGGGGGGAGGGGCGTGCTGGGGACCCCCCCCCCCACACCCCACTCGTGTCCCTCCCCTCCCCCCCCGTGTCACACGCGTGTGCCCCGCCACGTGCCGCGAGGGACGGGGGGGGGGGGAGGGGACACGGGGGGGGGGGGGGGGGGCACCCCAAAATGAGGCCAAACGAGGCCAAACGAGGCCAAAGTGTGCAACGCCCCCCCCCTCCCCCCCCCCCCCGCTTCCACGCGTGACACACTTTTGGGGGGGGGGGGGAGGGGGGGCACACGCGCGTGCGCGACACGTGGCCAACCCCTGGGGGGGAGGGGGGGGGGAGAGAGAGGGGGGCGGGGTCCCCCAAATTGAGGAGGGGGGGGGTTGGGGTGGGGGGGGGGCACACGCGTGTGCAAGCGGTGGGGGAGGGGCGGGGGGGGGGCTTTGCACGACCCCCCCCCCCCCAATTTGCACGCCCACGCCCCTCCCCCCCCCCCCCCGCTTTGCACGCGCGCGGCGCCCCCCCCCTCTTTTTGCACACCCACCCCCCCCCCACTCCTTGCACGCCCACCCCTCCCCCCCCCCTTTCCCACGTGTGCACGGCGCGACCCCCACCCCACCCCACCCCTCCCCCCCCTCCTTGCACGCCCACCCCCCCCCCCCTCGCACGACCCCCACCCCTCCACGTGGCCCCGCCGCCGCTGCAGCGCGCGACCCCTCCCCTTGCACACCCACCGCCCCCTCCCCCACCCCTCCCCACCTTCGCACGCCCCCTCCCCAATTATCCCCCCCCCCCCCCCAACACCCCCCCCCCCCCTTTCACACGGCCCCGTTCCACCCCTCCCCCACCCGCCCCCGGCGCGCGGCCCCTCCCGGCCCCCCCCCCCACCCCCCATCACCTTCCGAAACCTCAGCGACCCCTCCCCAAATTCCAACCCCCTACCGAACCCCCCCCTCCCCCACCTCCATCCCCCCCCCCCCCCCACCCCACCACCCGCGCGGCGCCGCCATTCTCCCCTCCCCACCGCCGCAGCCCCCCAGGTGCGAGCGACCCCTCCCCAGGTGTGCGACCCCTCCCCCAGGTGAGCTCGGACCCCCCCCCCAGGTGAGGCGGGACCCCCCCCGAGCCCCCTCCCCGGTACCTGCCGGGGCTCCGGGCGCGGCGGGGGCGGCCGAGAACGGCGGAGATGGAGCGGCGGCTCCGGCCCCGCCCCCGCAGGGCCACGCCCACCGCTGGCCACGCCCACCGCGCCGCCCACCGCCAATGGCAACGGCCGGCGCCGAGGCCACGCCCAGAAAGGGGGCGGGGACGCGCGGGCGAGGCCACGCCCACAGCGGGTGGGTTGCCATATAAGGGAAGGCCACGCCCATTGGCCACGCCCACGGCGCTGGAAGGCGGCCAGGCCACGCCCACAATGAAAAAAGGGCAGGCCACGCCCCCCCTTGAGGCCACGCCCACTCCGAGCACAGGTGTGCGAGGCCACGCCCACTACGGCGGCCACGCCCACCTCGTGGTGGCCACGCCCCCCCAATTCCAGGGTGTGGTCGGAGCGGGTGGGGGGTAGCCCCGCCCTCATGAATAATAATGAGCGTCCCCCGGGCTTGTTCTCGGTTGTCATGAATATTAATGAGCGCGCGCCGTCGGTGGGTGCGGCCAGCGCTCGTGAATATTAATGAGGTGGTGGTCATCGGTAGCCACGCCCTCATAATTATGGCGGGGGGGGTTTGGGAGGGTTATGAATATTAATGAGCCAGCGGTTTCTAATCGCCGCAGGTTTGTGAGTTGTAATTAACCAGCTAATGAGCGTCTCAATAATATTGATACTGTTGTGACCAATGCTCCATCTTAATGCATATTAATGAGCCCCCGCTGTTTATAGGCAGCCACTGTTGAATATTAATGAGCCTGATATACCTGGAAGCCTCTGGTCCATTATATCACGAATATTAATGAGACGATCACGGTCTTCGCACATAGTTTGCCTCATAAATATTCATGAGCGCCCATTGCCCCTCATTAACCACAATCAGCAACGCTTCCCAGCGCCCCGCCTCCTCATGATTATTAACGAGGTGCTGCAAGATACAGCCCGCCCCTCATCAATATTCATGAGCTGCTTTTCACAGTTGACTCGCTCTATACCTAGCCGGGCGTGGCTCCACCCCCTCATTAACATTAATTAGGGAGCGGTATGGGCGGGCAGGGGGGGCTCTGCGAGTGGGCGTGGCCTAATGAAGGGGCGGGGTCAAAGAAAGGGCGGGGTTTAAGGGGAGGGGCGTGGCTTTGGAGAAGGGGGCGTGGCTTTCGCGAGGATTCACGGGGAGGGGGCGTGGCCTTTGTGGGGGAGTGGGCGTGGCTTAAGCGAGGGGGGCGTGGCCTCCCTTAGCGCCATCTTGCGGCGCGCCGGCGCCATCTTGCGCAGCCGCAGCCGCGCCGCCGCGCCGGGCCGCCAGGGGGCGCTGCCGCACGCCGCCCTCCCCTCACAGCGCGACCCCCAAACTTCACCCCCCGAGACCCCCCCGGGACCCCCCCGGGACCCCCCAAAACAGCCCCGAGACACCGCCAGGACCCTCCTTGGAACTCAGGTGCGGCACCCCCAAATCTCCTTCCCGGGACCCCCCCTGGGGACCCCGCTGGGGATCCCCCAAAACCCCCTCCCGAGACCCCCACGGAACCCTCAGGAAAGACCCCCAAAACACCCCCCGGGACCCCCCCAAATTCCCCCCAAAACACCCCCCGGGACCCCCCAAATTTTCCCCAAGACCCCCCTGGGACCCTCATTGGGAACCCCATTGGGACCCCCACCCCAAAAACCCCCTTGAGACCCCAAATTCCCCCCAAGACCCCCCTGGGACCCTCATTGGGAACCCCATTGGGACCCCCACCCCAAAAACCCCCTTGAGACCCCAAATTCCCCCCAAGACCCCCCGGGGACCCCCACCCCAAACCCTCCTTGGGACCCCCCAAAACCCCCCCAAGACCCCCCGGGACCCCCAAATTCGCCCCAAGACCCCCAAATCTCCCCCCAAGACCCCCCTGGGAGCCCCAAATCCCCCCCAAGACCACTTGGGACCCCAAAACCCACCCTGGGACCCCCAAATTCCCCCCAAAACCCCCCCTGGGACCCCCCAAATCCTCCCCAAGACCCCCCCGGGACACCCCAAATACCCCCCAAACCCCCCTGGGACCCCAAAACACCCCCCGGGACACCCCAAATTCCCCCCAAGACCCCCCTGAGACCCCCATTGGGACCCCCCCAAGACCCCTCTGGGACCCCCACCCCAAACCCTCCTTGGGACCCTCCAAATTCCCCCCAAAACCCCCCTGGGACCCCCAAATCTCCCCCAAATCCCCCCCAAGACCCCCCTGGGACCCCCCAAATCCTCCCCAAGACCCACCTGGGACCCCCCAAATCCTCCCCAAAACCCCCTGGGACCCCCCAAATTCCCCCCAAACCCCCCCTGGGACCCCCCAAATCCCCCCCAAACCCCCCCTGGGACCCCCAAATCCCCCCCAAGACCCCCCTGGGACCCCCCAAATTCCCCCCAAACCCCCCCTGGGACCCCCCAAATCCCCCCCAAAACCCCCCTTGAGACCCCCAAATCCTCCCCAAGACCCCCCTGGGACCCCCAAATTCCCCCCAAAACCCCCTGAGACCCCCCAAATCCCCCCAAACCCCCCTGGGACCCCCCAAATTCCCCCCAAACCCCCCTGGGACCCCCCAAATTCCCCCCAAAACCCCCCTGGGACCCCCAAATCTCCCCCAAATCCCCCCCAAGACCCCCCTGGGACCCCCAAATTCCCTCCAAGACCCCCCTGGGACCCCCAAATTCCCTCCAAGACCCCCCTGGGACCCCCAAATCCCCCCCAAACCCCCCTGGGACCCCCCAAATTTCCCCCAAAACCCCCCTGGGACCCCCAAATCCCCCCCAAGACCCCCCTGGGACCCCCCAAATTCCCCCCAAATCCCCCCTTGGGATCCCCAAATTCCTGGAGGGGGCCCCACTGAGCTCTTCGGAGCATTATTAATTAATTAATTACAATTAATTGCCGTTAATAATTAATTTAATTGGGTCACGGGCAGGTGACCTTTGACCCAGCCAGAGATGAAAAAAACCACCGAGGCCGCTCCTTTTTTTAGGAAAACTGTCCCCAAAATACATTCAAACGAAGCGCGATCAATCCCCAATTAATTTCGTGTCATTAATTAACTCAATGGACAGGCGCTAATTAATTAATTGACAGATGTGCAAACGTGCAAGGCACCCACACGAGGGTGAGGAGATGGATTCTATCTTAAAGGATTTGGGGGAAAAGGAAAGGAAATATCATTTATTAATAGAAATGGCGATTAATTAATAGGAATATATTTATAGATTTATATTAATTTGGTGGGTATTAATTTATATTATTTATGACGCAGGAAATGCCAATTTTTATGTGCAGAAACCACAGATTGAGAGGAATCCGTTCATGTCGATGGTTAATAAGTGGATAAAATATATTAACAGCCCGCTAATTAATAAATATTTCCTTATAAAAACCCTAATTCGATAAAATTTAATTCGATAAAATTTAATCCCCTAAAATTTAATTCCCTAAAACCGAATTCTACAAAATGCGTTTTATTTGCTGTTCCTTACGCTGTGAGACGTAACGCATGCACTACACTATTAATTTATTAATTAACAACGTTAATTACATCTCTGTCTCTCTGTCCACTTGTCCAGGTGTCCATCCATTTGGCCACGTGTCCATCCCTGGGCCCACGACCTTCCTCCCGGATCCGGTTCCCAGACCTCCCCCCTCATCGTGTCACATTTCGGTTAATTAGTTAATTAATGAATGAATTAATTAACGCCATCGCGCTGACATTACGGTAATTCGCGGCCCCGCTATACCGGGTATTACGGTATTGGCAATCGGGAGTGCGCCGATACCGCGGTTAATACGGTAACGGCACTACCGTAATTACGGGTGTAAAGCGACCCCCTCCCAGTGCTCCCAGTAAACCCCTCCCAGTGCTCCCAGTAAACCCTTCCCAGTGCTCCCAGTAAGCCCCTCCCAGTAAACCCCTCCCAGTGCTCCCAGTAAGCCCCTCCCAGTGCTCCCAGTAAACCCCTCCCAGTGCTCCCAGTAAGCCCCTCCCAGTGCTCCCAGTAAACCCCTCCCAGTGCTCCCAGTAAACCCCTCCCAGTGCTCCCAGTAAGGCCCTCCCAGTGCTCCCAGTAAACCCCTCCCAGTGCTCCCAGTAAACCCCTCCCAGTGCTCCCAGTAAACCCCTCCCAGTGCTCCCAGTAAGCCCCTCCCAGTGCTCCCAGTAAACCCTTCCCAGTGCTCCCAGTAAGGCCCTCCCAGTGCTCCCAGTAAACCCCTCCCAGTGCTCCCAGTAAACCCCTCCCAGTGCTCCCAGTAAGGCCCTCCCAGTGCTCCCAGTAAGCACCAGTGCTCCCAGTAAGGCCCTCCCAGTGCTCCCAGTAAGGCCCTCCCAGTGCTCCCAGTAAGGCCCTCCCAGTGCCCTCCCAGTAAACCCTTCCCAGTGCTCCCAGTAAACCCCTCCCAGTGCTCCCAGTAAGGCCCTCCCAGTGCTCCCAGTAAGGCCCTCCCAGTACTCCCAGTAAACCCCTCCCAGTACTCCCAGTAAACCCTTCCCAGTGCTCCCAGTAAGGCCCTCCCAGTGCTCCCAGTAAGCCCCTCCCAGTGCTCCCAGTAAGCCCCTCCCAGTGCTCCCAGTAAGGCCCTCCCAGTGCTCCCAGTAAGCCCCTCCCAGTGCTCCCAGTAAACCCCTCCCAGTGCTCCCAGTAAACCCCTCCCAGTGCTCCCAGTAAGCCCTTCCCAGTGCTCCCAGTAAACCCCTCCCAGTGCTCCCAGTAAACCCCTCCCAGTGCTCCCAGTAAACCCCTCCCAGTGCTCCCAGTAAACCCCTCCCAGTGCTCCCAGTAAACCCCTCCCAGTGCTCCCAGTAAACCCCTCCCAGTGCTCCCAGTAAACCCCTCCCAGTGCTCCCAGTAAACCCTTCCCAGTGCTCCCAGTAAACCCCTCCCAGTGCTCCCAGTAAACCCCTCCCAGTGCTCCCAGTAAACCCCTCCCAGTGCTCCCAGTAAACCCTTCCCAGTGCTCCCAGTAAACCCTTCCCAGTGCTCCCAGTAAACCCTTCCCAGTGCTCCCAGTAAACCCTTCCCAGTGCTCCCAGTAAGCCCCTCCCAGTGCTCCCAGTAAACCCCTCCCAGTGCTCCCAGTAAGCCCCTCCCAGTGCTCCCAGTAAGCCCCTCCCAGTGCTCCCAGTAAGGCCCTCCCAGTGCTCCCAGTAAACCCCTCCCAGTGCTCCCAGTAAGGCCCTCCCAGTACTCCCAGTAAGCACCAGTGCTCCCAGTAAGGCCCTCCCAGTGCTCCCAGTAAACCCCTCCCAGTGCTCCCAGTAAGGCCCTCCCAGTGCTCCCAGTAAGGCCCTCCCAGTGCTCCCAGTAAACCCCTCCCAGTGCTCCCAGTAAACCCTTCCCAGTGCTCCCAGTAAGCCCCTCCCAGTGCTCCCAGTAAACCCCTCCCAGTGCTCCCAGTAAGGCCCTCCCAGTGCTCCCAGTAAACCCCTCCCAGTGCTCCCAGTAAACCCCTCCCAGTGCTCCCAGTAAACCCTTCCCAGTGCTCCCAGTAAACCCCTCCCAGTGCTCCCAGTAAGCACCAGTGCTCCCAGTAAGCCCCTCCCAGTGCTCCCAGTAAGCCCCTCCCAGTGCTCCCAGTAAGGCCTTCCCAGTGCTCCCAGTAAACCCTTCCCAGTGCTCCCAGTAAGCCCCTCCCAGTGCTCCCAGTAAACCCCTCCCAGTGCTCCCAGTAAGGCCCTCCCAGTGCTCCCAGTAAACCCCTCCCAGTGCTCCCAGTAAACCCTTCCCAGTGCTCCCAGTAAGCCCCTCCCAGTGCTCCCAGTAAACCCCTCCCAGTGCTCCCAGTAAGGCCCTCCCAGTGCTCCCAGTAAACCCCTCCCAGTGCTCCCAGTAAGCCCCTCCCAGTGCTCCCAGTAAACCCCTCCCAGTACTCCCAGTAAGGCCCTCCCAGTGCTCCCAGTAAACCCTTCCCAGTGCTCCCAGTAAACCCTTCCCAGTGCTCCCAGTAAGCCCTTCCCAGTGCTCCCAGTAAGGCCCTCCCAGTGCTCCCAGTAAGCCCCTCCCAGTGCTCCCAGTAAGGCCCTCCCAGTGCTCCCAGTAAACCCCTCCCAGTGCTCCCAGTAAGCACCAGTGCTCCCAGTAAGCCCCTCCCAGTGCTCCCAGTAAGGCCCTCCCAGTGCTCCCAGTAAACCCCTCCCAGTGCTCCCAGTAAACCCCTCCCAGTGCTCCCAGTAAACCCCTCCCAGTGCTCCCAGTAAGGCCCTCCCAGTGCTCCCAGTAAACCCCTCCCAGTGCTCCCAGTAAACCCCTCCCAGTGCTCCCAGTAAGCCCCTCCCAGTGCTCCCAGTAAACCCCTCCCAGTACTCCCAGTAAGCCCCTGCCAGTGCTCCCAGTAAGGCCCTCCCAGTGCTCCCAGTAAACCCTTCCCAGTGCTCCCAGTAAACCCCTCCCAGTGCTCCCAGTAAACCCCTCCCAGTGCTCCCAGTAAGGCCCTCCCAGTGCTCCCAGTAAGCCCCTCCCAGTGCTCCCAGTAAACCCCTCCCAGTACTCCCAGTAAGGCCCTCCCAGTGCTCCCAGTAAGGCCCTCCCAGTGCTCCCAGTAAGCCCCTCCCAGTGCTCCCAGTAAACCCCTCCCAGTGCTCCCAGTAAACCCCTCCCAGTGCTCCCAGTAAACCCTTCCCAGTGCTCCCAGTAAACCCTTCCCAGTGCTCCCAGTAAGGCCCTCCCAGTGCTCCCAGTAAACCCCTCCCAGTGCTCCCAGTAAACCCTTCCCAGTGCTCCCAGTAAGCCCTTCCCAGTGCTCCCAGTAAACCCCTCCCAGTGCTCCCAGTAAACCCCTCCCAGTGCTCCCAGTAAGGCCCTCCCAGTGCTCCCAGTAAGCCCCTCCCAGTGCTCCCAGTAAACCCCTCCCAGTGCTCCCAGTAAGCCCCTCCCAGTGCTCCCAGTAAACCCTTCCCAGTGCTCCCAGTAAGCCCCTCCCAGTGCTCCCAGTAAGGCCCTCCCAGTGCTCCCAGTAAGCACCAGTGCTCCCAGTAAGCCCCTCCCAGTGCTCCCAGTAAGGCCCTCCCAGTGCTCCCAGTAAGCACCAGTGCTCCCAGTAAACCCCTCCCAGTGCTCCCAGTAAGCCCCTCCCAGTGCTCCCAGTAAACCCCTCCCAGTGCTCCCAGTAAACCCTTCCCAGTGCTCCCAGTAAACCCTTCCCAGTGCTCCCAGTAAGCCCCTCCCAGTGCTCCCAGTAAACCCCTCCCAGTGCTCCCAGTAAGGCACTCCCAGTGGTCCCAGTAAACCCTTCCCAGTGCTCCCAGTAAGCCCCTCCCAGTGCTCCCAGTAAGCCCCTCCCAGTGCTCCCAGTAAGGCCCTCCCAGTGCTCCCAGTAAACCCCTCCCAGTGCTCCCAGTAAACCCTTCCCAGTGCTCCCAGTAAGGCCCTCCCAGTGCTCCCAGTAAGCCCCTCCCAGTGCTCCCAGTAAACCCCTCCCAGTGCTCCCAGTAAACCCTTCCCAGTGCTCCCAGTAAGCCCCTCCCAGTGCTCCCAGTAAACCCCTCCCAGTGCTCCCAGTAAGCCCCTCCCAGTGCTCCCAGTAAGCACCAGTGCTCCCAGTAAACCCCTCCCAGTGCTCCCAGTAAACCCCTCCCAGTGCTCCCAGTAAGGCCCTCCCAGTGCTCCCAGTAAGGCCCTCCCAGTGCTCCCAGTAAACCCTTCCCAGTGCTCCCAGTAAGGCCCTCCCAGTGCTCCCAGTAAGCCCTTCCCAGTGCTCCCAGTAAACCCCTCCCAGTGCTCCCAGTAAGGCCCTCCCAGTGCTCCCAGTAAGCCCCTCCCAGTGCTCCCAGTAAGGCCCTCCCAGTGCTCCCAGTAAACCCCTCCCAGTGCTCCCAGTAAACCCCTCCCAGTGCTCCCAGTAAGGCCCTCCCAGTGCTCCCAGTAAACCCTTCCCAGTGCTCCCAGTAAACCCCTCCCAGTGCTCCCAGTAAGCCCCTCCCAGTGCTCCCAGTAAGCACCAGTGCTCCCAGTAAACCCCTCCCAGTGCTCCCAGTAAACCCCTCCCAGTGCTCCCAGTAAGCCCCTCCCAGTGCTCCCAGTAAGGCCCTCCCAGTGCTCCCAGTAAACCCTTCCCAGTGCTCCCAGTAAGGCCCTCCCAGTGCTCCCAGTAAGCCCCTCCCAGTGCTCCCAGTAAGGCCCTCCCAGTGCTCCCAGTAAGGCCCTCCCAGTGGTCCCAGTAAGCACCAGTGCTCCCAGTAAACCCCTCCCAGTGCTCCCAGTAAACCCCTCCCAGTGCTCCCAGTAAGGCCCTCCCAGTGCTCCCAGTAAGCCCCTCCCAGTGCTCCCAGTAAACCCCTCCCAGTGCTCCCAGTAAACCCTTCCCAGTGCTCCCAGTAAGCCCCTCCCAGTGCTCCCAGTAAACCCCTCCCAGTGCTCCCAGTAAGCCCCTCCCAGTGCTCCCAGTAAACCCCTCCCAGTGCTCCCAGTAAGCCCCTCCCAGTACTCCCAGTAAACCCCTCCCAGTGCTCCCAGTAAACCCCTCCCAGTGCTCCCAGTAAACCCCTCCCAGTGCTCCCAGTAAGGCCCTCCCAGTGCTCCCAGTAAGCACCAGTGCTCTCCCAGCACTCCCAGTAACCCTCCAGCTCTCCCAGTGCCCTCCCAGTATCCCCAGTGCCCTCCCAGTATCTCCCAGTGACCGCCCCAGGAACTCACCCAGTACCCGCAAAGTTTGGGGGTGTCCGTACTGGTCTGGGGGTGTCCATACTGGTCTGGGAGTTACCATACTGGTTTGGGGGCTCTATACTGGTTTCAGGGGTTCTCATACTGGTTTAGGGGCGGCCATACTGGTTTGGGGTCTCTGTACTGGTTTAAGGGTTTCTATACTGGTTTAAGGGTCTCTATACTGGTCTGGGGGTGTCCGTACTGGTTTGGGGCCTCTATACTGGTCTGGGGGTGTCCATACTGGTTTGGGTGTTTCTATACTGGTTTGGGTGTTTCTATACTGGTTTGGGTGTTTCCGTACTGGTTTAAGGGTTTCCGTACTGGTTTAAGGGTTTCTGTACTGGTTTGGGGGTGTCCGTACTGGTTTGAGGGCTCTATACTGGTTTGGAGGCTCTCATACTGGTTTGGGGGTTCTCATACTGGTCTGGCTGTGGCTATACTGGTTTGGGGCCTCTATACTGGTTTAGGAGTTTCTATACTGGTTTAAGGGTTTCCATACTGGTTTAAGGGTTTCCATACTGGTTTGAGGGCTCTATACTGGTTTGGGGGCTCTATACTGGTTTAGGGGGGGCCATACTGGTTTGGGACCTCTGTACTGGTGTAGGTGTTTCTATACTGGTTTGGGGTTTCTATACTGGTTTAAGGGTCTCTATACTGGTTTAAGGGTCTCTATACTGGTCTGGGGGTGTCCGTACTGGTTTGGGGTCTCTATACTGGTTTAGGGGGGCCATACTGGTTTGGGTGTTTCTATACTGGTTTAGGTGTTTCTATACTGGTTCGGGTGTTTCTATACTGGTTTGGGTGTTTCTATACTGGTTTAGGGGGGGCCATACTGGTTTGGGTGTTTCTATACTGGTTTGGGTGTTTCTATACTGGTTTGGGTGTTTCTATACTGGTTTAAGGGTTTCCGTACTGGTTTGGGGTCTCTATACTGGTCTGGGGGCTCTCATACTGGTTTGGGGGCTCTCATACTGGTCTGGCTGTGGCTATACTGGTTTGGGGCCTCTATACTGGTTTCAGGGTCTCTATACTGGTTTAGGAGTTTCTATACTGGTTTAAGGGTTTCCATACTGGTTTGGGGTTTCCATACTGGTTTGGGGACTCTATACTGGTTTGGGGGCTCTATACTGGTTTAGGGGGGGCCATACTGGTTTGGGACCTCTGTACTGGTGTAGGTGTTTCTATACTGGTTTGGGGTTTCTATACTGGTTTAAGGGTCTCTATACTGGTTTAAGGGTCTCTATACTGGTCTGGGGGTGTCCGTACTGGTTTGAGGTCTCTATACTGGTTTGGGGGGGGCCATACTGGTTTGGGGCCTCTATACTGGTCTGGGGCCTCCATACTGGTTTAAGGGTCTCTATACTGGTTTGGGGCCTCTGTACTGGTTTAAGGGTTTCTATACTGGTTTAAGGGTTTCTATACTGGTTTGGGGTTTCTATACTGGTTTGGGGTCTCTATACTGGTTTAGGGGGGGCCATACTGGTTTGGGTGTTTCTATACTGGTTTAAGGGTTTCCGTACTGGTTTGGGGTCTCTATACTGGTCTGGGGGTGTCCGTACTGGTTTGAGGGCTCTATACTGGTTTGGGGGCTCTATACTGGTTTGGGGGTTCTCATACTGGTCTGGCTGTGGCTATACTGGTTTGGGGCCTCTATACTGGTTTCAGGGTCTCTGTACTGGTTTAGGAGTTTCTATACTGGTTTAAGGGTTTCCATACTGGTTTGGGGTTTCCATACTGGTTTGGGGGCTCTCATACTGGTCTGGCTGTGGCTATACTGGTTTGGGGGCTCTATACTGGTTTCAGGGTCTCCATACTGGTTTCAGGGTCTCTGTACTGGTTTAGGGGTTTCTATACTGGTTTGGGGGCTCTCATACTGGTTTCAGGGTCTCTGTACTGGTCGGGACTTTCCATACTGGTTTAGGGCTCTCTATACTGGTCTGGGGGTGTCCGTACTGGTTTGGGGGCTCTCATACTGGTTTGGGGGCTCTCATACTGGTTTGGAGGCTCTCATACTGGTCTGGGGCCTCTATACTGGTTTCAGGGTCTCTGTACTGGTTTCAGGGTCTCTGTACTGGTTTCAGGGTTTCCATACTGGTTTGGGGGCTCTCTACTGGTTTAAGGGTCTCTATACTGGTCTGGGGGTGCCCATACTGGTCTGGGGGCACCTGTACTGGTTTGGGGGCTTTTCATACTGGTCTGGGTGTGGCCATACTGGTTTAAGGGTCTCTGTACTGGTCTGGGGATGCCTGTACTGGTTTGGGGTTTCCATACTGGTCTGGGGGTGTCCGTACTGGTTTGGGGGCTCTATACTGGTTTAGGGGGGGGCCATACTGGTTTGGGACCTCTGTACTGGTGTAGGTGTTTCTATACTGGTTTAAGGGTCTCTATACTGGTCTGGGGGTGTCCGTACTGGTTTGGGGTCTCTATACTGGTTTAGGGGGGGCCATACTGGTTTGGGTGTTTCTATACTGGTTTGGGTGTTTCTATACTGGTTTGGGTGTTTCTATACTGGTTTAAGGGTTTCCGTACTGGTTTGGGGTCTCTGTACTGGTCTGGGGGTGTCCGTACTGGTTTGAGGGCTCTATACTGGTTTGGGGGCTCTTATACTGGTTTGGGGGTTCTCATACTGGTCTGGCTGTGGCTATACTGGTTTGGGGCCTCTATACTGGTTTGGGGCCTCTATACTGGTTTCAGGGTCTCTGTACTGGTTTAGGAGTTTCTATACTGGTTTAAGGGTTTCCATACTGGTTTGGGGTTTCCATACTGGTTTGAGGGCTCTATACTGGTTTGGGGGCTCTATACTGGTTTAGGGGGGGCCATACTGGTTTGGGACCTCTGTACTGGTGTAGGTGTTTCTATACTGGTTTGGGGTTTCTATACTGGTTTAAGGGTCTCTATACTGGTCTGGGGGTGTCCGTACTGGTTTGAGGTCTCTATACTGGTTTGGGGGGGGCCATACTGGTTTGGGGCCTCTATACTGGTCTGGGGCCTCCATACTGGTTTAAGGGTCTCTATACTGGTTTGGGGGCTCTCATACTGGTTTCAGGGTCTCTGTACTGGTTTGGGTGTTTCTATACTGGTTTAAGGGTTTCCATACTGGTTTGGGGGCTCTCATACTGGTTTCAGGGTCTCTGTACTGGTCGGGACTTTCCATACTGGTTTAGGGCTCTCTATACTGGTCTGGGGGTGTCCGTACTGGTTTGGGGGCTCTCATACTGGTTTGGGGGCTCTCATACTGGTCTGGGGCCTCTATACTGGTTTCAGGGTCTCTGTACTGGTTTCAGGGTCTCTGTACTGGTTTCAGGGTTTCCATACTGGTTTGGGGGCTCTCATACTGGTCTGGGGCCTCTATACTGGTTTCAGGGTCTCTGTACTGGTTTCAGGGTCTCTGTACTGGTTTCAGGGTTTCCATACTGGTTTGGGGGCTCTCATACTGGTCTGGGGCCTCTATACTGGTTTCAGGGTCTCTGTACTGGTTTCAGGGTCTCTGTACTGGTTTCAGGGTCTCTGTACTGGTTTCAGGGTTTCCATACTGGTTTGGGGGCTCTCTACTGGTTTAAGGGTCTCTATACTGGTCTGGGGGTGCCCATACTGGTCTGGGGGCACCTGTACTGGTTTGGGGGCTTTTCATACTGGTCTGGGTGTGGCCATACTGGTTTAAGGGTCTCTGTACTGGTCTGGGGATGCCTGTACTGGTTTGGGGTTTCCATACTGGTCTGGGGGTGTCCGTACTGGTTTGAGGTCTCTATACTGGTTTAGGGGGCTCTATACTGGTTTAGGGGGGGCCATACTGGTTTGGGACCTCTGTACTGGTGTAGGTGTTTCTATACTGGTTTGGGGGTTCTCATACTGGTTTGGGTGTTTCTATACTGGTTTAAGGGTCTCTATACTGGTTTAAGGGTCTCTATACTGGTCTGGGGGTGTCCGTACTGGTTTGAGGTCTCTATACTGGTTTGGGGGGGGCCATACTGGTTTGGGGCCTCTATACTGGTCTAGGGCCTCCATACTGGTTTAAGGGTCTCTATACTGGTTTGGGGACTCTCATACTGGTCTGGGTGTGACCGTACTGGTTTGGGGTGTCCATACTGGTTTGGCAGTGCCCATACTGGTCTGGGGGCACCTGTACTGGTCTGGGGCCTCCATACTGGTTTGGGTGTTTCTATACTGGTTTAAGTGTTTCTATACTGGTTTGGGTGTTTCTATACTGGTTTAAGTGTTTCTATACTGGTTTGGGTGTTTCTATACTGGTTTAGGTGTTTCTATACTGGTTTGGGTGTTTCTATACTGGTTTGGGTGTTTCTATACTGGTTTAAGGGTTTCCGTACTGGTTTGGGGTCTCTGTACTGGTCTGGGGGTGTCCGTACTGGTTTGAGGGCTCTGTACTGGTTTGGGGGCTCTCATACTGGTTTGGGGGTTCTCATACTGGTCTGGCTGTGGCTATACTGGTTTGGGGCCTCTATACTGGTTTGGGGCCTCTATACTGGTTTCAGGGTCTCTATACTGGTTTCAGGGTCTCCGTACTGGTTTATGGGTTTCTATACTGGTTTAAGGGTTTCCATACTGGTTTGGGGGCTCTCATACTGGTTTCAGGGTCTCTGTACTGGTCGGGACTTTCCATACTGGTTTAGGGCTCTCTATACTGGTCTGGGGGTGTCCGTACTGGTTTGGGGGCTCTCATACTGGTTTGGGGGCTCTCATACTGGTCTGGGGCCTCTATACTGGTTTCAGGGTCTCTGTACTGGTTTCAGGGCTCTGTACTGGTTTGGGGGCTCTCATACTGGTTTGGGGGTTCTCATACTGGTCTGGCTGTGGCTATACTGGTTTGGGGCCTCTATACTGGTTTGGGGCCTCTATACTGGTTTCAGGGTCTCTATACTGGTTTCAGGGTCTCCGTACTGGTTTATGGGTTTCTATACTGGTTTAAGGGTTTCCATACTGGTTTGGGGGCTCTCATACTGGTTTCAGGGTCTCTGTACTGGTCGGGACTTTCCATACTGGTTTAGGGCTCTCTATACTGGTCTGGGGGTGTCCGTACTGGTTTGGGGGCTCTCATACTGGTTTGGGGGCTCTCATACTGGTCTGGGGCCTCTATACTGGTTTCAGGGTCTCTGTACTGGTTTCAGGGTCTCTGTACTGGTTTCAGGGTTTCCATACTGGTTTGGGGGCTCTCTACTGGTTTAAGGGTCTCTATACTGGTCTGGGGGTGCCCATACTGGTCTGGGGGCACCTGTACTGGTTTGGGGGCTTTTCATACTGGTCTGGGTGTGGCCATACTGGTTTAAGGGTCTCTGTACTGGTCTGGGGATGCCTGTACTGGTTTGGGGTTTCCATACTGGTCTGGGGGTGTCCGTACTGGTTTGAGGTCTCTATACTGGTTTAGGGGGGGCCATACTGGTTTGGGACCTCTGTACTGGTGTAGGTGTTTCTATACTGGTTTGGGGGTTCTCATACTGGTTTGGGTGTTTCTATACTGGTTTAAGGGTCTTTATACTGGTCTGGGGGTGTCCGTACTGGTTTGAGGTCTCTATACTGGTTTGGGGGGGGCCATACTGGTTTGGGGCCTCTATACTGGTCTGGGGCCTCCATACTGGTTTAAGGGTTTCTATACTGGTTTGGGGACTCTCATACTGGTTTAGGGGGGGGCCATACTGGTTTGGGGACTCTCATACTGGTCTGGGTGTGACCGTACTGGTTTGGGGTGTCCATACTGGTTTGGCAGTGCCCATACTGGTCTGGGGGCACCTGTACTGGTCTGGGGCCTCCATACTGGTTTAGGTGTTTCTATACTGGTTTAGGTGTTTCTATACTGGTTTGGGTGTTTCTATACTGGTTTAAGGGTTTCCGTACTGGTTTGGGGTCTCTGTACTGGTTTAGGCTGCCCATACTGGTCTGAGAGTTTCCATACTGGTTTATGGGTCTCTGTACTGGTCTGGCTGTGGCCATACTGGTTTGGGGTCTCTGTACTGGTTTGGGGGCTCTCATACTGGTTTCAGGGTCTCTGTACTGGTCGGGACTTTCCATACTGGTCTGGGGGCTCTCATACTGGTCTGGGCATGCCCGTACTGGGGGGGGCACACCCCAAACCCCCCCAAAAACCCCAAAAAACCCCAAAACTCCCCCAGGGCTTCCAAAAACTTTAATCCAGTGGGGGTGGGGGGGGAGGGGCAGTTTGGGCTCCCAGTTTGGGCTCCCAGTTTGGGCTCCCAGTCCCAGTTTGGGCTCCCAGTTTGGGCTCCCAGTTTGGGCTCCCAGTCCCAGTTTGGGCTCCCAGTTTGGGCTCCCAGTTTGGGCTCCCAGTCCCAGTTTGGGCTCCCAGTTTGGGCTCCCAGTCCCAGTTTGGGCTCCCAGTTTGGGCTCCCAGTCCCAGTTTGGGCTCCCAGTTTGGGCTCCCAGTTTGGGCTCCCAGTCCCAGTTTGGGCTCCCAGTTTGGGCTCCCAGGCCCAGTTTGGGCTCCCAGTTTGGGCTCCCAGTTTGGGCTCCCAGTTTGGGCTCCCAGTCCCAGTTTGGGCTCCCAGTCCCAGTTTGGGCTCCCAGTTTGGGCTCCCAGTTTGGGCTCCCAGGCCCAGTTTGGGCTCCCAGTTTGAGCTCCCAGTTTGGGCTCCCAGGCCCAGTTTGGGCTCCCAGTTTGAGCTCCCAGTCCCAGTTTGGGCTCCCAGTTTGGGCTCCCAGTCCCAGTTTGGGCTCCCAGTTTGGGCTCCCAGTTTGGGCTCCCAGGCCCAGTTTGGGCTCCCAGTTTGGGCTCCCAGGCCCAGTTTGGGCTCCCAGTTTGGGCTCCCAGTCCCAGTTTGGGCTCCCAGTTTGAGCTCCCAGTCCCAGTTTGGGCTCCCAGTTTGGGCTCCCAGTCCCAGTTTGGGCTCCCAGTTTGGGCTCCCAGTCCCAGTTTGGGCTCCCAGTTTGGGCTCCCAGTCCCAGTTTGGGCTCCCAGTTTGGGCTCCCAGTCCCAGTTTGGGCTCCCAGTCCGGGGGTCCCTCACGGGGAGGCCTCGGGGGGTCCCGGGGGGGGCCCCCCCAATCCCAGCAGCTCCTGAAGGGCCGGGGGGAGATCCTGGGGGGGAAACGGGCAGGGGTCACTCAGGGGTCACTCGGGGTCACTCGGGGTCACTCTGGGGTCACTCTGGGGTCACTCAGGGGTCACTCGGGGTCACTCGGGGTCACTCAGGGGTCACTCGGGGTCACTCGGGGGTCACTCGGGGTCACTCTGGGGTCACTCGGGGTCACTCTGGGTCACCCTGGGGTCACTCGGGGTCAGTTCGGGGTCACTCAGGGGTCACTCAGGGTCACTCAGGGGTCACTCGGGGTCACTCAGGGGTCACTCGGGGTCAGTTTGGGGTCACTCGGGGTCACTCAGGGGTCACTCAGGGGTCACTCGGGGTCAGTTTGGGTCACTCAGGGTCAGTTTAGGGTCACTCGGGGTCACTGTGGGGTCACTCAGGGTCACTCTGGGGTCAGTTTGGGTCAGTTTGGGTCACTCAGGGTCACTCGGGATCACTCTGGGGTCACTCAGGGTCACTCGGGATCATTCTGGGGTCAGTCGGGGTCACTTGGGGTCACTCAGGGTCACTGTGGGGTCACTCAGGGTCACTTGGGGTCACTCTGGGGTCAGGTGGGGTCAGTTTGGGTCACTTGGGGTCACTTTGGGGTCACTCGGGGTCACTCGGGGTCAGTTTGGGGTCACTCGGGGTCAGTTTGGGTCACTCAGGGGTCACTCAGGGTCACTCAGGGGTCACTCGGGGGTCACTCGGGGTCATTCTGGGGTCACTCAGGGTCACTTGGGGTCACTCGGGGTCACTCTGGGGTCAGTTGGGGTCAGTTTGGGTCACTTGGGGTCAGTTTGGGGTCACGGGGTCACTCTGGGGTCACTCAGGGTTAGTCGGGGTCACTCTGGGGTCACTCGGGGTCACTTGGGGTCACTCCGGGGTCAATCAGGGTCACTCGGGGGTCACTCGGGTCACTCGGGGTCACTCTGGGGTCAGTTTGGGTCACTCAGGGTCAGTTTAGGGTCACTCGGGGTCACTGTGGGGTCACTCGGGGTCACTCTGGGGTCAGTTGGGGTCAGTTTGGGTCAGTTGGGGTCAGTTTGGGGTCACTCAGGGTCACTCGGGATCACTCTGGGGTCACTCAGGGTCACTCGGGATCATTCTGGGGTCAGTCGGGGTCACTTGGGGTCACTCAGGGTCACTGTGGGGTCACTCAGGGTCACTTGGGGTCACTTGGGGTCACTCTGGGGTCAGGTGGGGTCAGTTTGGGTCACTTGGGGTCACTTTGGGGTCACTCGGGGTCACTCGGGGTCAGTTTGGGGTCACTGAGTGTCACTCAGGAGTCACTCTGGGGTCACTCGGGGTCACTTGGGGTCACTCGGGGTCAGTTTGGGTCACTCAGGGGTCACTCAGGGGTCACTCGGGGTCACTCCGGGGTCACTCGGGGTCACTCAGGGTCACTCAGGGGTCACTCGGGGTCACTTTGGGGTCACTCGGGGTCACTCAGGGTCACTCTGGGGTCACTTGGGGTCACTCGGGGTCAGTTTGGGGTCACTCAGGGGTCACTCGGGGTCACTCAGGGTCAGTTTGGGTCACTCAGGGGTCACTCTGGGGTCACTTGGGGTCACTCCGGGGTCAATCAGGGTCACTCGGGGGTCACTCGGGTCACTCGGGGTCACTCTGGGGTCAGTTTAGGGTCACTCGGGGTCACTGTGGGGTCACTCAGGGTCACTCGGGGTCAGTTTGGGGTCACTGAGTGTCACTCAGGGGTCACTCCGGGGTCACTTGGGGTCACTCAGGGTCAGTTTGGGTCACTCAGGGGTCACTCAGGGGTCACTCGGGGTCAGTTCGGAGTCACTCTGGGGTCACTCGGGGTCACTTGGGGTCACTCCGGGGTCAATCAGGGTCACTCGGGGGTCACTCGGGGTCACTCTGGGGTCAGTTTGGGTCACTCAGGGTCAGTTTAGGGTCACTCGGGGTCACTGTGGGGTCACTCGGGGTCACTCGGGTCAGTTGGGGTCAGTTTGGGTCAGTTGGGGTCAGTTTGGGGTCACTCAGGGTCACTGTGGAGTCACTCGGGGGTCACTGTGGGGTCACTCAGGGTCACTCGGGGTCATTCTGGGGTCAGTTGGGGTCAGTTTGGGTCCCTTGGGGTCAGTTTGGGGTCACGGGGTGACTCTGGGGTCAGTCTGGGGTCACTCAGGGTTAGTCGGGGTCAGTCTGGGTCACTCGCGGTCACTCAGGGTCACTCAGGGGTCACTCGGGGTCACTCCGGGGTCACTCGGGGTCACTCAGGGTCACTCAGGGGTCACTCGGGGTCACTTTGGGGTCACTCGGGGGTCACTCAGGGGTCACTCAGGGTCACTCAGGGTCACTCCGGGGTCACTCGGGGCTCGGACCGTGCTGGCCGCCAGCTGCAGGAAGAGGCCCTCGGCCCTGCTCAGCACCTCCCCCACGTCCAGCGCCGGCCCCGCAGCGAAAATCTGGGGATGGGGCACCCCAAATCCAGCCCAATTCACCCCAAATCCATCCCAGCACCCCAAATCCAGCCCAATTCACCCCAAACCCAGCCCAATTCACCCCAAATCCAGCCCAATTCACCCCAAACCCAGCCCAATTCACCCCAAATCCAGCCCAATTCACCCCAAATCCATCCCAGCACCCCAAATCCAGCCCAATTCACCCCAAATCCAGCCCAATTCACCCCAAACCCAGCCCAATTCACCCCAAACCCAGCCCAATTCACCCCAAATCCAGCCCAATTCACCCCAAATCCAGCCCAATTCACCCCAAACCCAGCCCAGCACCCCAAACCCAGCCCAATTCACCCCAAATCCAGCCCAGCACCCCAAATCCAGCCCAATTCACCCCAAATCCAGCCCAGCACCCCAAACCCAGCCCAATTCACCCCAAACCCAGCCCAATTCACCCCAAATCCAGCCCAATTCACCCCAAATCCAGCCCAGCACCCCAAATCCAGCCCAATTCACCCCAAACCCAGCCCAATTCACCCCAAACCCAGCCCAATTCACCCCAAACCCAGCCCAATTCACCCCAAATCCAGCCCAGCACCCCAAACCCAGCCCAGCACCCCAAATCCAGCCCAATTCACCCCAAATCCAGCCCAGCACCCCAAACCCAGCCCAATTCACCCCAAATCCAGCCCAATTCACCCCAAACCCAGCCCAGCACCCCAAACCCAGCCCAATTCACCCCAAACCCAGCCCAATTCACCCCAAACCCAGCCCAATTCACCCCAAACCCAGCCCAGCACCCCAAATCCAGCCCAATTCACCCCTAATCCAACCCAATTCACCCCAAACCCAGCCCAATTCACCCCAAACCCAGCCCAGCACCCCAAACCCAGCCCAATTCACCCCAAATCCAGCCCAATTCACCCCAAACCCAGCCCAATTCACCCCAAATCCAGCCCAATTCACCCCAAACCCAGCCCAATTCACCCCAAATCCAGCCCAATTCACCCCAAATCCAGCCCAATTCACCCCAAATCCAGCCCAGCACCCCAAATCCAGCCCAATTCACCCCAAATCCAGCCCAATTCACCCCAAACCCAGCCCAGCACCCCAAACCCAGCCCAATTCACCCCAAATCCAGCCCAATTCACCCCAAATCCAGCCCAATTCTCCCCAAACCCAGCCCAATTCTCCCCAAACCCAGCCCAATTCACCCCAAACCCAGCCCAGCACCCCAAACCCAGCCCAATTCACCCCAAATCCAGCCCAATTCACCCCAAACCCAGCCCAGCACCCCAAATCCAGCCCAATTCACCCCAAACCCAGCCCAATTCACCCCAAACCCAGCCCAATTCACCCCAAACCCAGCCCAATTCACCCCAAATCCAGCCCAGCACCCCAAACCCAGCCCAATTCACCCCAAATCCAGCCCAATTCACCCCAAACCCAGCCCAATTCACCCCAAATCCAGCCCAGCACCCCAAACCCAGCCCAGCACCCCAAATCCAGCCCAATTCACCCCAAATCCAGCCCAGCACCCCAAACCCAGCCCAATTCACCCCAAATCCAGCCCAATTCACCCCAAATCCATCCCAATTCACCCCAAACCCAGCCCAATTCACCCCAAATCCAGCCCAATTCACCCCAAACCCAGCCCAGCACCCCAAATCCAGCCCAATTCTCCCCAAACCCAGCCCAATTCACCCCAAACCCAGCCCAACTCACCCCAAACCCAGCCCAATTCACCCCAAACCCAGCCCAATTCACCCCAAACCCAGCCCAGCACCCCAAACCCAGCCCAATTCACCCCAAACCCAGCCCAATTCACCCCAAACCCAGCCCAACTCACCCCAAACCCAGCCCAATTCACCCCAAACCCAGCCCAATTCACCCCAAATCCAGCCCAATTCACCCCAAACCCAGCCCAATTCACCCCAAACCCAGCCCAATTCACCCCAAATCCAGCCCAATTCACCCCAAACCCAGCCCAGCACCCCAAATCCAGCCCAATTCACCCCAAACCCACCCCAGGGTGTCCCCAGTGTCCCCAACCCCACCCCAGTGTCCCCCTCCCGGTGTCCCCAGACTGTCCCCACCCCATTCCAGTGTCCCCACCTTGTCCCCGGTGTCCCCAGCCCTGTCCCCACCCCCTTCCCGGTGTCCCCACCCCAATCCCGGTGTCCCCATCCCGGTGTCCCCATCCCGGTGTCCCCACCCCAATCCCGGTGTCCCCACCCCAATCCCGCTGTCCCCAGCCCTGTCCCCACCCCCATCCCGGTGTCCCCATCCCGGTGTCCCCATCCCGCTGTCCCCATCCCGGTGTCCCCTTCCCGGTGTCCCCCTCCCGCTGTCCCCAGCCCTGTCCCCACCGTGTCCCGCTCGCCCCCGTCGCTGTCCGAGTCGCCCCCGTCGCTGTCGCTGTCGCTGCTGGCCCCGGCGCTGGCCCCGAGCAGCTCCAGGAGGGCGCAGGTGACGAGCAGGAGGAAATTGGGGCACGGCAGCCCCGTCCAGAGCACCTGGGACAGGGGGACACCTTGGGGACACCCTGGGGACACCCTGGGGACACCCTGGGACACCCTGGGGACACCTTGGGACATCCTGGGGACACCCTGGGGACACCCTGGGACACCCTGGGACACCTTGGGGACACCCTGGGGACAGCTTGGGGACACCCTGGGACACCCTGGGACACCCTGGGGACAGCCTGGGGACACCTTGGGACACCCTGGGACACCCTGGGACACCCTGGGGACACCTTGGGACATCCTGGGACACCCTGGGGACACCCTGGGACACCTTGGGGACACCCTGGGGACATCCTGGGGACACCCTGGGGACACCCTGGGACACCTTGGGGACACCCTGGGACACCCTGGGACACCCTGGGGACACCCTGGGGACACCCTGGGACATCCTGGGGACACCCTGGGACACCTTGGGACACCTTGGGGACACCCTGGGACACCCTGGGGACACCCTGGGACACCTTGGGACACCTTGGGGACACCCTGGGGACATCCTGGGACACCCTGGGGACACCCTGGGACACCCTGGGGACACCTTGGGACACCTTGGGGACACCCTGGGGACATCCTGGGGACACCCTGGGGACACCCTGGGACACCCTGGGACATCCTGGGACACCCTGGGACACCCTGGGGACACCTTGGGACACCTTGGGGACACCCTGGGGACATCCTGGGACACCCTGGGGACACCCTGGGGACACCCTGGGACATCCTGGGACACCCTGGGGACACCTTGGGACATCCTGGGACACCCTGGGACACCCTGGGGACACCCTGGGGACATCCTGGGACACCCTGGGGACACCTTGGGACACCCTGGGGACACCCTGGGGACACCCTGGGACATCTTGGGGACACCTTGGGGACACCCTGGGGACACCCTGGGACACCCTGGGGACACCTTGGGGACATCCTGGGACACCCTGGGACACCCTGGGGACACCTTGGGGACACCCTGGGGACACCCTCAGTGGCCCTGCCCATCCCCCACAATGTCCCCCCCCCCCCCATGTCCCCAAAAACCCCCAAAGGTCCCCAAAATGTCCCTAAAATGTCCCCAAAATGTTCCCAAAATGCCCCCAAATGCCCCAAAACCGCCCCAAAATTCCCCAAATCTCCCCCAAAATGCCCCAAAATGTCCCAAATCCCCCCCCAAAATGCCCAAAAAATGCCCCAAAAATGCCCCCCAAATTCCCCAAAATCTCCCCAAAATGCCCCAAAATGTCCCAAATCTCCCCAAAATGTCCCGAAATGTCCCCAAACTGCCCCCAAAATGCCCCAAAACGCCGCAAAAATGCCCCAAAATTCCCCAAATCCCCCCCAAATGCCCCAAGATTGCCCCAAAAACGCCCCAAAAATGCCCCAAAATTCCCCCCAAAATTGCCCCAAAATTCCCCAAATCCCCCCCAAATGCCCCAAAACCGCCCCCAAATTCCCCAAATCTCCCCAAAAATGCCCCAAAAGCGCCCCAAATCCCCGAAAAAAATGCCCCAAAATTCCCCAAAAATGCCCCCAAAATGCCCCCAAAATCGCCCCAAACCTCCCCAAAAATGCCCCAAAAGCGCCCCAAAAATGCCCCAAATCTCCCCAAATCCCCCCCAAATCCCCCAAAAACGCCCCAAAATTCCCCAAAAATACCCCCAAAATGCCCCAAATCTCCCCAAAAATGCCCCAAAATCGCCCCAAAATTCCCCAAATCTCCCCAAAAATGCCCCAAAAACGCCCAAAAAATGCCCCAAAACGCCCAAAAATTCCCCAAACCTCCCCAAAAATGCCCCAAAAGCGCCCCAAAAATGCCCCAAATCTCCCCAAATCCCCCAAAAACGCCCCAAAATTCCCCAAAAATACCCCCAAAATGCCCCAAATCTCCCCAAATCCCCCAAAAAAAGTCCCAAAATTCCCCAAAAATGCCCCCAAAATTCCCCAAATCTCCCCAAAAATGCCCCAAAAACGCCCCAAAAATGTCCCAAATCTCCCCCAAATGCCCCAAAATCGCCCCAAAATTCCCCAAATCCCCCCCAAAAATGCCCCAAAAACGCCCAAAAAATGCCCAAAAATGCCCCAAAAACGCCAAAAAATTCCCCAAACCTCCCCAAAAATGCCCCAAAAGCGCCCCAAAAATGCCCCAAATCTCCCCAAATCCCCCAAAACCGCCCCAAAATTCCCCAAAAATACCCCCAAAATGCCCCAAATCTCCCCAAATCCCCCCAAAAAAGTCCCAAAATTCCCCAAAAATGCCCCCAAAATTCCCAAAATCTCCCCAAAAATGCCCCAAAAACGCCCCAAAAATGTCCCAAATCTCCCCCAAAATCGCCCCAAAATTCCCCAAATCCCCCCCAAAAATGCCCCAAAAATGCCCGAAATTTCCCCAAATCTCCCCCAAAATGCCCCAAAATTCCCCAAATCCCCCCAAAATGCCCTAAAATGCCCAAAAAATGCCCCAGATCTCCCCAAAATCCCCCCAAATGCCCCCAAAAATGCCCCAAAATGCCCCAAAATCTCCCCAAAAATGCCCCAAAATCGCCCCAAATCTCCCTAAATCCCCCCCAAATGCCCCCAAAATGCCCCAAAACGCCCCAAAACGCCCCAAAATGCCCCAAAATCTCCCCAAAACGGCCCCGGTACCTCCCAGAGGCGCCGCGTCCCCTCCATTCCCAGTTGCCGCTGGAAGCGGAACTGGAGCCACTGGGAGCAGCTCCTGCGGGGCCCGCGCAGCTCTGGGGGGCACAGGGGGGGCACTCAGGGGGGCACGGACACCATTTTGGGGGGTTTTCCCCATTTTTGGCCATTTTCCCCTTTTTTGGGGGGATTTTCCCCCATTTTTTGAGGGTTTTCCCCCGATTTTTGGGGTTTTTTTCCCCCCTTTTTTGGGGTTTTTTCCACCATTTTTGGGGTCCCTAAATCCCCTCGGACACGATTTTGGGGTGCCCGACCTCTCCCCGGACACCATTTTGGGGTATTTTACCCATTTTTGACCATTTCCCCCATTTTTTGGGGTTTTTTTTCCTATTTTTGAGGGGACTTTTTTCCCCGTTTTTTGGGGTTTTTTTCCCTTTTTTGGGGCTTTTCTCCCCATTTTTGGGGTCCCTAAATCCGCTCGGACACGATTTTGGGGTGCCCGACCCCCCCCCGGACATGATTTTGGGGCTTTTTCCCCATTTTTGACCATTTTCCCTTTTTTGGGGGATTTTCTCCCCATTTTTTGAGGTTTTTTTCCCCCATTTTTGGTTTGGTTTTTTTTTCCCCCATTTTGGGGTTTTTTCCACCATTTTTGGGGTCCCTAAATCCGCTCGGACACGATTTTGGGGTGCCCGACCTCTCCCCGGACACGATTTTGGGGTATTTTACCCATTTTTGACCATTTCCCCCATTTTTTGGGGGTTTTTTTTCCTATTTTTGAGGGGACTTTTTTCCCCGTTTTTTGTTTTTTTTTTCCTTTTTTGGGGCTTTTCTCCCCATTTTTGGGGTCCCTAAATCCGCTCGGACACGATTTTGGGTTTTTTCCCCCATTTTTGACCATTTCCCCCCCATTTTTTGGGCTTTTTCCCATTTTTGGGGGTTTTCCCCCCCGATTTTTTGGGGATTTTTTTTCCCTATTTTGGGGTTTTCCCCCCCATTTTGGGGTTTTTTCCACCATTTTTGGGGTCCCTAAATCCCCCCGGACACGATTTTGGGGTGCCCGACCTCTCCCCGGACACAATTTTGGGGGTTTTTCCCCATTTTTGACCATTTCCCCCCATTTTTGGGGGATTTGTTTCCTATTTTTGAGGGCATTTCCCCCCCGTTTTTTGGGGTTTTTTCCCTTTTTTGGGGTTTTTCTCCCCAATTTTGAGGTCCCTAAATCCGCCCGGACACGATTTTGGGGTGCCCGACCCCCCCCCGGACACGATTTTGGTTTTTTTCCCCCCATTTTTGACCATTTTCCCCCCATTTTTTTGGCTTTTTTCCATTTTTGGGGTTTTTTTCCCCCATTTTCGAGGGTTTTTTCCCCCCATTTTTGGGGTTTTCCCCCATTTTTGGGGTTTTCCCCCCATTTTTGGGGTCCCCGACCTCCCCAGGACACGATTTTGGGGTTTTTCCCCATTTTTGACGATTTCCCCCCATTTTTTGTGGTTTTTTCCCCTATTTTTGAGGAGATTTTTCCCCCCCATTTTTGGGGTTTTTTTCCTCCATTTTGATTTTTTTCCCCCCCATTTTTTGGGGGTTTTCCCCGTTTTTTGGGGTTTTCCCCATTTTTGAGCATTTCCCCCCATTTTTGGGGTTTTTTTCCCCATTTTTGAGGTTTCCCCCCCCTTTTTGGGGGGGATTTTCCCTTTTTTGGGGGATTTTCCCCTTTTTGGGATTTTCCCTTTTTTGGGGCGATTTTCCCTATTTTTGGACATTTTCCCTTTTTGGGGGGAATTTTCCATCTTTTGGGGGGGGATTTTCCCCCCTTTTTTGGGGATTTTCCCCCTTTTTTGGGATTTTCCCTATTTTTGGACATTTTCCCTTTTGGGGGGGGGGGATTTCCCACCCCTTTTTTCCGGGATTTTCCCCTTTTTTGGGATTTTCCCTATTTTTGGACATTTCCTCCCTTTTTGGGGGGGATTTTCCCTTTTTTTTCGGGGATTTCCCCTCCTTTTTTGGGAGATTCCCCCTTTTTTGGGGGGATTTTCCCTATTTTTGGACATTTCCCCCTTCTTGGGAGGGGGAAATTTTCCACCTTTTTTGGGGGGGATTTTCCCTTTTTTGGGGGGGATTTTCCACCTTTTTGGGGGGGGGATTTTCCCCTTTTTTGGGATTTTCCCTATTTTTGGACATTTTCTCCCCTTTTTGGGGGGGATTTTCCCCTTGTTTTGGGGATTTCCCCCTTTTTTTGGGATTTTCCCTTTTTTTGGACATTTCCTCCCTTTTTTGGGGGGGGATTTTCCCCTTTTTTGGGGGGGGATTTTCCCCTTTTTTGGGATTTTCCCCTTTTTTGGACATTTCCTCCCTTTTTTGGGGGGGGATTTTCCCCTTTTTTGGGGGGGGATTTTCCCCTTTTTTGGGATTTTCCCCTTTTTTGGACATTTCCTCCCTTTTTGGGGGAGATTTTCCCTTTTTTGGGGATTTTCCCCTTTTTTGTGGGGATTTTCCCTTTCTTTGGGATTTTCCCTATTTTTGGACATTTCCTCCCTTTTTTGGGGGGATTTTTCCTTTTTTGGGGGGATTTTCCCCCCTTGTTTTGGGGATTTTCCCCTTTTTTGGGGGGGATTTTCCCTTTTTTGGGATTTTCCCTATTTTTGGACATTTTTCCCTTTTTTGGGGGGATTTTCCCCCCTTGTTTGGGGATTTTCCCCTTTTTGGGGGGGGATTTTCCCCCTTTTTGGGGATTTTCCCTATTTTTGGACATTTCCTCCCTTTTTTGGGGGGGATTTTCCGCCTTTTTTCGGGGATTCCCCCCCCCTTTTTCTGGGGGGGATTTTCCCTTTTTTGGGGGGATTTCCCCTTTTTTTCCAGGATTTCCCCTTTTTTTTCGCCATTTCTCCCCTTTTTTTTCGGGATTTTTCCCTTTTTTTGGGGGGATTTCCCCTTTTTTGGGGGTTCTCGCCCCATTTTTGGGGTACCCACCCAGCAGCTCGCTCACGCTGGGGTTCACCACCCGCACCAGTTGCCCCAGTTGGCCCAGTTGCCTCTTCAGCCCCTCCGGGCCCGGCCCGAAATTCGCTCCCTGCCAGGGGGTGGGGGAGGGGCTACAAAAAAAACTCCCCCAAAAAAACCAAAAATCCCCCCAGAAAATCCTCAAAATCCCCCCCCAAAAAAAAGCAAAATCCCAACCCCCAAAAAACCCAAAATCCCCCCCCCCAAAAAAACCAGAAAAAACCCCAAACTCCCCGCCAAAAAACCCCCAAATCCCCCCAAAAAACCCCAAAAAAACCCCAACCCCACCCCAAAAAAAGCAAAATCCCCAGAAAACCCCAAAATCCGCCCCCAAAAAAATCCCAACCCCCCCCAAAAAAACTCCCAAAAAACCCCAATATCCCCCCAAAAAAACCCAAAATCCCCTCAAAAAAACTCCCAAAAAACCCCAAAATCCCAACCCCCCAAAAACCCAAAATCCCCCCCAAAATACCCAAAAAAACCCCAAACCCCCTCCCAAAAAAAACCCCAAAATCCCCCCAAAAAACCCCAAAAAAACCCCAACCCCACCCCAAAAAAAAGCAAAATCCCCCCCAAAAAACCCCAAAATCCCCCCGCCCAAAAAATCCCAACTCCCCCCAAAAAAACTCCCAAAAAACCCCAAAATCCCCCCAAAAACCCCCAAAAAATCCCAACCCTCCCTCCAAAAAAACCAAAATCCCCCCCAAAAAACCCAAAATCCCCCCAAAAAACCCCAACCCCCCCAAAAAACTCCCAAAAAACCCCAAAATCCCCCCCAAAAAACCAAAAAAAACCAACCCCCCCCAAAAAACACCCAAAATCCCCCCAGAAAAACCCAAAATCCCCTCAAAAAAACTCCCAAAAAACCCCAAAATCCCAACCCCCAAAAAACCCAAAAAAACCCCAACCCCACCCCAAAAAAAGCAAAATCCCCCCAGAAAAACCCAAAATTCGCCCCCAAAAAAATCCCAACCCCCCCCAAAAAAACTCCCAAAAAACCCCAAAATCCCCCCCAAAAACCCCAAAAAAAACCAACCCCCCCCAAAAAAAACACCCAAAATCCCCCCAGAAAAACCCAAAATCCCCTCAAAAAAACTCCCAAAAAACCCAAAATCCCCCCCAAAAAAACGCAAAAAAACCCCAAACCCCCTCCCAAAAAAAACCCCAAAATCCCCCCAAAAAACCCCAAAAAAATTCCAACCCTCCCCCCAAAAAAAACACCCAAAATCCCCCCAGAAAAACCCAAAATCCCCTCAAAAAAACTCCCAAAAAAACCCAAAATCCCCCCCCAAAAAACAAAAAAAACCCCAACCCTCCCCTCCAAAAAACCCAAAATCCCCCCAAAAAACCCAAAATCCCCCAAAAAACTCCCAAAAAACCCCAAAATCCCCCCCAAAAAACCAAAAAAAACCAACCCCCCCCCAAAAACACCCAAAATCCCCCCAGAAAAACCCAAAATCCCCTCAAAAAAACTCCGAAAAAACCCCAAAATCCCAACCCCAAAAAAACCAAAACCCCCCCAGAAAGCCCCCAACCCCCCCAAAAACCCTAAACCCCCCCAAAAAGAACCCCAAAAAAACCCCAACTCCCAAAACCCCAAAAAACCCCAAAATCCCCCCCAAAAAACCCCAACCCCTCCCAAAATCCCCCCCAAAAACCTCCCAGAAAACCGCAACCCCCCCCAAAAAAAACCAAAAAAAACCCCAAAATCCCCCCCCAAAAAACCCAAAATCCCCCCAAAACCCCCAAATCTCCCCAAAAAAAACCTCCCAGAAAACCCCAAAATCCCCCCCAAAAAACAAAAAAAAACCCCAAACCTCCTCCCAAAAAAACCCCCAAAATCCCCCCAAAAAACCCCAAAAAAACCCCAACCCCACCCCAAAAAAAGCAAAATCCCCCCCAAAAAACCCCAAAATCCCCCCCAAAAAAATCCCAACCCCCCCAAAAAAACTCCCAAAAAACCCCAAAATCCCCCCCAAAAAACCAAAAAAAATCCCAACCCTCCCCTCCAAAAAAACCAAAATCCCCCCAGAAAAACCCAAAATCCCCCCAAAAAACCCCAAAATCCCCCCCAAAAAACCAAAAAAAACCAACCCCCCCCAAAAAACACCCAAAATCCCCCCAGAAAAACCCAAAATCCCCTCAAAAAAACTCCCAAAAAACCCCAAAATCCCAACCCCCAAAAAACCCAAAATCCCCCCCAAAAAACCCAAAAAAACCCCAAACCCCCTCCCAAAAAAAACCCCAAAATCCCCCCAAAAAACCCCAAAAAAACCCCAACCCCACCCCAAAAAAAAGCAAAATCCCCCCCAAAAAACCCCAAAATCCCCCCGCCCAAAAAATCCCAACCCCCCCCAAAAAAACTCCCAAAAAACCCCAAAATCCCCCCCAAAAAACCAAAAAAACCCAACCCCCCCCAAAAAAAACACACAAAATCCCCCCAGAAAAACCCAAAATCCCCTCAAAAAAACTCCGAAAAAACCCCAAAATCCCAACCCCAAAAAAACCAAAACCCCCCCAGAAAGCCCCCAACCCCCCCAAAAACCCTAAACCCCCCCAAAAAGAACCCCAAAAAAACCCCAACTCCCAAAACCCCAAAAAACCCCAAAAACCTCCCAGAAAACCGCAACCCCCCCCAAAAAAACCCAAAAAAACCCAAAATCCCCCCCCAAAAAAACCCAAATCCCCCCAAAACAACCCCAAAAAATCCCCCCAAAAAACCCAAAATCCCCCCAAAAACCCCAACCCCCCCAAAAAAAACTCCCAAAAAGCCCCCAAATCCCCCCCAAAAACCAAAAAAAACCCCAAAATCCTCCCCCCAAAAAAACCCAAAATCCCCTCAAACCCCCCCCCAAAAAACCCCAAAATCCCCCCCCAAAAAACCCAAAATCCCCCCAAAAAACCCCAACCCCCCCAAAAACTCCCCCCAAAAACCCAAAGTCCCCCCCAAAAAACAAACCCCAAAATCCCCCCCAAAAAACCCAAAATCCCCCCCAAAAACCCAAAATCCCCCCAGAAAAACCCAAAATCCCCCCAAAAACCCCAACCCCCCCCAAAAAACCTCCCAGAAAACCCCAAAATCCCCCCCAAAAAACCAAAAAACCCCCAAAATCCCCCCCAAAAAACCCCCAAAATCCCTCCCAAAAAACCCCCAAAATCCCTCCCAAAACAAACCCAAAAAATCCCCAACCCCCCCCAAAAAACCCAAAATCCCCCCAGAAAAACCCAAAGTACCCCCAAAATACCCCAACCCCCCCCAAAAACCCTAAAAGCCCCCAAAATCCCCAACCCCCCCAAAAAAAACCCAACTCCCAAAACCCCAAAAAACCCCAAAATCCCCCCCCCAAAAACCCCAAATCCCCCCAAAACAACCCCAAAAAATCCCCCCAAAAAACCCAAAATCCCCCCAAAAACCCCAACCCCCCCAAAAAACCCCTAAAATACCAAACTCCCAAACCCCTCAAAAACCCCCAAATCTCCCCAAAAAACCCCCAACCCCCCAAAAAAACCCAAAAAAAATCCCCCAAAAAACCCGAACTCCCAAAACTCCAAAATCCCCCAAAAAAACCCCAAAAAACCCAACCCCCCCCAAAAAAACCCCAAAAACACCCAAAAACCCCCCAAAAAACCCAACTCCCCCCAAAAAAACCAAACCCCCCAAAACCCCCCAAAAAACCCCCAAAACCCCAAAATTCCCCCCCAAAAAAACCCAACCCCCCCCAAAAATCCCCCCAAACCCCCCAAAATCCCCCCAAAAAACCCCAAAAACCCCCAAATTCCCCCCAAAAATCCCCAAACCCCCCAAATCCGCCCCAAAAATTCCCCTTTTGGGGCCTTTTTGGGGCTCGATTTTTTCCTCCCCTCCCCCCAAATTTCGGGGCCCAACCCCCCAAATTTTGGCTCCCCCCCCAAATTTTGGGTTTCTCCCCCAAATTTTGGGGTCCTCCCTCCCCAAATTTTGGCCCCTCGCCCCCAAAATTTCAGGGTCCCCTCCCCAAATTTTGGGGTCCCTCCCCAAATTTCAGGGTCCCCCCTTCCCCAAATTTGGGATGTCCCCCCCAAATTTCGGGCCCCCCCGCCCCCAAATTCCTGGGTCCCCCCAAATTTTGGGGTTCCTTCCTAAATTTTGGGGTCCCCCCTCCCCAAATTTCAGGGTCCCGCCTCCAAATTTTGGCCCCCCCGCCCCCAAATTTTGGGGTTTCCTCCCCAAATTTCACCCTCCCCCCCCCATTTTGGGGTTCCCTCCCCACATTTTGGGGTCCCCTCCCCAAATTCCTGGGTCCCGCCTCCAAATTTCGGGGTCCCTCCCCCCAAATTTTGACTCCCCCTCCCCAAATTTCAGGGTCCCCCTCCCCAAATTTTGGGCCCCCTCCCCCAATTTCGGCCCCCCCCGCCCCCAAATTTCAGGGTTTCCTCCCCAAATCTGACTCTCCCCCCAAATTTTGGGGTTCCCTCCCACATTTTGGGGTTCCCCCCCTCCCCAAATTTGGGGTCCCTCCCCCAAATTTCGGGGTCCCACCCCCCAAATTTTGGCCGCCCCCCCCCCAAATTTCACGGTCCCCTCCCCAAATTTGGGGTCCCCCCCCTCCCCAAATTCGGTTCTCCCCCCAAATTTCGGGCTCCTCCCTCCCCCAAATTTCAGGGTCCCGCCTCCAAATTTTGGCCCCCCCGCCCCCACATTTTGGGGTTCCCTCCCCACATTTTGGGGTCCCCCCTCCCCAAATTTGGGGTCCCCCCCTCACCACCATCTCCATGAGGCTGCAGAAGCCCCAAAACGCCTCCACCTCGTCGGGGCTGACGGTGGCCAACAGGGCCAGCAGCTCGCCCATGCCCCGCACGTAGCCTGCGACCCCAAAACACCCCAAAAACACCCCAAAATCAACCCCCAAATCAACGCCAAATCCGGGGAGACCCCAAAAACACCCCAAAATCAACGCCAAACCGGGGAGACCCCAAAAACACCCCAAAAACACCCCAAAACACCCCAAAAACACCCCAAAATCAACCCCAAATCCGGGGAGACCCCAAAAACACCCCAAAAACACCCCAAAATCAACCCCAAATCCAGGGAGACCCCAAAAACACCCCAAAAACACCCCAAAATCAACGCCAAACCGGGGAGACCCCAAAAACACCCCAAAAACACCCCAAAATCAACGCCAAACCGGGGAGACCCCAAAACCACCCCAAAATCACCCCAAAATCAACCCCAAAATCAACCCCACATCCGGGGAGACCCCAAAAACACCCCAAAAACACCCCAAAATCAACCCCAAAACACCCCAAAAACACCCCAAAATCAACCCCAAACCGGAGAGACCCCAAAAACACCCCAAAACCACCCCAAAATCAACCCCAAATCCAAGGAGACCCCAAAACCACCCCAAAATCACCCCAAAATCAACCCCAAATCCGGGGAGACCCCAAAAACACCCCGAAGTCAACCCCAAACCGGAGAGACGCAAAACACCCCAAAATCAACCCCAAAATCAACCCCAAAATCAACCCCACATCCGGGGAGACCCCAAAACCACCCCAAAATCAACCCCAAATCCAAGAAGACCCCAAAACACCCCAAAACCACCCCAAAATCAACCCCAAAAACACCCCAAAACCGGCCTGAGACGGGGGGGGACCCCAAAATCCACCCCAAATCCGGGGAGACCCCAAAACACCCCAAAAACACCCCAAAAACACCCCAAAATCAACCCCAAACCGGAGAGACCCCAAAACCACCCCAAAACCACCCCAAAATCAACCCCAAAATCAACCCCACATCCGGGGAGACCCAAAACCACCCCAAAATCAACCCCAAATCCAAGAAGACCCCAAAACACCCCAAAAACACCCCAAAATCAACCCCCAAATTGGCCTGAGTGCGGGGGGACCCCAAAACCACCCCAAAATCCACCCCAAAACCGGCCTGAGACAAGGGGGACCCCAAATCCACCCCAAAATCACCCCAAAATCAACCCCAAACCGGAGAGATCCCAAACCACCCCAAAACCACCCCAAAATCAACCCTAAATCCGGGGAGACCCCAAAAACACCCCAAAACACCCCAAAATCCACCCCAAATCCGGGGAGACCCCAAAAACTGGCCTGAGGGGGGGGACCCCAAAAACACCCCAAAAACACCCCAAAATCAACCCCAAAAACACCCCAAAACACCCCAAAAACACCCCAAAAACACCCCAAAATCAACCCCAAATCCGGGGAGACCCCAAAACCACCCCAAAATCAACCCCAAAAACACCCCAAAACACCCCAAAAACACCCCAAAATCAACCCCAAACCGGAGAGACCCCAAAAACACCCAAAACCACCCCAAAATCAACCCCAAATCCGGGGAGACCCCAAAAACACCCCAAAACCACCCCGAAGTCAACCCCAAAACACCCCAAAAACACCCCAAAATCAACCCCAAACCGGAGAGACCCCAAAACCACCCCAAAATCACCCCAAAATCAACCCCAAATCCGGGGAGATCCCAAAAACACCCCAAAAACACCCCGAAGTCAACCCCAAAACACCCCAAAAACACCCCAAAATCAACCCCAAACCGGAGAGACCCCAAAACCACCCCAAAATCACCCCAAAATCAACCCCAAATCCAAGAAGACCCCAAAACACCCCAAAAACACCCCAAAATCAACCCCAAATCCACCCCAAAACCGGCCTGAGACGGGGGGGACCCCAAAATCCACCCCAAAACCACCCCAAAATCAACCCCAAACTGGAGAGATCCCAAACCACCCCAAAACCACCCCAAAATCAACCCTAAATCCGGGGAGACCCCAAAAACACCCCAAAATCAACCCCAAAAACACCCCAAAACACCCCAAAAACACCCCAAAATCAACCCCAAATCCGGGGAGACCCCAAAACCACCCCAAAACCGACCCCAAAACCAAAAAACCCCCCCAAAAATCCCCCAAAATCGCCCCGAAATCCCCCCAAATTCCCCCTAAAATCCCCTCATATCCCCCAAATTCCCCCAAAAAATCCCAAAAAAACCCCAAAAAGCCCCAAAATTGCCCCAAATCCGCACCGAGGTCGAAGTGGAACATGCAGAAGGTCACGAGGACGTCGCGCTCCCCCAAAATCCCCCCGAAAATCCCCAAAAAAATCCCCAAAAAAATCCCAAAAAATCCCAAAAAAATCCCCCAAAAATCCCCAAAAAATCCCAAAAAAAATCCCAAAAAATCCCAAAACCCCCAAAAAGCCCCAAAAAGCCCCAAAATTGCCCCAAATCCGCACCGAGGTCGAAGTGGAACATGCAGAAGGTCACGAGGATGTCGCGCTCCCCCAAAATCCCCCTAAAATCCCCCAAAAAATCCCTTCCAAATCCCTCCAAATTCCCCCAAAAAAGTCCCAAAAAAACCCCAAAAATCCCAAAAATTCCCCCTAAAATCCCCCCAAATCCCCCTTAAAATCCCCCAAAATCCCCCTAAAATGCCCCTAAAATCCCTTCCAAACCCCCCAAAAACCCCCAAAAAATCCCCAAAAAAATCCCAAAAAAATCCCAAAAAATCCCAAAACCCCCAAAAAGCCCCAAAAAGCCCCAAAATTGCCCCAAATCCGCACCGAGGTCGAAGTGGAACATGCAGAAGGTCACGAGGACGTCGCGCTCCCCCAAAATCCCCCCGAAAATCCCCCAAAAAATCCCCAAAAAAATCCCAAAAAATCCCAAAAAAATCCCAAAAAAATCCCAAAAAATCCCAACCCCCCCAAAAAGCCCCAAAAAGCCCCAAAATTGCCCCAAATCCGCACCGAGGTCGAAGTGGAACATGCAGAAGGTCATGAGGACGTCGCGCTCCCCCAAAATCCCCCCGAAAATCCCCCAAAAAATCCCAAAAAAATCCCAAAAAATCCAAAAAAAATCCCAAAAAAATCCCAAAAAATCCCAAAACCCCCAAAAAGCCCCAAAAAGCCCCAAAATTGCCCCAAATCCGCACCGAGGTCGAAGTGGAACATGCAGAAGGTCACGAGGACGTCGCGCTCCCCCAAAATCCCCCCAAAATCCCCCCTAAAATCCCCCAAAAAACCCCAAAAAAATCCCAAAAAATCCCAAAAAAATCCCCAAAAAAATCCCAAAAAAATCCCAAAAAATCCCCAAACCCCCAAAAAGCCCCAAAAAGCCCCAAAATTGCCCCAAATCCGCACCGAGGTCGAAGTGGAACATGCAGAAGGTCACGAGGACGTCGCGCTCCCCCAAAATCCCCCCGAAAATCCCCCCTAAAATCCCCCAAAAAATCCCCAAAAAAATCCCAAAAAATCCCCGAAAAATCCCAAAAAAATCCCAAAAAATCCCAAAACCCCCAAAAAGCCCCAAAAAGCCCCAAAATTGCCCCAAATCCGCACCGAGGTCGAAGTGGAACATGCAGAAGGTCACGAGGACGTCGCGCTCCACCAAAATCCCCCCGAAAATCCCCCCTAAAATCCCCAAAAAAATCCCCAAAAAAATCCCAAAAAATCCAAAAAAAATCCCAAAAAATCCCCAAAAAATCCCAAAAAATCCCAAAAGCCCCAAAAAGCCCCAAAATTGCCCCAAATCCGCACCGAGGTCGAAGTGGAACATGCAGAAGGTCATGAGGACGTCGCGCAGCAGCGCCGGCGGCACCGAGGGGGGGGCCCGGGCCAGGTCCCGCTCTGGGGGGGCATTTTGGGGTCAGTTTGGAGCATTTTGGGACATTTGGGGCATTTGGGGCATTTTGGGGTCAGTTTGGGGCATTTTGGGGCATTTTGGGGTCAGTTTGGGACATTTGGGCTCATTATGGGGCAGTTTGGGGTCAGTTTGGGGCATTTTGGGACATTTGGGGCATTTGGGGCATTTTGGGGTCAGTTTGGGGCATTTTGGGGCATTTTGGGGTCAGTTTGGGACATTTGGGCTCATTATGGGGCAGTTTGGGGACAGTTTGGGGCATTTTGGGACATTTGGGGCATTTGGGGCATTTTGGGGCATTTTGGGGTCAGTTTGGGACATTTGGGGCATTTGGGGACAGTTTGGGGCATTTTGGGGTCAGTTTGGGGCATTTTGGGGTCAGTTTGGGGCATTTTGGGACATTTGGGGTCATTATGGGGCAGTTTGGGGCATTTTGGGGCAGTTTGGGGCATTTTGGGGCATTTGGGGTCATTATGGGGCAGTTTGGGGCATTTTGGGGCAGTTTGGGGCATTTGGGGTCAGTTTTGGGGTCAGTTTGGGACATTTGGGGCATTTGGGACATTTTGGGGCATTTTGGGGTCAGTTTGGGGCATTTTGGGACATTTGGGGCATTTGGGAACATTTTGGGTCAGTTTGGGGGTCATTATGGGGCAGTTTGGGGACAGTTTGGGGCATTTTGGGACATTTGGGGCATTTGGGGCATTTTGGGGCATTTTGGGACATTTGGGGTCATTATGGGGCAGTTTGGGGCATTTTGGGACATTTGGAGTCATTATGGGGCAGTTTGGGGCAGTTTGGGACATTTGGGGCATTTTGGGGTCATTATGGGGCATTTTGGGACATTTTGGGTCAGTTTTGGGGTCATTATGGGGCAGTTTGGGGACAGTTTGGGGCATTTTGGGACATTTGGGGCATTTGGGGCATTTTGGGGTCAGTTTGGGGCATTTTGGGACATTTGGGGCATTTGGGGTCATTATGGGGCAGTTTGGGGCATTTTGGGGTCAGTTTGGGACATTTGGGGACATTTGGGGTCAATTTGGGGTCAGTTTGGGGCATTTGGGGTCAGTTTTGGGGCAGTTTGGGGACATTTTGGGGACATTTTGGGTCAGATTGGGGTCAGTTTTGGGGTCAGTTTGGGGACATTTGGGGTCATTATGGGCTCATTATGGGGCATTTTGGGGCATTTTGGGGGCTTTTGGGGTCATTATGGGGCAGTTTGGGGACAGTTTGGGGCATTTTGGGACATTTGGGGCATTTGGGGCATTTTGGGGTCAGTTTGGAGCATTTGGGGGCATTTTGGGACATTTGGGGTCATTATGGGGCAGTTTGGGGTCAGTTTGGGACATTTGGGGTCAGTTTGGGGCATTTGGGGTCAGTTTTGGGGCCAGTTTGGGGTATTTTGGGGACATTCTGGGACATTTTGGGTCAGTTTGGGGTCAGTTTTGGGGTCAGTTTGGGGCATTTGGGGGCGTTTTGGGATATTTGGGATCATTATGGGGCAGTTTGGGGCATTTTGGGGTCAGTTTGGGGACATTTGGGGTCATTATGGGGCATTTTGGGGCATTTTGGGGGCTTTTGGGGACATTTGGGGTCAGTTTGGGGTCATTATGGGGCATTTGTGGTCAGTTTTGGGGTCATTATGGGGCAGTTTGGGGACATTTCGGGTCAGTTTGGGGCATTTGGGGTCAGTTTGGGTCAGTTTTGGGGGCATTTGGGGACATTCGGGGGAATTTCGGGTCAGTTTGGGGTCAGTTTGGGGGCATTTGGGGTCACTTTGGGGTCACTTTGGGGTCACTCTGGGGTCAGTTTTGGGGTCAGTTTGGGGTCAGTTTGGGGTCACTTTGGGCTCTCACCGAGCCGTTCCCGGTACCCCCTCAGGGGTCACTTTGGGGTCATTTTTTGGGTCATTTTAGGGTCACTTTGGGGTCAGTTTTGGGGTCAGTTTGGGGTCACTCGGGTCAGTTTTAGGGTCACTTTGGGGTCGCTTTGGGGCCAGGTTTTGGGTCATTTTGGGATCAGTTTTTGGGTCATTTTAGGGTCACTTTGAGGTCAGTTTTAGGGTCAGTTTGGGGTCAGTTTTGGGGTCAGTTGGGGGTCAGTTTGGGGTCAGTTTTGGGGTCACTTTGGGGTCACTTTGGGCTCTCACCCAGCCATTCCTGGTACCCCCTCAGGGGTCACTTTGGGGTCAGTTTGGGGTCAGTTTTGGGGTCATTTTAGGGTCACTTTGGGGTCAGTTTTAGGGTCAGTTTGGGGTCACTCGGGTCAGTTTTAGGGTCACTTTGGGGTCGCTTTGGGGTCAGGTTTTGGGTCAGTTTGGGGTCAGTTTTTGGGTCATTTTAGAGTCACTTTGGGGTCAGTTTAGGGTCACTTTGGGGTCAGTTTTAGGGTCAGTTTTGGGGTCATTTTAGGGGCCACTTTGGGGTCACTTTGGGCTCTCACCCAGCCATTCCTGGTACCCCCTCAGGGGTCACTTTGGGGTCAGTTTGGGGTCAGTTTGGGGTCAGTTTGGGGTCAGTTTTGGGGTCAGTTTGGGGCATTTGGGGGCGTTTTGGGATATTTGGGATCATTATGGGGCAGTTTGGGGCATTTTGGGGTCAGTTTGGGGACATTTGGGGTCATTATGGGGCATTTTGGGGGCTTTTGGGGTCATTTGGGGGCAGTTTGGGGACATTTGGGGTCCGTTTGGGGTCATGGGGCATTTGGGGTCAGTTTTGGGGTCATTATGGGGCATTTTGGGGCATTTTGGGGGCTTTTGGGGACATTTGGGGTCAGTTTGGGGTCATGGGGCATTTGGGGTCAGTTTTGGGGTCATTATGGGGCAGTTTGGGGACATTTCAGGTCAGTTTGGGGCATTTGGGGTCAGTTTGGGTCAGTTTTGGGGGCATTTGGGGACATTTGGGGGAATTTCGGATCAGTTTGGGGTCAGTTTGGGGACATTTGGGGTCACTTTGGGGTCACTCTGGGGTCAGTTTGGGGTCAGTTTGGGGTCAGTTTGGGGTCACTTTGGGCTCTCACCCAGCCGTTCCCGGTACCCCCTCAGGGGTCACTTTGGGGTCATTTTTTGGGTCATTTTAGGGTCACTTTGGGGTCAGTTTGGGGTCACTCGGGTGAGTTTTAGGGTCACTTTGGGGTCGCTTTGGGGCCAGGTTTTGGGTCAGTTTGGGGTCACTCGGGTCATTTTGGGATCAGTTTTTGGGTCATTTTAGGGTCACTTTGAGGTCAGTTTTAGGGTCAGTTTGGGGTCAGTTTTGGGGTCAGTTGGGGGTCAGTTTGGGGTCAGTTTTGGGGTCAGTTGGGGGTCAGTTTGGGGTCAGTTTTGGGGTCACTTTGGGGTCACTTTGGGCTCTCACCCAGCCATTCCTGGTACCCCCTCAGGGGTCACTTTGGGGTCAGTTTTGGGGTCATTTTAGGGTCACTTTGGGGTCAGTTTGAGGTCAGGTTTTGGGTCATTTAAGGTCACTTTGGGGTCATTTTTTGGGTCAGTTTGGGGTCATTTTTTGGGTCATTTTAGGGTCACTTTGGGGTCAGTTTGGGGTCACTCAGGTCAGTTTTAGGGTCACTTTGGGGTCAGTTTTTGGGTCAGTTTGGGGTCACTCGGGTCAGTTTTAGGGTCACTTTGGGGTCAGTTTTTGGGTCATTTTAGGGTCACTCAGGGGTCAATTTTGGGGTCACTTCGGGCTCTCACCGAGCCGTTCCCGGTACCCCCTCAGGGGTCAGTTTGGGGTCAGTTTGGGGTCAGTTTTGGGGTCATTTTAGGGTCACTTTGGGGTCAGTTTTAGGGTCACTTTGGGGTCAGTTTTGGGGTCATTTTAGGGTCACTTTGGGGTCAGTTTAGGGTCACTTTGGGGTCAGTTTTGGGGTCATTTTAGGGTCACTTTGGGGTCACTTTGGGGTCAGTTTTTGGGTCATTTTAGGGTCACTCAGGGGTCATTTTTGGGGTCACTTTGGGGTCAGTTTAGGGTCACTTTGGGGTCAGTTTTGGGGTCATTTTAGGGTCACTTTGGGGTCACTTTGGGGTCAGTTTTTGGGTCATTTTAGGGTCACTCAGGGGTCATTTTTGGGGTCACTTTTGGGCTCTCACCCAGCCGTTCCCGGTACCCCCTCAGGGGTCACTTTGGGGTCAGTTTGGGGTCAGTTTTGGGGTCATTTTAGGGTCACTTTGGGGTCAGTTTTAGGGTCAGTTTTGGGGTCATTTTAGGGTCACTCAGGGGTCAATTTTGGGGTCACTTCGGGCTCTCACCCAGCCGTTCCCGGTACCCCCTCAGGGGTCACTTTGGGGTCACTTTTGGGGTCAGTTTTAGGGTCAGTTTGGGGTCAGTTTTGGGGTCAGTTTGGGGTCAGTTTTGGGGTCATTTTAGGGGCCACTTTGGGGTCACTTTGGGCTCTCACCCAGCCATTCCTGGTACCCCCTCAGGGGTCACTTTGGGGTCAGTTTGAGGTCAGTTTTGGGGTCATTTAAGGTCATTCTGGGGTCAGTTTAGGGTCAATCAGGGATCAGTTTAGGGTCACTTTGGGGTCAGTTTTGGGGTCATTTTAGGGTCACTTTGGGGTCAGTTTTTGGGTCAGTTTGGGGTCACTCGGGTCAGTTTTAGGGTCACTTTGGGGTCAGTTTTTGGGTCATTTTAAGGTCACTCAGGGGTCATTTTTGGGGTCACTTTGGGCTCTCACCCAGCCGTTCCCGGTACCCCCTCAGGAGTCACTTTGGGGTCACTTTGGGGTCAGTTTGGGGTCAGTTTTGGGGTCAGTTTGGGGTCACTCAGGGGTCAGTTTTTGGGTCACTTTGGGGTCAGATTTGGGTCATTTTTGGGGCCACTTTGGGGTCTCACCGAGCCGTTCCCGGTACCCCCTCAGGGGTCACTCAGGGGTCATTTTTGGGGTCACTTTTGGGGTCCCACCCAGCTGTTTCTGGTACCCCCTCAGGGGTCACTTTGGGGTCACTCAGGGGTCATTTTTGGGGTCACTTTGGGCTCTCACCCAGCCGTTCCCGGTACCCCCTCAGGGGTCACTCAGGGGTCATTTTTGGGGTCACTTTTGGGGTCCCACCCAGCTGTTCCTGGTACCCCCTCAGGGGTCACTTTGGGGTCACTCAGGGGTCAGTTTGGGGTCACTTTGGGCTCTCACCCAGCCGTTCCTGGTACCCCCTCAGGGGTCACTTTGGGGTCACTCAGGGGTCATTTTTGGGGTCACTTTGGGCTCTCACCCAGCTGTTCCTGGTACCCCCTCAGGGCGCTGTTCCTCCGCAGCTGCCCCGGGCTCAGCGAGCGCCACTGGAGCTTCATCCGGAAATAATCGTCCCTGCACACCCCAAAAGTGTCCCAAAAGTACCCAAAACTACCCCAAAAGTACCCAAAAGTACCCAAAAGCACCCCAAAAGCACCCCTGGTGCCCCAAAATCACCCCTGGCACCCCAAAACTGCCCCTGGCACCTCCAAACCACCCCCAAAACCACCCCAGCACCCCAAAACCACCCCAAAACCACCCCTGGCACCCCAAAACCACCCCTGGTGCCCCAAAATCAACCCTGGCACCCCAAAACCACCCCCGATATCACCCCTGGCACCCCAAAAGTGACCCCAAAACCCCCCCTGGCACCCCAAAACCACCCCCAAACCCTCCCCTGGCACCCCAAAAGTGACCCCAAAACCACCCCTGGCACCCCCAAACCACCCCCAATATCACCCCTGGCACCCCAAACCCGCCCTGCCACCCCAAGTTTCCCCCCTGGCACCCTAAAATCCCCCCCCGGCACCCCAAAACCGCCCCTGGCACCCCAAAATCCCCCCTGGCACCCCAAAACCACCCCCAAAATCACCCCTGGCACTCCAAAACCACCCCCTGGCACCCCCAAACCACCCCTGGCACCCCAAAACCACCCCCAAAACCACCCCTGGCACCCCAAAACCACCCCCAAAACCACCCCTGGCACCCCAAAACCGCCCCTGGCACCCCAAAATCCCCCCTGGCACCCCAAAACCACCCCCAAAACCACCCCTGGCACCCCAAAATCCCCCCCTGACACCCGAAAACCACCCCCAGACTCTCCCCTGGCATCCCAAAACCTCCCCTGGCATCCCAAAACCCCCCCTGGCACCCCGAAATTCCCCCCGGCACCCCCAAAACCACCCCCAAACCCTCCCCTGGCACCCCAAAAGTGACCCCAAAATCACCCCTGGCACCCCAAAACCTCCCCAGGCACCCCCAAACCACCCCTGGCACCCCCAAACCACCCCCAAACCCTCCCCTGGCACCCCCAAACCACCCCTGGCACCCCCAAACCACCCCCAAACCCCCCCTGGCACCCCCAAACCACCCCTGGCACCCCAAATTTGCCCCCTGGCACCCCAAATTTGCCCCCTGGCACCCCCGTGCTGACCTGCGTGCCCGCTCGGTGCCCGGGGGGCTCTCGGGGTCCCCCCAGCGCTGCAGCCCCAGGAGGCAGCGCCAGCCCTGGGCCCGAACCTCGGGGCTCAGCCCCTGGGGGCGGGGCCGCGTCAGGCCACGCCCCCTCGGCCACGCCCCCGTGTGGTTAGACAGCTGAGGCCACGCCCACCGCCCCAAACCACGCCCACTGTGCGTTATCGGCACCTAAACCACGCCCACCCCGTGGCCACGCCCACCATGCTCTTATCAAACCCTCGTGGCCGCGCCCACCGCCCCAAACCACGCCCACCACCCGTTATCAGCACCCAAAACCACGCCCACCCCGTGGCCACGCCCACCACGCCCGTATCAGTCATGGCCACGCCCACCGCCCCAAACCACGCCCACCACCCGTTATCAGCACCCTAAGCCACACCCACCCCGTGGCCACGCCCACCACGCCCGGATCAGTAATGGCCACGCCCACCGCCCCAAACCACGCCCACTGCGCGTTATCAGCACCCTAAGCCACGCCCACCCCGTGGCCACGCCCACCATGCCCTTATCAGACATGGCCACGCCCACCGCACGTTATCATCACCCTATGCCACGCCCAAACCCCTGGCCACGCCCACCATGCTCTTATCAAACCCTCGTGGCCACGCCCACCGCCCCAACCACGCCCACAGTGCATTATCAGCACCCAAAGCCACGCCCACCCCGTGGCCACGCCCACCATGCCCTTATCAGTCAAGGCCACGCCCACCGCCCCAAACCACGCCCACAGCGTGTTATCAGCACCCAAAGCCACGCCCACCCCATGGCCACGCCCTTATCAAACCCTCCTGGTCACGCCCACCCCGCCCTTATTAAACACTCGTGGCCACGCCCACCACCCTAAACCACGCCCACCGCACGGTATCAGCCAGCAAAGCCACGCCCACCACACCCTTATCGGTCAAGGCCACGCCCACCGCCCTAAACCACGCCCACAGTGCGTTATCACCACCCAAAGCCACGCCCACAGCTCGTTATCAACCCCGATGGCCCCGCCCACCCCGAGGCCACGCCCACAGCTCGTTATCAACCCCAATAGCCCCGCCCACCCTTATGGCCACGCCCACCCCCTTATCAAACCCTAATGGCCAAGCCCACATCTCATTATCAACCCCACAGCCCCGCCCACCACAGGCCCCACCCACTTCTAAGCCACGCCCACCACACCTCCTTATCAACCATTGTGGCCACGCCCACACCTCATTATCAACCCCAATAGCCCCGCCCACCCCATGGCCACGCCCACACCTCATTATGAACCCGATGGCCCCGCCCACCCCAGGCCCCGCCCACCCCAGGCCCCGCCCCTCACCCCGCGGAAGATCCGCCCCCTCAGCACTTCCGGGTCCAGGCTCCGCCCCTCGGCGTCGTGGCCCCGCCCCCACTCAGCGCTGGCCACTGGTGGCCCCCGGGGGGGGGAGGGGCGGGGCCCCAGGGACACCTGGGGAGGGGGGGAGGGGCGAGTTAAAGCCACGCCCACCTGGGGGCCACGCCCACCTGGGGCCACGCCCACCCAATTCAAGGTGGCCCAAAAAACGCCTCAGGAAGCCCCGAAAAGGGCCAAAAATGCCTCGAGGTGACCCTGAAATGACCCCGAAGTGACCCCAGAGTGACCCCGAAGTGACCCCAACCCACCCCAAAATGATCCCGGAGCCCAAAGTGACCCCAGAGTGACCCCAAAACTGACCCCAAAATGACCCCAAAGTGACCCCAAACCCCCCAAAATCCCCCCCAAACCCTCGAGTCCCCAAAAATCGCCCAACCCCCCCAAATTTCCCCCCCCAAACTGCCCCCAAATCCCCCCAAGCCTCCCAAAATCCCCTAAAACGCCTTAAAATTCCCCAAAACCCCCCCAAAATCCCCCAAATCCCCCCCAGATCGCCCCCAAACCCCACCCAAAATCCCCCGAATTCCCCCAAAATCCCCCCAATTTCCCCCCAAAACCCCCCCAGGTCCCCCTAACCCCCCAAAGTCCCTCAAAATCCACCCCAAACCCCTCAAAATCCTCCCAAATCCCCCCGAGCCCCCCCAATTTTCCCCCTAAACCCCCCCAAACCCCTCAAAATCCCCCAAAACTGCCCAAAATCCCCCAAAACGCCCCCAAAAACTCCCAAAATCCCCCAAAACTCTCCCAACGCCCCCCAGAACCCTCCCGAGCCCCCCAAAATTTCCCAAAAATCCACCCAAACCCACCCCAAATCCCCCCAAATCCCCCAAAACCCCCCGATCCCCCCCAAAATCCACCAAATGTCCCCAAAATCCCCCAACCCCCCCCCAAAAGTGCTCAAATCCCCCCAAAACCCCCCGAGCCCCCCAAAATCCTCCCCAAAATCCACCCAACCCCCCCCAAAATCCCCCAAAATCCTCCCCAAAGCTCCCCAAAATCCCCCAAAACCCCCCAAAGTCCCCCAAAACTCCCCCAAAATCCCCTCCAAACACCTCAAAATTCCCCCAACCCCCCCAAGCCCCCCAAAGTCCCCCCAAACCCACCCAAAATCCCCCAATCCCCCCCAATTTCCCCCCAAAATCCCCCCAGAACCCCCCAAAAACCCCCCAAGGCCCCCAAACCCAAAATCCACCAAATCCCACCCAAAATCCCTGAAATCCCCCCAAAAACCCCTGGAGCCCCCCAAAATCCCCCCAACCCCCCCCCAAATCCACCCCAGCCCCCCCCAAACCCCTCAAACCAACCCCAAACCCCCCAAAATCCCCCAAGATTGCCCAAAATCCCCCAAAACGCCCCCCAAATCCCCCAAAATCCTCCCCAAACCCATCCAAAACCCACCCAAAATCCCCCCAATTTCCCCCCAAAAACCCCCTGAGCCCCCCAAAATCCCCCCCAAATCCACCCAAAACCCCCCCAGATCCCCCCCAAAATCCACCCAAAACCCCCCCAGATCCACCCCAAACCCCCCAAATCCACCCAGAACCCCCCCAAACCCCCCCCAAATTCCCCCCAAAACCCCCCTGAGCCCCCCAAAATCCCCCCAAAACCCCCCCAGATCCACCCAGAACCCCCCAAAACCCCCCAAAATCCCCCCAAATTCCTCCCAAAATCCCCCCAAAATCCCCCAAAATCCCCCCACTCACGCAGGCGATGACCTCGAAGGGGGGTTCGGGGTCGGGGTCCGGCTCCCCCCGCCCGGGGGTCCCGCGGGGCCCCCCCAAAAGGCGGCTGAGCCCCCCCAGGGTGGCGGCGTAGGGACCCTGCAGGAGCCGCTGGGGGGGAGGGGCAAGGGGGGGTCAGGGACCCCCCAAAAAGGGACCCAAACCCCCCCGGGACCCCCCAAAAAGGACCCAAGCCCCCCGGGACCCCGAAAAGCCCCCGGGACCCCCCAAAAGGGACCCAAACCCCCCGGGACCCCCCAAACCCCCCGGGACCCCCCAAAAGGGACCCAAGCCCCCCGGGACCCCCCCAAACGGACCCGACCCCCCCCCAGGGACCCCCCAAAACCCCCCAGGACCCCCCCAGAGTGACCCAACCCCCCCCCCGGGAGCGCCCCCAACCCAAAATCCCCCCGGGACCCCCCCAAAAATGACCCCGGGATCCCCCCCAGAGTGACCCAACCCCTCCGGGACCCCCCAAAAGCCCCCCGGGACCCCCCAAAGGGATCCAACCCCACAGGGACCCCCCAAAAGGGACCCAACCCCCCCTGGGACCCCCCAAACCCCCCCGGGACCCCCCCCAAAACGGACCCGACCCCCCCCAGGGACCCCCCCCAAAAAGGACCCAAACCCCCCAGGACCCCCCCAAACCCCACAAGGACCCCCCCCCAAAAGGACCCAACCCCCCCTGGGACCCCCCAAAACCCCCCAGGACCCCCCCAGAGTGACCCAACCCCCCCCGCGAGCGCCCCCAACCCAAAATCCCCCCGGGATCCCCCCAAAAATGACCCCGGGATCCCCCCCAGAGTGACCCAACCCCTCCGGGACCCCCCAAAAGCCCCCCAGGACCCCCCCAAAGGGACCCGATCCCCCCGGGACCCCCCCCCAAAAGGGACCCAACCCCCCGGGACCCCCCAAAAAGGGACCCGAGCCCCCTCCGGGACCCCCCAAGTGACCCCCCCAACCCAAAACCCCCCCGGGACCCCCCAAAAGGGACCCAACCCCACAGGGACCCCCCCCCAAAAAGGACCCCCTCCAACCCAAAACCCCCCCGGGACCCCCCCAGAGTGACCCCAGGACCCCCCAGAAGTGACCCCCAGGACCCCCCTGAGCCCCCCCAAATCCGGGGGTCGCTCCCGGTGACCCAACCCCCCCCCGGGACCCCCCCAAAAGGGACCCAAAACCCCCGGGACCCCCCAAAGGGACCCAACCCCCCCTGGGACCCCCCCAAAAAGGACCCAAACCCCACAGGGACCCCCCAAAGGGACCCAACCCCCCCGGGACCCCGCAAAGCCCCCGGGACCCCCCCCCAAAAGGACCCAACCCCCCCCAGGACCCCCCAAAAGGGACCCAAACCCCCCCGGGACCCCCCAAAAGGACCCAACCCCCCCCAGGACCCCCCAAAAGGACCCAAACCCCCCCGGGACCCCCCAAAGGGATCCAACCCCCCCCGGGAGCGCCCCCAACCCAAAATCCCCCCGGGAACCCCCCCAAAACGGACCCGACCCCCCCCAGGGAACCCCCCCAAAAGGGACCCAACCCCCCCCCGAGGGACCCCCCAAAACCCCCCAGGACCCCCCCAGAGTGACCCAACTCCCCCCGCGAGCGCCCCCAACCCAAAATCCCCCCGGGACCCCCCCAAAAACGGACCCGACCCCCCCCAGGGACCCCCCCCAAAAGGACCCAACCCCCCCTGGGACCCTCCAGGACCCCCCCAAAAGGGACCCAAGCCCCCCGTGACCCCCCCAAACGGACCCGACCCCCCCCAGGGACTCCCCAAAAGGGACCCAACCCCCCCTGGGACCCCCCAAAACCCCCCAGGACCCCCCCAGAGTGACCCAACCCCCCCCGGGAGCGCCCCCAACCCAAAATCCCCCCGGGATCCCCCCAAAAATGACCCCGGGATCCCCCCCAGAGTGACCCAACCCCTCCGGGACCCCCCAAAATCCCCCCGGGACCCCCCCCCCAAAAGGGACCCAACCCCCCCGGGACCCCCCAAAAAGGGACCCGAGCCCCCTCCGGGACCCCCCAAGTGACCCCCCCAACCCAAAACCCCCCCGGGACCCCCCAAAAGGGACCCAACCCCACAGGGACCCCCCCCCAAAAAGGACCCCCTCCAACCCAAAATCCCCCCGGGACCCCCCCAGAGTGACCCCAGGACCCCCCAGAAGTGACCCCCGGGACCCCCCTGAGCCCCCCCAAATCCGGGGGTCGCTCCCGGTGACCCAAACCCCCCCCGGGACCCCCCCCCAAAAGGGACCCAAAACCCCCGGGACCCCCCAAAGGGATCCAACCCCCCCTGGGACCCCCCCAAAAAGGACCCAAACCCCACAGGGACCCCCCCCCCAACGGGACTCAACCCCCCCTGGGACCCCCCAAAAGGGACCCAACCCCCCCCGGGACCCCCCCAAAAGGGACCCAACCCCCCCCGGGACCCCCCAAAAGGGACCCAAACCCCCCAGGACCCCCCAAACCCCCCCGGGACCCCCCCCAAAAGGACCCAACCCCCCCCGGGACCCCCCAAAGGGATCCAACCCCCCCTGAGATCCCCCAAACCCCCCCTGGACCCCCCCCCAAAAGGGACCCAACCCCCCCGGGACCCCCCAAAAGGGACCCAACCCCCCCCGGGACCCCCCAAGTGACCCCCCCAACCCAAAACCCCCCCTGGGACCCCCCAAAAGGGACCCAAAATCCCCCGGGACCCCCCAAAAAGGGACCCAACCCCCCCTGGGACCCCCCAAAAGGGACCCAAACCCCCCGGGACCCCCCCCAAAAAGGACCCAACCCCCCCTGGGACCCCCCAAACCCCCCCGGGACCCCCCCCAAAACGGACCCGACCCCCCCCAGGGACCCCCCCCAAAAAGGACCCAAACCCCCCAGGACCCCCCCAAACCCCACAGGGACCCCCCCCCAAAAGGACCCAACCCCCCCTGGGACCCCCCCGAGACCCCCCCAAAAAGGACCCAAACCCCCCCAAATCCGGGGGTCGCTCACGGTGACGAGCCCGGGTGGGGGAGGGGGCTCGGGGGGGTCCTCGGGGGTCGCCAACAGCAACAGCCGGGGGTCCCTGGGGCACCTGGGGGGGCGGATTTGGGGAGGGGTCTCAGGAATTTGGGGAGGGGTCCCTGGGGCACCTGGGGGGGGGGGCGGATTTGGGGAGGGGTCTCAGGAATTTGGGGAGGGGTCCCTGGGGCACCTGGGGGGGGCGGATTTGGGGAGGGGTCTCAGGAATTTGGGGAGGGGTCCCTGGGGCACCTGGGGGGGGCGGATTTGGGGAGGGGTCTCAGGAATTTGGGGAGGGGTCCCTGGGGCACCTGGGGGGAGGGGCGGATTTGGGGAGGGGTCTCAGGAATTTGGGGAGGGGTCTCGGGGGGGAGGGGCGGATTTGGGTCATTTTAGGGAGGATTTTGGGTCATTTTCGGGGAGTTTTTGGGTCGTTTTAGGGGGATTTTGGGTCATTTTCGGGGAGGTTTTGGGCCATTTTCGGGGAGTTTTTGGGTTGTTTTAGGGGAGTTTTTGGGTTGTTTTAGGGGGATTTTGGGTCATTTTAGGGAGGATTTTGGGTTGTTTTAGGGAGGATTTTGGGTCATTTTCGGGGAGTTTTTGGGTTGTTTTAGGGGAGTTTTTAGGTTGTGTTAAGGGGAGATTTTGGGTCATTTTAGGGGAGTTTTTGGGTCATTTTCGGGGAGTTTTTGGGTTGTTTTAGGGGATTTTTGGGTCATTTTCGGGGAGTTTTTGGGTTGTTTTAGGGGGGATTTTGGGTCATTTTCGGGGAGTTTTTGGGGTGTTTTAGAGGAGTTTTTGGGTTGTTTTAGGGGGCATTTTGGGTCATTTTCGGGGAGTTTTTGGGTTGTTTTAGGGGGGATTTTGGGTCATTTTCGGGGAGTTTTTGGGGTGTTTTAGAGGAGTTTTTGGGTTGTTTTAGGGGGCATTTTGGGTCATTTTCGGGGAGTTTTTGGGTTGTTTTAGGGGAGTTTTTGGGTCATTTTCGAGGAGTTTTTGGGTCATTTTCGGGGAGTTTTTGGGTTGTTTTAGGGGGGGATTTTGGGTCATTTTCGGGAGACTTTTGGGTCATTTTCGAGGAGTTTTTGGGTCATTTTCGGGGAGTTTTTGGTTGTTTTAGGGGGGGATTTTGGGTCATTTTCGGGGAGTTTTTGGGTCATTTTCGGGGAGTTTTTGGGTCATTTTCGGGGAGTTTTTGGGTCATTTTCGGGAGAATTTTGGGTCATTTTCGGGGAGTTTTTGGGTTCTTTTAGAGGAGTTTTTGGGTTGTTTTAGGTGAGGTTTTGGGTCATTTTAGGGGTATTTTGGGTCATTTTAGGGGAGTTTTTGGGTCATTTTCGGGAGAATTTTGGGTCATTTTCGGGGACTTTTTGGGTTGTTTTAGAGGAGTCTTTGGGTTGTTTTAGGCGGGATTTTGGGTCATTTTAGGGGTATTTTGGGTTATTTTAGGGGAGTTTTTGGGTCATTTTCCGGAGAATTTTGGGTCATTTTCGGGGACTTTTTGGGCTGTTTCAGGCGGGATTTTTCCAGGGGATCCTGAGGATTTTGGGGAGGGGTCCCGGAGGATTTTAAGGGGGGTCCCCGAGGGGTTTTGGGGGGGGGCGTTTAGGGGGTCCCGGGGGGGGATTTTGGGTTGTTTTAGGGGGGGATTTTTGGGTCATTTTCGGGGAGTTTTTGGGTCGTTTTAGGGGGGGATTTTTGGGTCATTTTAGGGGAGTTTTTGGGTCATTTTCGGGGAGTTTTTGGGTTGTTTTAGGGGGGATTTTGGGTCATTTTAGGGGAGTTTTTGGGTTGTTTTAGGGGGCATTTTGGGTCATTTTAGGGGAGTTTTTGGGTTGTTTTAGGGAGGATTTTGGGTCATTTTCGGGGAGTTTTTGGGTTGTTTTAGGGGTGGATTTTGGGTCATTTTCGGGGAGTTTTTGGGTTGTTTTAGAGGAGTTTTTGGGTTGTTTTAGGGGGGGATTTTGGGTCATTTTCGGGGAGTTCTTGGGTTGTTTTAGGGAGGATTTTGGGTCATTTTCGGGGAGCTTTTGGGTTGTTTTAGAGGAGTTTTTGGGTTGTTTTAGGGGGGGATTTTGGGTCATTTTCGGGGAGTTTTTGGGTTGTTTTAGGGAGGATTTTGGGTCATTTTCGGGGTATTTTGGGTCATTTTCGGGGAGTTTTTGGGTCATTTTCGGGAGAATTTTGGGTCATTTTCGGGGAGTTTTTGGGTCATTTTCGGGAGAATTTTCGGTCATTTTAGGGGAGTTTTTGGGTTGTTTTAGAGGAGTCTTTGGGTCATTTTCGGGGAGTTTTTGGGTCATTTTCGGGGAGTTTTTGGGGTTGTTTTAGGGGGGGATTTTGGGTTGTTTTAGGGGGGATTTTGGGTCATTTTCGGGGAGTTTTTGGGTTGTTTTAGAGGAGTCTTTGGGTCATTTTCGGGGAGTTTTTGGGCTGTTTTAAGCGGGATTTTTCCAGGGGATCCTGAGGATTTTGGGGAGGGGTCCCGGAGGATTTTGAGGGGGGGTCCCCGAGGGGTTTTGGGGCCGCACTCACGGGCGCAGGCGGGACCCCAAGAGGCGCAGGAGGCGGCGCTGCGCCCCCCGGGGGAGGTGCAGGGGGGGCGGGCAGGGCCCCCCCCGCGGCAGCAGCACCAGGAAGGGGCGGCGGAGGCCGGGGGGGCCCCGGCGGAGCCCCCGCAGCTCCCCCAGGAGCAGCCGGAAGCCCCCGGCCCAACCTAAAGGGGAAGGGGACGAGTGAAGGCCAAAAAAAAGGGCAGGAATGGGCTCAAAATGAGGCCGAAATGGGGCTGGAATTGGCTGAAAATGAGGGCAAAATGAGGGTAAAATGAGGGCAAAATGAGGGCAAAATGAGGGCAAAATGAGCCCAAAATGAGCCCAAAATGAGGGCAAAATGAGCCAAAATGAGCCCAAAATGAGCCCAAAATGAGGGCAAAATGAGCCCAAAATGAGGGCAAAATGAGGGCAAAATGAGCCCAAAATGAGCCCAAAATGAGGGCAAAATGAGCCCAAAATGAGCCCAAAATGAGCCCAAAATGAGGCCAAAATGAGCCCAAAATCCTGCTCTGAACTGCACAGGAACACCAAAAAAGCCCGAAATTACCCAAAAATTCCCCCAAATTCCCCCCAAAATTCCCCAAATCCCCCCAAAATCCCCCCAAAATCCCAAATCCCCCCAAAAATCCCCCAAAATCCCCCAAAAATCGCCCCAAAATCCCCCCCAAATCCCCCCAAAAATCCCCCAAAATCCCCCAAAAATCGCCCCCAAATCCTCCTAAAATCCCCCCAAAATCCTCCCAAAATCCCCCCAAATCCCCCCAAAATCCCCCCAAATCCCCCCAAAATCCTCCCAAAATTCCCCAGAATCCCCCCAAAATCCCCCCAAATCCCCCCAAAATCCTCCCAAAATCGCCCCCAAATCCCCCAAAATCGCCCCCAAATCCCCCAAAAATTCCCCAAATCCTCCCCAAATCCCCCCCAAAATCCCCTCAAATTCCCAAAAATCTCCCCAAAATCCCCCAAATCCCCCCAAATTCGGTACCGGGCTCCGGGGGGGCGCGGGGGGGGCTCAGCACGGCCCAGTCGGGTTCGTAGCCGGGGTCTGGGGGCTCCTCGGCCGGGGGGGGGCCCTGGGGGGTTTTGGGGGGATTTGGGGAATTTTGGGGGGATTTGGGGGGATTTGGCGAAGATTTGGGGGGGTCCCAGGGGGGTTTGGGGGGAAATGTTGGGATTTTGGGGGGGGATTTGGGGGATTTTGGGGAAGATTTGGGGGGTCTCGGAGGGGTTTGGGGGGGATTTTTGGGGGGATTTGGGGGGTCCTGGGGGGGTTTTGGGGTGGGGGGAGGGGAAATTGGGGGGATTTGGGGGATTTTGGGGGGATTTGGGGAATTTGGGGAAGATTTGGGGGGGTCCCAGGGGGGTTTGGGGGGAAATTTTGGGATTTTGGGGGGGATTTGGGGGATTTTGGGGAAGATTTGGGGGGTCTCGGAGGGGTTTGGGGGTGATTTTGGGATTTTTGGGGGGATTTGGGGGGGTCCTGGGGGGGTTTTGGGGTGGGGGGAGGGGAAATTGGGGGGATTTGGGGGATTTTGGGGGATTTGGGGGGGTCCAAGGTGGTTTTTTGGGGGGGATTCAGTGATTTTGAGGGGGGGGTTGGGGGTCCCGGGGCGCTTTTTGGGGGAAATTTTGGGATTTTTGAGAGGATTTGGGGAATTTTAGAGGGACCCTGGGGGGCTTTTGGGGGGGATTTGGGGAAGATTTGGGGGGTCCCGGGGGGATTTTGGGGTGGGGAGAGAGGAAATTGGGGCGATTTGGGGGATTTGGGGGATTTTGGGGGGATTTTGGGAATTTGGGGGAGTCCCGGGGGGTTTTGGGGGGAAATTTTAGGATTTTGGGGGGGATTTGGGGGGTCCTGGGGGGGTTTTGGGGTGGGGGGAGGGGAAATTGGGGGGATTTGGGGGATTTTGGGGGGATTTGGGGAATTTGGGGGGATTTGGGGGGGTCCCGGGGGGTTTGGGGGGAAATTTTGGGATTTTGGGGGGGATTTGGGGGATTTTGGGGAAGATTTGGGGGGTCTCGGAGGGGTTTGGGGGTGATTTTGGGATTTTTGGGGGGATTTGGGGGGGTCCTGGGGGGGTTTTGGGGTGGGGGGAGGGGAAATTGGGGGGATTTGGGGGATTTTGGGGGGTCCAAAGTGGTTTTTTGGGGGGGATTCAGTGATTTTGGGGGGGAATTTGGGGGTCCCGGGGGGCTTTTGGGGGGATTTTGAGATTTTTGAGGGGATTTGGGAATTTTGGGGGGATTTGGGGGGTCCCAGGGGGGTTTGGGGGAGGGGATTTGGAGAATTTTTGGGGGGCTTGGGGGCTTTTGGGGAATTTTGGGGGGAATTTGGGGAATTTTGGGGCCCCCAGGGGATTTTAGGGGGAATTTGGGGGGATTTGGGGGGGTCCTGGGGGGGTTGTGTGGGGATTTTTGGGGAATTTGGGAGGAATTTCGGGAATTTTGGGGGGTCTTGGGGGGTTTTGGGGGTCCCAAGGGATTTTTGGGGGGGTTTTGGGGCATTTTGGGGGTCTCAGGGGGGTTTTGGGGGGGTCCTGGGAAGTATTTTGGGGTCCCAAAGGATTTTGGGGGGATTTGGGGAATTTTGGGGCTCCCAGGGGATTTTTGGGGGAATTTTGGCGGGGGGGGAGGGGAGGATTTTGGGGAATTTGGGGAATTTTTGGGGAATTCGGGGAATTTTTGGGGAATTCGGGGGGGCTTGGGGAGGATTTCGGTGAATTTTGGGGGGGATTTGGTGACTTTTGGGGGATTTGGGGAATTTTGCGGGTCCCAAGGGCGTTTTGGGGCAGTTTTGGGGGATTTTTGGGACGAATTTGGGGATTTTGGGGGAATTTTGGGGGATTTGGAGAATTTTTGGGGGGGATTTGGGGAATTTTGGGGGATTTTGGGGGGATTTGGGGGGGGAGATTTTTGGGGGATTTTTGGGGATTTTGGGGGATTTTGGGGGGGATTTTAGGGGATTTTTGGGGGTTTTGGGGGGATTTTGGGTATTTTTGGGGTGGTTTTGGGGGATTTGGGGGGATTTGGGGGATTTTTGGGGGATTTTTGGGGGATTTTTGAGCATTTTGGGGGATTTTGGGGGGATTTGGGGGTCCCGGGGGGGTCTCACCGTGTCACCGGGGGGGTCCCACGGCCCCTCCAGGGGTTCCCATTGCAGCTCCAGGTCCTGCGGCTGCCTCAAACCAGTACAGACCAGTATGAACCAGTATGAACCAGTACAGACCAGTATGGACCAGTATAAACCAGTAAAAACCAGTACAGACCAGTATCGACCAGTATCAACCAGTGGAGCTCCTTCTACCATGGCCACGCCCTTCCCAGTGCTCCCAGTGCCCTCCCAGTCCCTCCCAGTGCCCTCCCAGTGCTCCCCAGTCCCATCCCAGTCCCTCCCAGTGCCCTCCCAGTCCCTCCCAGTGCCCTCCCAGTGCCCCCCAGTCCTTCCCAGTCCCTCTCAATCCCATCCCAGTGCCTCCCAGTGCCCCCCAGTCCCTCCCAGTCCCATCCCAGTGCCCCCCAGTGCCCCCCAGTCCCTCCCAGTCCCTCTCAATCCCATCCCAGTGCCCTCCAGTCCCTCCCAGTCCCTCCCAGTGCCCTCCAGTCCCTCCCAGTCCCTCCCAGTGCCCCCCAGTGCCCCCCAGTCCCTCCCAGTGCCCTCCAGTCCCTCCCAGTGCCCTCCCAGTGCTCCCCAGTCCCATCCCAGTCCCTCCCAGTCCCTCCCAGTCCCTCCCAGTTCCCTCCCAGTTCCCTCCCAGTGCCGTCCCAGTGCCCCCCAGTCCTTCCCAATCCTTCCCAGTCCCCTCCCAGTTCCCTCCCAGTCCCCCCCAGTCCCTCTCAATCCCATCCCAGTCCCTCCCAGTCCCTCCCAGTCCCCTCCCAGTCCCTCCCAGTTCTCTCCCAGTGCCCCCCCAGTCCTTCCCAGTCCCTCCCAGTCTCTCCCAGTCCCTCCCAGTGCCCCCCAGTGCCCCCCAGTCTCACGCCCTGCAGGACGCGCAGCCGCCCCTGCAGCAGCCGCGGGGGGAGGGACACGGGGACGGAGACCCCGGGCAGGTCCAGCAGCACCTGGGGACGGCACAGCCGGACACGGTCAGAGACAGCCGGACACGGCCGGACACGGCCGGACACAGCCGGACACGGTCAGAGACAGGCGGACACGGTCAGAGACAGCCGGACACGGCCGGACACGGTCGGACACAGCCGGACACAGCCGGACACGGTCGGACACGGTCAGAGACAGGCGGACACAGCCGGACACAGCCGGACACAGCCGGACACGGTCAGAGACAGCCGGACACGGCCGGACACGGCCGGACACGGTCAGAGACAGGCGGAGACAGCCGGACACAGGAAGAGACAGGCGGACACGGTCAGAGACAGCCGGACACAGCCGGACACGGTCAGAGACAGGCGGAGACAGCCGGACACGGCCGGACACAGTCGGACACGGCCGGACACGGCCGGACACGGTCAGAGACAGCCGGACACAGCCGGACACAGCCGGACACGGTCAGAGACAGCCGGACACAGCCGGACACAGCCGGACACAGCCGGACACAGTCGGACACGGCCGGACACGGCCGGACACGGCCGGACACGGCCGGACACAGTCGGACACGGTCAGAGACAGCCGGACACAGCCGGACACAGCCGGACACAGCCGGACACGGTCAGAGACAGGCGGACACAGCCGGACACGGCCGGACACAGCCGGACACAGCCGGACACAGCCGGACACGGCCGGACACGGTCGGACACAGCCGGACACGGCCGGACACAGTCGGACAGGGTTGGACACGGCCGGACACAGCCGGACACAGCCGGACACGGCCGGACACAGTCGGACAGGGTTGGACACGGCCGGACACAGCCAGACATGGCCAGACACAGTCAGACACAGTCGGACACGGCCGGACACGGTCGGACACAGCCGGACACAGCCGGACACAGCCGGACACGGTCAGAGACAGCCGGACACAGCCGGACACAGCCGGACACAGCCGGACACAGCTGGACACGGTCAGAGACAGGCAGAGACAGCCGGACACAGCCGGACACAGCCGGACACGGTCGGACACGGCCAGACATGGCCAGACACAGTCAGACACAGCCGGACACGGCCGGACACGGCCGGACACAGTCGGACACAGCCGGACACAGCCGGACACGGTCAGAGACAGGCGGACACAGCCGGACACAGCCGGACACAGCCGGACACGGTCAGAGACAGCCGGACACAGCCGGACACAGCCGGACACAGTCGGACACAGCCGGACACAGTCGGACACGGTCAGAGACAGGCGGACACGGTCAGACACAGTCAGACACAGCCGGACACGGTCAGAGACAGGTGGAGACAGCGGAGACAGGAGGAGACAGGCGGACACAGTCAGACACGGTCGGACACGGTCGGACATGGTCGGACACAGTCAGACACAGCCGGACACAGCCGGACACAGTCAGACACAGCCGGACACAGTTGGACACAGCCGGACACGGCCGGACACAGCCGGACACAGTCAGACACAGCCGGACACAGTCGGACACAGCCGGACACAGCCGGACACGGCCGGACAGCGCGTCAGGGGCAGCAGCAGGGGCACTGTCACCTCCCCGTCACCCGGCCCTGTCACTGTCACCTGTTCCTGTCACCAGCACCAAGTCACTGGCACCTCCCCCACTGTCACCGCACCAGCGTCAGCCGGCGCTGGCACCGTGCCACCTGTCGGGGCACTGGCACCCCCCCCACTGTCACACCGGCACCGTGTCACCGTCGCTGTGTCACTGTCACCGTGTCACCACTGTCACTGTCACTGTGTCACTGTCACCGTGTCACCGGCACCGTGTCACCGGCACCGTGTCACCGGCACTGTGTCACTGTCACCAGTGTCACCACTGTCACCATCACCGTGTCACCGGCACCGTGTCACCACCGTCACTGTCACCGTGTCACTGTCACCGTGTCACTGTCACCGTCACCATGTCACTGGCACCGTGTCACTGTCACCAATGTCACCAGTCATTGTCACCACTGTCACACTGTCACTGTGTCACTGTCACCGTGTCACCGGCACTGTGTCACTGTCACCGTGTCACCACTGTCACCGTCACCATGTCACCATGTCACCATCACCGTGTCCCTGTGTCACTGTCACCGTGTCACCATCACCGTGTCACCATCACCGTGTCACTGTGTCACTGTCACTGTGTCACCACTGTCACTGTCACCGTGTCACCGTCACCGTGTCACCACCGTCACTGTCACCGTGTCACTGTCACCGTCACCATGTCACTGGCACCGTGTCACTGTCACCAGTGTCACCAGTCATTGTCACCACTGTCACACTGTCACTGTGTCACTGTCACCGTGTCACCACTGTCACCGTCACCATGTCACCATGTCACCATCACCGTGTCCCTGTGTCACTGTCACCGTGTCACCATCACCGTGTCACCATCACCGTGTCACTGTGTCACTGTCACTGTGTCACCGTGTCACCGTCACCGTGTCACCGTCACCGTGTCACCACCGCCACTGCCACCACTGTCACTGTCATCATGTCACTGTCACCAGTGTCACCACTGTCGCTGTCACTGTGTCACTGCCACCCCGTCACGGTGTCACCGGCACTGTGTCACTGTCACCAGTGTCACCGCTGTCCCTGTGTCCCTGTCCCTGTCCCCCCATCACTGTGTCACTGCCACCTGTCCCTGTCCTTGTCACTGTCACCACTGTCCCTGTCACCGGCACGGTGTCACCACCACCCCGTCACTGCCACCTGGCACTGTCACCGCTGTCCCTGTCCCCCCATCGCTGTGTCACCGTCACCACCACTGTCCTTGTGTCCCTGTCACCTCTGTCCCTGTCACCGGCACGGTGTCGCTGCCACCCCGTCACGGTGTCACCGGCACTGTGTCACTGTCACCAGTGTCACCGCTGTCCCTGTGTCACCGTCACGGTGTCACTGCCACCCTGTCCCTGTCACCGCTGTCCCTGTGTCACTGCCACTCTGTCCCTGTCCCCCCATCAGTGTCACTGTCACCGCCACCCCGTCACTGTCCCTGTGTCACCATCATGGTGTCACCGCCAGCCCATCACTGTCCCTGTGTCCCTGTCACCGTCACGGTGTCACTGCCACCTGTCCCTGTCCCTGTCACCGTCACCGTCATGGTGTCACCGCCAGCCCATCACTGTCACCTGTCCCTGTCACCACTGTCACTGTCACTGTCCCTGTGTCACCATCATGGTGTCACCGCCACCCTGTCCCTGTCACCCTGTCCCTGTCACCATCACTGTCCCTGTGTCCGTGTGTCGTTGTCACCCTGTCCCTGTCACCGCCACCCCGCCACTGCCACCTGGGACTGTCACCGTCCCTGTGTCCGTCACCCTGTCACTGTCACCCTGTCACTGTGTCCCTGTGACACTGTCACCCTGTCCCTGTCACCCTGTCACTGTCACCCTGTCTCTGTCACCGTCCCTGTCCCCGTCCCTGTCCCTGTCACCGCCACCCTGCCACTGCCACCTGTCACTGTCACCATCCCTGTGTCCCTGTCACCCTGTCCCTGTGTCACTGTGTCCCTGTCACCCTGTCCCTGTCCCCGGCACTGTGTCACTGCCACCCCATCACTGTCTCTGTGTTACCATCACTGTCACCCTGTCCTTGTGTCCCTGTGACACTGTCACCCTGTCTCTGTCACCCTGTCACTGTCACTGTCACCGTCCCTGTGTCCCTGTCACCCTGTCCCTGTGTCACCGCCACCCCGCCACTGCCACCTGTCCTTGTCACCGCTGTCCCTGTGTCCCTGTCCCTGTCACCGCCACCCCGTCACTGCCACCTGGGACTGTCACCATCCCTGTGTCACTGTCACCCTGTCACTGTCACCCTGTCACTGTCACCCTGTCCCTGTCACCCTGTCCCTGTCACCGTCACTGTCCCTGTGTCACTGTGTCCCTGCCACCCTGTCATTGTCCCTGTGTCACCCTGTCCCTGTCACCCTGTCTCTGTCACCGTCCCTGTCCCTGTGTCCCTGTCCCTGTCACCGCCACCCCGTCACTGCCACCTGGGACTGTCACCATCCCTGTGTCCGTCACCCTGTCACTGTCACCCTGTCACTGTCACCCTGTCACTGTCCCTGTGTCCGTGTGTCCCTGTCCCCCTGTCCCTGTGTCACTGTCACCCTGTCACTGTCACCCTGTCCCTGTGTCCCTGTGTCCCTGTGTCCCTGTGTCCCTGTGTCCCCCTGTCCCTGTGTCCCCCTGTCCGTGTGTCCCTGTCCCCCTGTCCCTGTGTCCCCCTGTCCCTGTCCCCCCGTCCCCATCACCGCCCCCCCGCCCGGGGACCGCGCTGTCACCGCCACCACAAGGAGACGACACCGAGGGGGGGGGGGGGGGAGGGGACACCCAGAGAGGGGGGGAGGGGAGGCGTCACTGCGGGGTGGGGGAGGGGCGAGGTGACACCACAGCGCCCCCCCGGGGGGGTCCCGCGGGTGCTGACGAAGCAGCGGCGTCCCGGGGGTGGGGGAGGGGCGCGGGGGGGGGGGGGGTCCCGGGGGTCACTTGGGGAGGGGTCCCGGTGGGGAGGGGGGGGAGGGGCAGGGGAGGCCTCACCCTCCCTCCCGCCGCCGCCTCCATCCCGCACCCGCCGCTTCCGCTTCCGCCCGCGCGGCCACGCCCCTTCCGCTCCGCCAAGCCACGCCCCCCGCGCGCCCGCCGGCCAATGGGAGCCGCGCGTGTGGCTCGCGCCGTGGCCACGCCCCTCCCTCGGGATAGCCGCGCCTCCCACGCGTGGCCACGCCCCTTTCCCGGGTTTAGTCACGCCCACTTCCGGCCCTGGCCCCGCCTCTTCCGGCCCCGCCATCTTGGGGGGCCCCGGGGCCGCCGAGCGGTTCCGGTGGTGCCGCGACCCCCCCCGGACCCGGGACCCCCAAAAAACCCCCCCGGGACCCCCTAAAAACCCCCCGGGACCCCTTAAAATCTCCTCGGGAGCCCTGAAAAACCCCCGGGACCCCCTAAAACCCCCCGGGACCCCTTAAAATCTCCTCGAGACCCCTGAAAAACCCCCGGGACCCCCTAAAACCCCCCGGGACCCCTTAAAATCTCCTCGAGACCCCCCCGGGACTCCCCAAATCCCCCCGGGACCCCCTAAAAACCCCCCGGGACCCCTTAAAATCTTCTCGGGATCCCCCAAACCCCCCCGGGACCCCCCCAAACCCTTCCGGGACCCCCCAAAACCGCCCCCAAATCCCCGCGTGATCCCCGGGACCCCCTGGACCTTCCCCAACCCCCCCGGTCCTACCCCAGGACCCCCCCAGGACCCCCCCTAAAAACCCCTTAAACCCCCCCAGGACCCCCTTAGGACCCCCAAACCCCCCCAAAGCCCCCCCAAAGCCCCCCCACCCTCTCGAAACTCCCCCCAAACCCCTCCCAGAACCCCCCAAGACCCCCAAATCCCCCCCCAAACCCCTCCCAGCACCCCCAAACCCCTCCCAAGACCCCCCCAGCACCCCCCAAACCCCCCCAAGAGCCCCCAAACCCCCTCAGGACCCCCCCAAACCCCCCCAAGACCCTCCCAAGACCCCCCAACCCCCCCCGGACCCCCCAAACTCCCCCCAGCACCCCACAACCCCCCCCCCAGGACCCCCTAAACCCCCCCAGAACCCCCCCAAACTCCCCCCTATCACCCCCAACCCCCCCCAGGACCCCCCAAACTCCCCCAAGAGCCCCCAGACCTCTCCCAAGACCCCTCAAAACCCCCCCAGGCCCCCCCCAACCCCCCCCCAGGACCCCCCCAAGATCCCCCAAACCTCCCCCAAGACCCTCCCAAGACCCCCCAAACTCCCCCCAGGACCCCCCAAACCCCCCCAAGACCCCCCCAAACTCCCCCTATCACCCCCCAAACTCCTCCCAGCCCCTCTCAAACTCCCCCCAGCAGCCCCCAAACCCCCCCGAGACCCTCCCAAGACCCCCCAAACCCCCCCAGCACCCCCCAACCCCCCCCAAGACCCCCCAAACTCCCCCCGAACCCCCCCAAGACCCCCTAAACTTCCCCCAGCACCCCCCAAACTCCCCCCAAGACCCTCCCAAACCCCCCCAAACTCCCCCTATCACCCCCCAAACCCCCTCAGGACCCCCCCAAACTCCCCCAAGGACCCCCCCAAACTCCCCCCAGCACCCCCCAAACCCCCTCAGGACCCCCCCAAACCCCCCCCAGCACCCCCCAAACCCCCTCAGGACCCCCCCAAACCCCCCCCAGCACCCCCCAAACCCCCCCAGCACCCCCCAAACCCCCTCAGGACCCCCCAAACTCCCCCCAGCACCCCCCAAACCCCCTCAGGACCCCCCAAACCCCCCCCAGCACCCCCCAAACTCCCCCCAGCACCCCCCAAACCCCCTCAGGACCCCTCCAAACCCCCCCAGCACCCCCCAAACCCCCTCAGGACCCCCCAAACTCCCCCCAGGACCCCCCCCCAGCCGCCCCCTCCCCGATGTGGACGCCCCCTCCCCCCGAGGGGCTCCGCTCCCGCTGGGCCGCTCTGGTGGCGGCGGCCGAGGGGTTCCGGGCGGGGGGCGGGGGGGGCCCGGGGGGTCCCGACGTGGTGATTTTGGGGGTCTGGGGGGGTCCCGGGGGGGTCCCAACTTTGGCCCATCACGGCCCGGGCCCCCTGGGAGCCGCCGCTCGCCGTTTCCTGCCGGACATCGCCGCCGCCCACCGAGCCATGAGCCCCCCGCCCCAAAATGCCCCTCCCCCACCCCAACTCAGGGACCCCCCCCCGGGAACGCCGGCAGCGCCCCCCCCCCAAAAAAACAAGGCCGGGAGCCGCCCCTCCCCCCAGGAGGAGAGAGCCCCTCCCCCACCCGCTCCGTGCTGGGGGAGGGGGGGGAGGGGCGGCGGGGGGGGAGGGGCGGCGGAGGCGGCGCCCAGCGATGTTACTGGTGAGGGGGGGAGGGGAACTGGGAGCGCTGGGGGGGGGGGGGGTTGGGGCTGGGGGGGTCATGGGGAGATTTGGGGGGGGGTCCTGGGAGTGGGGGGGTCATTTGGGGGGGGTCTGGGGGGATTTTGGGGGGGATTTTGGGTCTGGGGGGGTTGGGGGGGGTCATGGGGAGATTTTTTGGGGGGGGGATTTTGGGTCTGGGGAGGGTCTGGGGATATTTTGGGGGGGTCCTTGGAGTGGGGGGGGTCATTTGGGGGGGGGTCTGGGGGGATTTGGGGGGGATTTTGGGTCTAGGGGGGGTTGGGGGGGGTCATGGGGAGATTTGGGGGGGGGTCCTGGGAGTGGGGGGGGTCATTTGGGGGGGGGGTTGGGGGGATTTTGGGTCTGGGGGGGTCTGAGGGGGTCATGGGGACATTTTGGGGGTCCCTGGGGGGGCTCTGGGGAGATTTTGGGGGGGTCCTTGGAGTGGGGGAGGGGGGCTGGGGGGGGATTTTGGGTCGGGGGGGGGTCATGGGGGATTTTGGGGGGGATTTTGGGGCTGGGGAGGGTCTGGGGAGATTTTTTGGGGGTCCCTGGGGAGATTTGGGGGGGGGGATTTTGGGGCTGGGGGGGCTCTGGGGGGTCCTGGGAGTGGGGGAGGGAGCGCTGGGGGGGGATTTTGGGTCTGGGGGGGTCATGGGGTCATTTTGGGGGGTCCTTGGAGTGGGGGGGTGTCATTTGGGGGGGGTCTGGGGGGATTTTGGGGAGATTTGGGGGGGGATTTTGGGTCTGGGGGGGTCATGGGGAGATTTTGGGGGGGTCCTGGGGGGTCATGGGAACATTTGGGGGGTCCCTGGGGGGCTTTGGGGAGATTTGGGGGGGATTTTGGGGCTGGGGGGGCTCGGGGGGGGTCATGGGGAGATTTGGGGGGGTCCTTGGAGTGGGGGGGGTCATTTGGGGGGGGTCTGGGGGGATTTTGGGGAGATTTTGGGGGGGATTTTGGGGCTGGGGGGGTCATGGGGAGATTTTGGGGGTCCCTGGGGGGATTTTGGGGACATTTGGGGGGTGATTTTGGGTCTGGGGGGGTCATGGGGAAATTTTGGGGGGGTCCTGGGAGTGGGGGGGGTCATTTGGGGGCGTCTGGGGAGATTTTGGGGGGGGATTTTGGGGCTGGGGGGGTCATGGGGAAATTTTGGGGGGGTCCTTGGAGTTGGGGGGGGGTCATTTGGGGGGGTCTGGGGGGATTTTGGGGGGGATTTTGGGTCTAGGGGGGGTTGGGGGGGGTCATGGGGAGATTTTTTGGGGGGATTTTGGGGCTGGGGGGGCCATGGGGAGATTTTGGGGGTCCCTGGGGGGATTTTGGGGACATTTGGGGGGTGATTTTGGGTCTGGGGGGGTCATGGGGAAATTTTGGGGGGTCCTGGGAGTGGGGGGGTCATTTGGGGGGGGTCTGGGGGGATTTTGGGGAGATTTTGGGGGGGGATTTTGGGTCTGGGGGGGTCATGGGGAGATTTTGGGGGGGTCCTGGGGGGTCACAGGAACATTTTGGGGGTCCCTGGGGGGCTTTGGGGACATTTGGGGGGGGATTTTGGGGCTGGGGGGGCTCGGGGGGGGTCATGGGGAGATTTGGGGGGGGGTCCTGGGAGTGGGGGGGGTCATTTGGGGGGGGTCTGGGGGGATTTTGGGTCTGGGGGGTTCTGAGGGGGTCATGGGGAGATTTTGGGGGGGGATTTTGGGTCTGGGGAGGGTCTGGGGAGATTTTGGGGGGGTCCTGGGAGTGGGGGGGTCATTTGGAGGGGGGTCTGGGGGGATTTTGGGGAGATTTGGGGGGGATTTTGGGGCTGGGGGGGTCATGGGGAGATTTTGGGGGGGTCCTTGGAGTGGGGGGGTCATTTGGAGGGGGGTCTGGGGGGATTTTGGGGGGGATTTTGGGTCTGGGGGGTTCAGGGGGGGTCATGGGGAGATTTTTTGGGGGGATTTTGGGGCTGGGGGGGTCATGGGGAGATTTTGGGGGTCCCTGGGGGGATTTTGGGGACATTTGGGGGGTGATTTTGGGTCTGGGGGGGTCATGGGGAGATTTTTTGGGGGTCCCTGGGGGGGCTCTGGGGAGATTTTTGGGGGGATTTTGGGGCTGGGGGGGTCATGGGGAAATTTTGGGGGGGTCCTTGGAGTGGGGGGGGGTCATTTGGGGGCGTCTGGGGAGATTTTGGGGGGGGATTTTGGGTCTGGGGGGGTTGGGGGGGGTCATGGGGAGATTTTTGGGGGGGGATTTTGGGGCTGGGGGGGTCATGGGGAGATTTTGGGGGTCCCTGGGGGGATTTTGGGGACATTTGGGGGGTGATTTTGGGTCTGGGGGGGTCATGGGGATATTTTGGGGGGGTCCTGGGAGTGGGGGGGTCATTTGGGGGGGGTCTGGGGGGATTTTGGGGACATTTGGGGGGTGATTTTGGGTCTGGGGGGGTCATGGGGAGATTTTGGGGGGGTCCTGGGGGGTCACGGGAACATTTTGGGGGTCCCTGGGGGGGCTCTGGGGAGATTTTGGGGGGGTCCTGGGAGTGGGGGGGGTCATTTGGGGGGGGTCTGGGGGGATTTGGGGGAGATTTTTTGGGGGGATTTTGGGTCTGGGGGGGTCATGGGGAGATTTTGGGGGGTCCTTGGAGTGGGGGGGGTCATTTGGGGGTCCCTGGGGGGTCACGGGGACATTTTGAGGGTCCCTGGGGGGGTCCTGGGGATATTTTGGGTCTGGGGGGGGTCCTGGGGATATTTTGGGGGGTCCCTGGGGGTCTCTGGTGCCCCCCCACCCCAATTGTCCCCCCCTCCCCCCCCCCAGGGCTGTTCCTGATGGACGAGGATTGGGGGGGGCCCGAGGAGGAGCCGGAGCCGGAGCCGGAGAGCCCCGAGGGTGGGGGGGGCAACAATTGGGGGGGGGGGGCAAAAATTTGGGGGGGGGGCAACAATTGGGGGGGGGGCAAAAATTTGGGGGGGCCAAAATTGGGGGTAAAAATTTGGGGGGTAAAATTTGGGGTGGGAGGATCAAAATTTGGGGGCGGGGGGGCAAAAATGTGGGGGTGGAGAGGCCAAAATTGGGGGGGGGGGAAGCCAAAAATTGGGGGGGGAGCCCAAAATTTGGGGGGTAAAATTTGGGGTGGGGGGGCAAAAAATTTGGGGGGGGCCAAAAATTGGGGGTAAAAATTTGGGGGGTAAAATTTGGGGTGGGAAGGTCAAAATTTGGGGGCGGGGGGGGCAAAAATTTGGGGGTGGAGAGGCCAAAATTGGGGGGGGGAAGCCAAAAATTTGGGGGGGAGCCCAAAATTTGGGGGGTAAAATTTGGGGTGGGGGGGCAAAAAATTTGGGGGGGGGGAGGCAAAATTTGGGGTAGAGGAGCAAAAAATTGGGGGGGGCAAAAAATTGGGGGAGCAAAAAATTTGGGGAGCAAAAAATTTGGGGGGGGAGAGGCCAAAATTGGGGTGGGGGGGTCAAATTGGGGGGGTAAAATTTGGGGAGGGGGTGGGGCACAAAATTTGGGGGGGGGCCCAAAAATTTGGGGGGTAAAATTTGGGGTGGGGGGGCAAAAAATTTGGGGGCTGGGGGGGCACAAAAATGTGGGGGTGGAGAGACCAAAATTGGGGGGGGGAAAGCCAAAAATGGGGGGGGGAGCCCAAAATTTGGGGGGTAAAATTTGGGGTGGGGGGGCACAAAATTGGGGGGGGGGCCAAAATTTGGGGGGTGAAATTTGGGGAGGGAGAGCCAAAATTTGGGGGCTGGGGGGGCCAGAATGAAAAATTTGGGGGTGTCCGAGGGGGGGTTTGGGGGAGTTTTTTGGGTTTTTGGGGGTGGATTTTGGGGATTTTGGGGGGTTTTGGGTTTTTTTGGGGTGGATTTTGGGTTTTTTGGGGTGGATTTTGGGATTTTTTGGGGATTTTGGGTTTTTGGGGGTGGATTTTGGGATTTTTTGGGGATTTTGGGTTTTTGGGGGTGGATTTTGGGGTTTTTGGGGGTGAATTTTGGGGGTTTTGGGGGTGGATTTTGGGGTTTTTTGGGGATTTTGGGTTCTTTTGGGGTGGATTTTGGGTTTTTTGGGGTGGATTTTGGATTTTTTGGGGGTGGATTTTGGGGTTTTTGGGTGGATTTTGGGGTTTTTGGGGGTGGATTTTGGGGTTTTTAGGGGATTTTGGGTTCTTTTGGGGTGGATTTTGGGGTTTTTTGGGGATTTTGGGTTTTTTGGGGTTTTTTGGGGATTTTGGGGGTGGATTTTGGGGTTTTTTGGGGATTTTGGGTTCTTTTGGGGTGGATTTTGGATTTTTTGGGGTGGATTTTGGGGTTTTTTGGGGATTTTGGGTTCTTTTGGAGTGGATTTTGGGTTTTTTGGGGGTGGATTTTGGGGTTTTTGGGGATTTTGGGTCTTTTTGGGGTGGATTTTGGGTTTTTTGGGGGTGGATTTTGGGGTTTTTTGGGGATTTTGGGTTCTTTTGGGGTGGATTTTGGGGTGGATTTTGGGTTTTTTGGGGGTGGATTTTGGGGTTTTTTGGGGATTTTGGGTTCTTTTGGGGTTTTTGGGGGTGGATTTTGGGGTTTTTTGGGGGTGGATTTTGGGGTTTTTTGGGGATTTTGGGGTTTTTGGGGGTGGATTTTGGGGTTTTTGGGGGTGAATTTTGGGGGTTTTGGGGGTGGATTTTGGGGTTTTTTGGGGGTGGATTTTGGGGTTTTTTGGGGATTTTGGGGTTTTTGGGGGTGGATTTTGGGTTTTTTGGGGGTGGATTTTGGGGTTTTTTGGGGATTTTGGGTTCTTTTTGGGTGGATTTGGGGTTTTTTGGGGTGGATTTTGGATTTTTTGGGGTGGATTTTGGGGGTTTTGGGGGTGGATTTTGGGGCTTTTGGGGTGGATTTTGGGGTTTTTTGGGGATTTTGGGTTTTTTGGGGGTGGATTTTGGGGTTTTTGGGGTGGATTTTGGGTTTTTTGGGGGTGGATTTTGGGGTTTTTTGGGGATTTTGGGTTCTTTTGGGGTGGATTTTGGGGTTTTTTGGGGATTTTGGGTTTTTGGGGGTGGATTTTGGGGTTTTTTGGGGATTTTGGGTTCTTTTGGGGTGGATTTTGGGTTTTTGGGGGTGGATTTTGGGGTTTTTGGGGATTTTGGGGTTTTTGGGGGTGGATTTTGGGGTTTTTTGGGGATTTTGGGGTTTTTGGGGGGTGGATTTTGGGGTTTTTTGGGGATTTTGGGTTTTTTTGGGGGTGGATTTTGGGTTTTTTTTGGATTTTGGGTTCTTTTGGGGGTGGATTTTGGGGTTTTTGGGGGTGGATTTTGGGGTTTTTGGGGGATTTTGGGTTCTTTTGGGGGTGGATTTTGGGTTTTTTGGGGATTTTGGGGTTTTTGGGGGGGGAATTTTGGGGTTTTTGGGGGTGGATTTTGGGGTTTTTTGGGGGATTTTGGGGTTTTTGGGGGTGAATTTTGGGGTTTTTGGGGGTGGATTTTGGGGTTTTTTGGGGATTTTGGGGTTTTTGGGGGTGAATTTTGGGGTTTTTGGGGGTGGATTTTGGGTTTTTTTGGGGATTTTGGGTTCTTTTGGGGTGGATTTTGGGGGTTTTGGGGGTGGATTTTGGGGTTTTTTGGGGATTTTGGGTTTTTGGGGGTGGATTTTGGGGTTTTTTGGGGATTTTGGGTTCTTTTGGGGTGGATTTTGGGTTTTTTGGGGGTGGATTTTGGGGTTTTTTTGGGGATTTTGGGGTTTTTTTTTTGGGTGGTGGATTTTGGGGTTTTTGGGGGGGATTTTGGATTTTTTGGGGATTTTGGGGTTTTGGGGGTTGGATTTTGGGGTTTTTGGGGATTTTGGGGTTTTTGGGGGATTTTGGGGGTTTTTGGGGGTGGATTTTGGGGTTTTTGGGGTTTGGTTTTTGGGGTTGGTTTTGGGGTTTTGGGGATTTTGGGGTTCTTTTGGGGTGGTCTTGGTTGTGGGGTTTTGGGGGGTGGATTTTGGGGTTTTTTGGGGATTTTGGATTTTGGGTATTTTGGGTGTTTGGTTTATTTTGGGTTTTTGGGGGTATTTTTGGGTTTTGGTTCGGAGTGGTTTGGGGGTTTTTTGGGGTGGATTTTGGATTTTTTTGGGGGTGGATTTTGGGGTTTTTTGGGGGTGGATTTTGGGGTTTTTTGGGGATTTTGGGTTCTTTTGGAGTGGATTTGGGGTTTTTTGGGGTGGATTTTGGATTTTTTGGGGTGGATTTTGGGGGTTTTGGGGGTGGATTTTGGGGCTTTTTTGGGTGGTTTTGGGTTCTTTTGGGGTGGATTTGGGGTTTTTTGGGGGTGGATTTTGGATTTTTTGGGGGTTTTGGGGGGGAGTTTGGGGGATTTTTTTGAGGGTTTTTGGGGGTGGATTTTGGTTTTTTTTGGGGTAAATTTTAGGTTTTTTGGGGTTGGTTTTGGGTTTTTTGGGGGGGTTTTTTGGGGGTGGATTTTGGGGTTTTTTAGAGGTAAATTTTGGATTTTTTTGGGGTGGATTTTAGGTTTTTGGGGGGTAATTTTTCGGGGTTTTTTGGGTGGATTTTGGGGTTTTTTGGGTGGATTTTAGGTTTTTTGGGGGTGGATTTTGGATTTTTTGGGGTGAATTTTGGGTTTTTTGGGGGGGAGTTTGGGGGATTTTTTGGGGGTGGGTTTTGGGTGGTTTTAGGGGTGGATTTTAGGTTTTTTGGGGGTGGTTTTGGGGTTTTTGGGGGGGGTTTTTTGGGGTGGATTTGGGGCTTTTTTTCTTTTTGGGTGGTTTTGGGTTTTTTGGGGGTGGATTTTGGGTTTTTTGGGGGTGGATTTCAGGTATTTGGGGGGTAAATTCTGGATTTTTTGGGGGTGGATTTCAGGTATTTTGGGGGGTAAATTTCAGATTTTTTTGGGGTGGATTTTAGGTATTTCGGGGGTAAATTTTAGGGTTTTTGGGGTGGACTTTGGGTGTTTCTTGGGGGTTTTTTTGTAGGTGGATTTTGGATTTTTTTGGGGTGGATTTCAGGTATTTGGGGGGTAAATTTCAGATTTTTTGGGGGTGGATTTCAGGTATTTGGGGGGTAAATTTTGGATTTTTTTGGGGTGGATTTCAGGTATTTGGGGGGTAAATTCTGGATTTTTTTGGGGTGGATTTCAGGTATTTTGAGGGGTAAATTCTGGATTTTTTTGGGGTGGATTTCAGGTATTTGGGGGGTAAATTTCAGATTTTTTTGGGGTGGATTTCAGGGTTTTTGGGCGTAAATTTTAGGGGTTTTGGGGTGGACTTTGGGTGTTTCTTGGGGGTTTTTTTGGAGGTGGATTTTGGATTTTTTTGGGGTGGATTTCAGGTATTTGGGGGTAAATTTTGGATTTTTTTGGGGTGGATTTCAGGTATTTGGGGGGTAAATTCTGGATTTTTTTGGGGTGGATTTCAGGTATTTTGAGGGGTAAATTCTGGATTTTTTTGGGGTGGATTTCAGGTATTTGGGGGGTAAATTTCAGATTTTTTTGGGGTGGATTTCAGGTATTTTGGGGGGTAAATTTCAGATTTTTTTGGGGTGGATTTCAGGTTTTTTGGGCGTAAATTTTAGGGGTTTTGGGGTTGGTTTTGGGTGTTTCTTGGGGGTTTTTTTTGGAGGTGGATTTTGGATTTTTTTGGGGTGGATTTCAGGTATTTGGGGGTAAATTTTGGATTTTTTTGGGGTGGATTTCAGGTATTTGGGGGGTAAATTTCAGATTTTTTTGGGGTGGATTTCAGGTATTTGGGGGGTAAATTCTGGATTTTTTGGGGGTGGATTTCAGGTATTTTGAGGGGTAAATTCTGGATTTTTTTGGGGTGGATTTCAGGTATTTCGGGGGTAAATTCTGGATTTTTTGGGGGTGGATTTCAGGTATTTCGGGGGTAAATTCTGGATTTTTTTGGGGGTGGATTTCAGGTATTTGGGGGGTAAATTCTGGATTTTTTTGGGGTGGATTTCAGGTATTTCGGGGGTAAATTCTGGATTTTTTGGGGGTGGATTTCAGGTATTTCGGGGGTAAATTCTGGATTTTTTGGGGGTGGATTTCAGGTATTTCGGGGGTAAATTCTGGATTTTTTTGGGGGTGGATTTCAGGTATTTGGGGGGTAAATTTCAGATTTTTTTGGGGTGGATTTCAGGTATTTTGGGGGGTAAATTCTGGATTTTTTTGGGGTGGATTTCAGGTATTTGGGGGGTAAATTCTGGATTTTTTTGGGGTGGATTTCAGGTATTTGGGGGTAAATTTTGGATTTTTTTGGGGTGGATTTCAGGTATTTGGGGGGTAAATTTTGGACTTTTTTGGGGTGGATTTCAGGTATTTGGGGGTAAATTCTGGATTTTTTGGGGGTGGATTTCAGGTATTTGGGGGGTAAATTTCGGGGTTTTTTTTGGGGTGCTGACCCCGTTTCCCCCCCTCCCCTCAGAGAGCAGCCCCCCCTCGGAGGGGCTCTGCGGGCCCCCCCCCTCTGCCCCCCCCCGGGCCCCCCCTGGCTCGTTCCCTGCCCGTGTCTGTGCCCAGCTGGGCCCTCAGAGCCCCCCCCGGGCCCCGCGGCCCCCCCGGCACCGGCGGCTCCGCGCACAAGGTGGGGCTGGGGGGGTCCTGGGGGGGTCCTGGGGGGGAGTTTGGGGGAGTTTATGGAGTTTTGGGGGGGTCCTGGGGGGGTTTGGGGGGTCCTGGGGGGGGGGTTGGGGGGTCCTGGGGGCTCCTGAGGGGAGTTTGGGGGGTCCGGGGGGGGCCCGGGGGGGGTTTATGGGGTCCTGGGGGGGGGTTTGGGGGGTCCAGGGGGGGCCCTGGGGGGGCCCGGGGGGGGTTTATGGGGTCCTGGGGGGGTCCTGGGGGGAGTTTGGGGGGTCCGGGGGGGGCCCGGGGGGGGTTTATGGGGTCCTGGGGGGAGTTTGGGGGGTCCTGGGGGGGTTTGGGGGGGGTTTATGGAGTTTTGGGGGGGTCCTGGGGGGAGTTTGGGGGGTCCTGGGGGGGTCCGGGGGGGGCCCGGGGGGGGTTTATGGGGTCCTGGGGGGGGTTTGGGGGGTCCAGGGCGGGCCCTGGGGGGGTCCTGGGGGGGTTTATGGGGTCCTGGGGGGGTCCTGGGGGGAGTTTGGGGGGTCCTGGGGGGGTCCTGGGAGGGTTTATGGAGTTTTGGGGGGGTTTATGGGGGGTTTATGGGGTCCTGGGGGGGGGTTGGGGGGTCCTGGGGGGGTCCTGGGGGGAGTTTGGGGGGTCCAGGGGGGACCCGGGGGGGGGTTTATGGGGTCCTGGGGGTGTTTGGGGGGGTCCTGAGGGGAGTTTGGGGGGTCCTGGGGGGGTCCTGGGGGGAGTTTGGGGGGTCCAGGGGGGGCCCTGGGGGGGTCCTGGGGGGAGTTTGGGGGGTCCAGGGGGGGTTTATGGGGTCCTGGGGGGGTCCTGGGGGGAGTTTGGGGGGTCCTGGAGGGGTTTGAGGGGGTCCGGGGGGGTCCTGGGGGAGTCCTGGGGGGGAGGTTTGGGGGGCCCTGGGGAGGGTTTGGGGAATTTTGGGGGCTTTGGGGTGGGATTTGGGGGGATTTGGGGGGATTTGGGGGGGTTTATGGGGTCCGGGGGGGGTCCTGGGGGGGGTTTATGGAGTTTTGGGGAGGCTTTGGGGGGTTTGGGATGGATTTGGGGAAGTTTGGGGGATCCTGGGGGGGTCCTGGGGGGGTTTATGGGGTCCGGGGGGGAGTTTGGGAGGTCCAGGGGGGGGTTGGGGGGATTTTGGGGGGGTTTATGGGGTCCGGGGGGGGATCCTGGGGGGGATTTGGGGGAGTTTATGGAGTTTTGGGGGGGTTTGGGGTGTCCGGGGGGGGGGGTTATGGAATTTGGGGGGGGTTGGGGGGGTCCTGGGGAGTTTTGGGAGGTCCTGGGGGAGGCTTTGGGGGGGTCCTGAGGGGGTTTGGGGGGGGATTTTGGGGGGTTTATGGAGTTTTGGGGGGGTCCTGGGGGGGTTTATGGAATTTTGAGGGGGGGTTATGGGGTCCTGGGGGAGTTTGGGGAGTTTTGGGGGGTCCTGGGGGAGTTTTGGGGGTCCTGGGGGGGGTTTATGGAATTTTGAGGGGGGGGTTGGGGTCCTGGGGGGGTTTTGGGGGGGGGCGTTGGGGGAGTTTATGGAATTTGGGGGGATCCTGGGGGGTCCTGGGGGGGTTGATGGAATTTTGGGGGGACTTGGGGGGGTTTGGGGTTTTTTTTGGGGGGGGTTGGGAGGTCGTAGGGGGGTCCGGGGGGATTTTTGGGGGGGGGGGTCCTGGGGGGGTTTATGGAGTTTGGGGGGGGGGGGTTTATGGGGTCCTGGGGGTGTTTGGGGGGTCTGGGGGGGAGTTTTGGGATTTGGGGGGGGTTTATGGGGTCCTAGAGGGAATTTGGGGGAGTTTTGGGGGGTCCTGGGGGAGTTTTTGGGGGGTTTATGGAGTTTTGGGGGAGTTTTGGGGGGTCCTGAGGGAGTTTTGGGGGTCCGGGGGGGGTTATGGAGTTTGGGGGGGGGGGGTTATGGGGTCCTGGGGGGTTTTTTGGGGGGGGTTGGGGGAGCTTAAGGAATTTGGGGGAGACTTGGGGGGTTTGGGGTGGTTTTTTGGGGGGGTTTCTGGAGTTTTGGGGGGTCCTGGGGGGAGTTGATGGAATTTGGGGGGGGTTGATGGAATTTTGGGGGGGTTGATGGAATTTGGGGGGGGTTTAAGGGGTCTCAGGGGGGGTTTTGGGGGTTCTCTCCTTTGGGAGAGGTTTTGGGGGGGGTCCTGGGGGGGTTGATGGGGTTTTGGGGGGTCCTGGGGAGGGGATTTAGGGGGGAAATTTTGGGTCAGGGGGGGTCTTGGGGATGATTTTGGGGTGCAGGGGGGGTTTTGGGGATGATTTTAGGGCTGATTTTGGGGTTTCAGGGATGAGTTTGGGGCTCTTTTTGGGGTTTTGGGGATGAGTTTGGGGTTCTTTTTAGGGATGATTTTGGGGTTTTTTTTGGGGTTGATTTTGGGGATGATTTTAGGGCTGATTTTGGGGTTTCAGGGATGATTTTGGGGCTCTTTTTGGGGGGGTTTGGGGGTTGTTTTTAGGGATGATTTTAGGGCTGATTTTGGGGTTTTGGGGATGATTTTGGGGTTTTTTAGGGGTTCCGGGGATGATTTTGGGGTTCTTTTTAGGGATGATTTTGGGGGTTTTTTGGGGTTTCGGGGATGATTTTGGGGTTTTGGGGATGATTTTGGGGTTTTGGGGGTGATTTTGGGGTTCTTTTGGGGATGATTTTGGGGCTCTTTTTGGGGTTTTGGGAATGATTTTGGGGCTCTTTTTGGGGTGATTTTGGGGTTCTTTCTGGGGATGATTTTGGGGCTCTTTTTGGGGGGGTTTTGGGGTTCTTTTTAGGGATGATTTTGGGGTTCTTTTGGGGGTGATTTTGGGGTTCTTTTGGGGGTGATTTTGGGGTTGTTTTTGGGGTTTCGGGGATGATTTTGGGGCTCTTTTTCGGGGTGATTTCGGGGATGATTTTGGGGTTCTTTTCAAGGTTTCAGGGATGATTTTGGGGTTCTTTTTAGGGATGATTTTGAGGTTCTTTTTGGGGATGATTTTAGGGCTGATTTTGGGGTTTTAGGGATGATTTTGGGGCTCTTTTTGGGGTGATTTTGGGGTTCTTTTTGGGGTGTCAGGGATGATTTTGGGGTTCTTTTTAGGGATGATTTTAGGGCTGATTTTGGGGTTTTGGGGATGATTTTGGGGCTCTTTTTAGGGGTGATTTTGGGGATGATTTTGGGGCTCTTTTTGGGGTTTTGGGGGTGATTTGGGGGTTCTTTTTAGGGATGATTTTGGGGCTGATTTTGGGGTTTCAAGGATGGTTTTGGGGCTCTTTTTGGGGATGATTTTGGGGCTCTTTTTGGCCGTGATTTTGGGGATGATTTTGGGGTTTTAGGGATGATTTTGGGATTCTGGGGATGATTTTGGGGCTCTTTTTGGGGGGGTTTTGGGGTTCTTTTTAGGGATGATTTTAGGGGTGATTTTGGGGCTCTTTTGGGGGTGATTTTGGGGTTGTTTTTGGGAATGATTTTGGGGTTATTTTTGGGGTTTCGGGGATGATTTTGGGGTTTCAGGGATGATTTTGGGGCTCTTTTTGGGGTTTTGGGGATGATTTTGGGGCTCTTTTTGGGGTTGATTTTGGGGATGATTTTAGGGCTGATTTTGGGGGTTTGGGGATGATTTTGGGGCTCTTTTTGGGGTGATTTTGGGGTTCTTTCTGGGAATGATTTTGGGGTTCTTTTTGGGGTTTCAGGGATGATTTTGGGGTTCTTTTTAGGGATGATTTTAGGGCTGATTTTGGGGTTTCAGGGATGATTTTAGGGCTGATCTTGGGGTGCCGGGGATGATTTTGGGGCTCTTTTTAGGGGTGATTTTGGGGATGATTTTGGGGCTCTTTTTAGGGGTGATTTTGGGGATGATTTTGGGGATGATTTTGGGGCTCTTTTGGGGTTTTGGGGGTGATTTGGGGGTTCTTTTTAGGGATGATTTTGGGGCTGATTTTGGGGTTTCAAGGATGGTTTTGGGGCTCTTTTTGGGGATGATTTTGAGGCTCTTTTTGGCCGTGATTTCGGGATGATTTTGGGGTTTTAGGGATGATTTTGGGATTCTGGGGATGATTTTAGGGCTGATTTTGGGGTTCTGGGGATGATTTTGGGGCTCTTTGGGGGGGTTTTGGGGTTCTTTTTAGGGATGATTTTAGGGGTGATTTTGGGGCTCTTTTGGGGGTGATTTTGGGGTTGTTTTTGGGAATGATTTTGGGGTTATTTTTGGGGTTTCGGGGATGATTTTGGGGTTTCAGGGATGATTTGGGGCTCTTTTTGGGGTGATTTTGGGGTTCTTTCTGGGGATGATTTTGGGGCTCTTTTTGGGGGGGTTTTGGGGTTCTTTTTGGGGATGATTTTAGGGGTGATTTTGGGGTGATTTTGGGGGTGATTTTGGGGGTGATTTTGGGGTTTTGGGGATGATTTTGGGGTTTCAGGGATGATTTTGGGGCTCTTTTTGGGGTGATTTTGGGGCTCTTTTTGGGGTTTCAGGGATG